>NW_010972582.1:831029-831260 GCF_000737465.1 Haliaeetus leucocephalus | reverse complement strand
GCGGTTAAAGCCCCTGTGGTATGGAGGGCGATGGCTGAAATATAAATTTGGGGAAGCCTGGCAGATTGACTATATCACACTCCCACAAACTCGCCAAGGCAAGCGCTATGTGCTTACAATGGTGGAAGCAACCACCGGATGGCTGGAAACATATTCTGTACCCCATGCCACTGCCCGGAACACTATCCTGGGCCTTGAGAAGCAGGTCTTGTGGCGACATGGCACCCCAGA
>NW_010972582.1:782262-831014 GCF_000737465.1 Haliaeetus leucocephalus | reverse complement strand
TCATTAAAAATGCATTCTTAACCATAAATGATATTAAGAGATATGCATATAAGCCATAGCTGGCAGGTAATCTGAAAAGACATTACCAGGGAATTCATCATGGGGCACAAAAGCATAGTTAGAGTGTCCTGGTGTTGTGCTTGAAATGAGTCAACTTCCTTATGGACTTCTGCTGTAATCTCTCCTGCCTTTCCCTCAATGCACGCTTCCCCAGCCAGACTATGTGAATGCAGACGAGGTCACAGGAGTGGGAAATTCAAGGACGGACAGATAAGATACTAATCACATCACCTTCCTGCCTCTTATTGGTATGCTTCAATCACACCAGTCCAGCAAGCCATCCTTAACAGGAGCCACAACCCCAAAACCTGAAACAATGCTCAAATTCAGGGAAGACGGTTCAAGGCCATCACTTCCTTTCTTTTACATGTTGGCACATTTCCCAAAGAAATCACAAAATACATATAGGATTTTCTCTTTTCATTCCATCCCTCACCCACATATATGAGTGATGAAAACATGTATGAACCAACTAGCACCTATTTTTACTGTCCCTTACTTTGGGGCAGCAAATTATTTTGTTTTTTAAGTAAAGAAAATGCTACAAATGTATATGCTATGCTCATATACAAAAGTATATGATTTTAGAAGGGCTTTAAAAATATTCTATCTTTAAGATTTGGAACATGAGATTTCAGAGAGCATCTGGCAAGTCAAAGTACTTACTGCAACTTTTGCAGGAAGCATTTTTGCATCTAACTTTTCACCTCTTTTCTAAAACCAATGATCCATGGATACTGCAGTAACCTACACAGCATCCAATGCAGAAAAGAAAGTAAAAAACAAAATAAGTAAGTGGTAATTTTTAAAATAACCTGCCCACAGAGGAGGCTTTTTCCCCACGTAGGCAAACATGCTGACATCTGAGGGCTTAAGTCTCTGATTATTTTTTTGTTTGTTTCCTATTTAATGTACTGTGGATGTTTGTATTGTCTACATAAATGCCACAGGTTAATTAAGTATTATCTTTAAATGTATTTTCTTTTATCAGTTTTAATTGCAGAGGCTTTCAATTTCAAACCAAAGTCCCTTTTTGATGAAATCTTTAGAAAGTAAATAGAAGCTTCAGATTTAGCTTCTTATTAATATTCTCTATCTTGTATACCTTTATTGTGTCTTTTTCCTTTTCTAAAATTCATTACTTGATCTCTTTCCTCAGATTAAAATTGCTTCATGCGTCTATCCATTTTTGCAGTGTACCTATTGGCCTCTTCTTGTTTATATGTATATGGCTTCAGCTAGAGTACTGAGTTAATAAAGTGATGGTATTATATCCTTCTATTTCTTCCATCTTATGTATTTCTCTTTGCTGATTACTGTGGAGATTTATAGTGAGCTGTCCAAAGTAGCCTCCAATATTGTGCTCCCAACTCCACAGTCACTTAATAAATCGGGCTTAATTATATCAATGTCACATCTGGCATCTCAGCTATTTCCAATTGGACTAACTCTCATATGTTACAAAAAGAGTATGTTTTATTCTTCAGAGTTTAGAACCAGATACCCAAAGCCACCCCTTGATATCTTATCAATTTCCTTTGTTTTTTTCATACAAAATAGTTTGGTCAGGATGCTGGTGATATAATAAATGTAATAATCTGTGAGATAAAGCCAGTATTTCTGTAGGAATTTCCATGTATTAAGAAAGTCTACCTCCCTGGAGAATATAGAATTCACGTGTAGCACTACCCAATCATTTGATGACTTAATCTATTCATTATGAATAGTCGAAGCCAGATTTTTAAACATTTTATTTTTACTTTTCATTCCTCCATGTTTCAGGAGCCTCCTTACCACACAGCCAAGCAATCAAGTTCACCTACTATGCCTTCTGAGCTGTGCAGAAAGATACATAGATTTTATTTAAATTTTTGGCTCTTTTATTTAACTTTGTGTTCTGACATACCATTAACTTTCCAGGATACTCCTTTGTGAGCAGCACCTGTTCCTCCCCTAGTTCAATTGTAATTTTCCTTATCTCATATGACTGATGTCTTTGGCAGATGTCTTTGTCTGACCTGAATACTCTTTAGCACCTGTCAGCCTTCTCCTGCTTTATATAATCTCCCTAAACATTGTCAGTTCTCTGTTGTAGCACTTCAGCCCTGTTAGGCAAAGAGTAAGCATCACTTTCTGTAGAGGCTTTTTGCTCTTCAAAACTTTCTACAGTTCTGAGTAGATTTAAAACCCTTGTCTTTACATTAGTTCTCCCACCACAGTTCTGAGAATTTGAATACTTCCTCTGTGCTGCATGTGATAGTAAACTGGCATACATTTCATGAAACTTGCTTAGAGGTGCATCTTTTTCCCGGTAATTTAATTTTAATTTCTAAAAGACTATTTTCCCTTCCCACTTCCAAATCTACAGGTAACAGTTCAGACTCTGGCCAGAAGAGTCTCCCAGGTGCTGCCAGAACTTTAATGATATCTCAGGAAATAAGCCATCTTGATGCCTGTTGCACATACCTTCCCAACCACCACCTACCCAGTAAGTGAATTATTCAGACTACTAACTGAATTTCCCACTGCCAACTCCATCTCCTGGTGTTAGAGGAGTAACAATTTCACCACTGTCCTGGTTTCAGCTGGGATAGAGTTAATTTTCTTTCTAGTAGATGGCATGGTGTTATGGTTTGGATTCAGTATGAGAAGAATGTTGATAACACACTGATGTTTTCAGTTGTTGCTAAGTAGTGTTTAGACTAAGTCAAGGATTTTTCAGCTTCTCACGCCCAGCCAGCAAGAAGGCTGGAGGGGCACAAGAAATTGGGAGGGGACACAGCCAGGACAGCTGACCCAAACTGGCCAAAGGGGTATTCCATACCATGGGATGTCATGTCCAGTATATAAACTGGGGGGTGAACCACTGCTTGGGGACTAACTGGGCATCAGTCAGTGAGTGGTGAGAAATTGCATTGTGCATCACTTGTTTTGTGTGTTCCAATTCTTTTATTATTATTATCATCATCATCATTATTATTTTTTTCCTTTCTCTCCTATTAAACTGTCTTTGTCTCAACCCACAAGTTTTACTTTTTTTCCGACTCTCTCCCACATTCCCCTGAGTGGGGGGAAGTGAGTGAGTGGCTGCATGGTGCTTAGCTGCTGGCTGAGGCTAAACCACCACAACCACTTATAGAGGGTCTAGTCTGAACTGCTGAGACCATTGAAATTTTCCACAGAAAACAAATTACAATGAATAAGCAAACAAAATGTGCAAATTATCTTTCCAAATTCTTTCTTTTAGGAAGTCCCAATTTATTATGACTGATATGGATTGCACATTTTAAATTTTTTTGCATATTTAAATGGTTTTGTATTCTTTGAAAACATCACAGACAAGGAACTGAATTTTAAGTGGTAGTGGCACAGTTCTCCATTTACATTCATTTTTCATATCATTTTCCCTTGTGGCAGTTTCCCTCAGGCTACAGCACAGGCAACTAACCGTTCCAGGAGCAAAACTTTGGATTAAAAGATTTCCAAGTCCATTACAGAAGTCCTAATGAAAATGTTTACTTTCAAAGCCATATCTAGCAATCAAGCAGTTCCTACTCAGGCTGTAGTCAGTCTTAGAAGTAAGCCAAGCAGTGACTTTAGAATATAAAGCAAATATTCTGCAAAAGTGTTCTGCACATTGAAAGTTTAGAGTAGTCTTCAGTTTCTCCAGTTACAAGCCCTAGCTAAAAGCTTGCTACTCAAGACCGCATCTCACAGCCTTTCATGCATATTCACAGTGACTGTTTGGGAATATCTTTAAACAAGCAGTAAAATGAGCAAGCAAAGTTCTTCTGGACTCAAATACACCATTAAAAATAGACTAAATTGGCTTACTATTCCCACAGGTTAGGCTGACATTTTTAATTGTAGTTTGGGAAAATGAGGGAAGAGACACCATTGACAGGAAAAGGGATGAGGGGGACTGAAAAAGAAAAGAGTGAAATGAAGCTGGGGTAAAAATGCTGTGAAACGCAAAATGAACAGATTTCCCCTTTACCAGTAATATTCTAACTTATAAATCACTGGACTGTTTCTCCTGTAGAGATAATCCTGAATTTTTTCTTCCTCTGTAAAGGCCATATAAAGATTCAATAAAAGCATCTCTCAGTCAAACTGTAAGTTCCTTTCTTTACAGGTCATCTTTTTAAATTTTCAGTTTCTGATTCTTACTATTTTCTGTCAGATGTAAATAGAAATAGACCAGATCTTAGCTGTTATAAACATCATAGGCTGCAGAGAGCATCATCACTACAACCTAGTTAAAAGAAACTACCCCTTGGATATCCTATAGATTCTGTTCATCTGTTCTTGCACTGGTTTTTGATACTGCAGCAGAAATAAACGTGCCTTTGTGCATGTTCTGAAAATCTTACTCTGTCACTTCACAACTAGGTCTTGATGTTACAAAGAACAGAGGACCCTCTGCAGTCCACGAGAACTGAGGGCTTTCAACACCATGAGGGACTGGCATTTCTAATTACCAAAGCTAGAGTCCTTGGGAAACATCGTTCCCTAACTCAGAGCTGTTAGTTCCAGCAGTTCTTCTGATGAAATATAAGCAAGCAGCTCTGGAGTCTTCTACACAGTGGAAAATTTAGAAGTAGTTTCATTGCCAATGATTTCCTACAAGTAAAAAGACACCAATAAACACAAAACTGTGATTTTCAGTTTTCAGAAATGACCTAATGAACTGAGACAGTGAAGCTAATGTGCCCCAATTATGTCGGGGAAGAGAGGGGGGAGGAAGAAGAAATGAAAAAACAAAGAAAGAGCTTGGATTATAAATGGTTCTGATTTCACTCTTCTGAACACCCCATTTTAATTCACAGTGAACTAGTCAGCAACTGAAAATAGACTGCAATTTCCTAGCCACTGAGCTAGAGAGTTTTAAACGTGCATGGAAGGAGCATACTTTAAAGGCAGCATGGAAGAACACCACAGCAAGTGTCCCGGGAGCAGGAAAAAGGTAGTTGTGTCATTATCGTCTTCCAATCTACAGGATGCATTTCTTTTGTGAAGAGCCTGCTGTACAATGCCAGACATGTCATTCAGTGTGGAACGTAGTTTCAAAGGTGCCACCGCTTCTCTTAGCACTTTCCCAAACCATGCTCATGAGACACACATCCTCACCTCCACACAGACTCTTCACAAAATGCATCTAAATAATCTCTCTCCATTCCATTCCCCTGCATGCTCCTTTTGTGTTTTATGGCCTTAAAGACAAATTCTAGAGTGAGTACAGCTAGAGACATGTTGCTTGACAGAGACAAAATGGAGACCTCTTGACAGAGAGACAGTGTTACATGGATTAGGTTGGACTTTCTTGGCTTGTCTTTGTCTGACTCTTTCCCACAGTCTTCTCCCAGTCTCCTCCCTTCATCTTCATTTCCTCTCTGTTGCCCTTAGCATGCTCAGTCCCCTTCATTTTGCCCTTCCCCTATATTTTTGCATTCCATTTCTCTCATCGACACCTGACTAAGCCCTTCCCTAGAAAGTGCCAAAAAATGAACATATCATTTGCCACCTTCACATTATCTGTTAAGGCCCTTGCCTCTGTTCCTGGTTTCTTCTGTTTAGGTTACAAACTTAGCAGGGCAGGAATCATTTACTGATTCATATGGATGCAGTATCTAAAACAAGGGTCCTCCTGCTGAGGAGTGGGAGTAAATTTTTCTCCCTCTCCTTTTCCAAGACAATAAGTAATGGAATGAGGAACTTTATGTGAAGCATTAGGAAACATTTTCTAACAGTAGGATAAACTTGTCTTGCCTTCAGGCTCTACTGTAACAGAAGATGATTACTTCTTCTTATCCCAAAGCATGGACTCATGGCAGCAGAGATGCAGTCACTGTGCCTTGCCACCCCATAGGAATACAAGTGGAGGAAAGTCTGTGATTCTTTCTGCCTCCTGTGTTGTCATACTGAACTATGCAACGACAGGCTCTGAGGTATGAGACCTCATTTTTCACTGTTAAAAATGAACCTGACAGTTTGAAGAAGCGGTCTGAAATCAATAGGATGCAATTCAGTAAGGACAAGTGAAAGTGCTATATCTGTGTAGAAGTAATCAACTGTACAAATAGAAGGTGGAAAATGAGTCAGTAGGAAACAGTTTGTGGTCTAGGGGGGATCACAGGCTGAACAGAAATAAACAATCTCACCTCCCTGCAAAAACTATTGCACAGGTTGCATAGTCAGCATCATGTGTAAGATTTGTCTGTAGATATTCCAGAATTAGCAAGCAGCTAACGTACTGTAGGCACCTTTAGGCACTGTGCTTTAAGAGAGATGTGAACTTCTTGCAGCAGTCCAGGGAGAGCAACAAGGTGGATTAGAGGGCTGGAAAAAGTCATCTGCAAGTAAAGATTGAACAAAATCAGAGTTGTTCAGTCTGGAGAATGAAACACTTAAGAGGAAATGTCATAACAGACTTCAACAGTATCCTGCTGAGGAATCAGAATCAATTGTGCTCCATGTCCACAGGGATTAGAACAAGAAATAATGGAATGTGGAAACTTTAGATTAGGCATTAGAAAAACTTTCTAACATGAGGAGAGCAAAGCATCGGAACAGATTGCCTGGAAAGACTGTAAAATCCATATCATTGGATTTTTTAAGAATAGGTTCCAGACATGTTTTATCAGATTCTGTGATAACACCTGTAATAATAACACCTTCCGCTTCTCTTGTGTGTTTTATAACAAAGAACCCCAGGGTGCTGCTCCCCTCTAAGTAAAACATGCAGACAGGGAAAAATTGCACTCCACTTTTTCAAGCAATGAGAACAATGTCTCGAAGTAGTTGAGTCTCCCACTTACCAAGCTGGAGGCAAACCCTAAGAAAAGGATTGTGCTAGTAATTTGGGGTCTCAACTCCAGGATCCCATCAAGCCACAAAGACTCCATTGAGTATGACTCACCTGATCTACCTACAGATGTCTACAAAGTAAACACCTGTAACTGAACTTGGCATAGTGGCCTCCCTTTGTAGTCAATGGAGAGAAGCAGATATGTTTAGGCAGTGAATCACCTGGCTTGCTAAGGCATAAAAGCATAAGCTATATTTCATTGTCTCCTGGGCTGGGAGTGGATGATCCACCAGTTAGGAATCTCAGCTTTCTGACTGCTCACTTTGTCATCCAAAGTTTGAAATAAAGTACTCTGGAGTGACATTTTTGCATATAGAAAAGTACGGTTAGAACTTGTCCATCCTTGGTACTTGGTTGAGGTTACTATAGAGTAAATTCTATATTTAGGAGCAGAGACAGGAAACATTTCCCTTCTACACTGATTTTAACATGTTAAGATGATAACTCAATTGGAAGAAGATGAACTGCCTGACAAAGGACTGATGATAGATGAAGATGGTCATAGGAATACGAGCTGTTCAGCTCTCATGTGATTCTATAATTTGCCACATGGTCCATCCTGTGTGTATAAAGTGGAAAGGATCTCTTCAGATGTACTAGAATAAAAGTCAATTCTAGTAACAGCTTTCATATTGCCTTTCCCCCAGAAATCAATCTCCTTTCCTACTAGATTTGTCTCTCAAATATGAAATCTTCCTCCTGGTCTGCTCCCCAGACTTTTTTTTTCTTACTTCAAAAACATTGTGGCTTTAAATTCAAACTGTCTCTCTTTCTTTCTGTCTCTTTTTGCCCTCATTCCTAGCATGAGGTCTCACCCTTAACTGTGTCAAAGGGTTTTAGAGACACCTGACTAAACCTGAGAAAGGTTGGCTTGTTTTTGTGCAGAATCAATCTTCCCCTTGGGATAGCAGCACAACAATTCAGGTGCTTTATTAGCTGAGCATGCTACCAGAGGTGTTGGGGCTGAGGACACAGGCCTCTGCCCCCGAACTCCCACGGCACGGATGAGAGAAGTCGGTCTGCAGCCACAGGATGGAAGGCTGCCAGGTCAGCTGCGGGCACCAGGCACAGCAGCAGACCAAAGGGAGGTTAGCGAGCATTAGCAGTGTTTAATACGAGCTCCAGGGAGGTGCCGAGCTGTTGCGGTTTGCTTCTAAATACCTCCTACCTTATGCTGTGTAATAGCAAGTGGACTCCGTTAAAGGGGGTGACCCATCTGGCCAGTGCCCAGCTGCCCAACAGTCAAGGCTGAGTTGCTAATTTGAAGGCCATCTTGCTTCATGAATTATGAGATTTGTGGAAGGGGGGGTGTCTATTTTTTATTTTGCCATTGTCCCAGACTGGGATGGAGTTAGGAAAAGCGGGGGGAAGCTTCCATTTTGTTCTTACACTTAATCTCAGGCCCTTCAGGTTGTGCAGATGCAACAACAAGGAATGTCCGAATTAGGATTCTGCTGACAGTGCCTCTTCTTCTGAAAACACCAGTACAATCATAATACTCACTTCACTTTGTTTTAGTCCTGTAGTTGGAGAATTGCCATTAGTGGTCCCTTTGGCCACTTTCTGTCATTTCCTCCAAAAAAGCCAACTAGCTTGGCCACTCTGAGGGCTAGTTTGGCAGCTGTCAAGTTTCAGATTATACTTCTTGAGCACTGGCATCTGCATCTGTGACCGGCCCTTTCTCTAGCCTCTGCCCTGGCTTTGCTCCCAGCAGCGCAACAGCCCTCAGGCTGGTGCAGGGCTAGTCTACTGCTGGACTCCCTTCACATCCTGGTGACTACTTTGCTTTGAGTCAACCTTGATAAGAGAAAATATGCCTCATAGTAGCTGCTACACTTGCAAACAAACCCAATGGGCTGCATCTTGTACTCAAGGCAAGCATAGACCTAACACTCTTCTAAACACACCTGGAAACTGCTGTCTGCCACAATGTGGCTGGAAGATGTAAGAATCATTTGTATTTGTGCTGCCGAGCCTTTTCTTCAGAAACAAGGCAGAGATTTTATACCTGCCTTGTTTTCTGATCCAGTTTACACAGAAGATTTCTGGTATACAGTCACACAATTGAAAGTAATAAAATTAAGATTCTGTTAAGTTATCACTCATCAGCAGATGCATAGCAACTAACAGACTATGTCAGTACCCTAAGCCTGGATGAATCAAAGTAACATACTACTCTAAACTGCCATTACGTGAATGCAGACAAAATCACAACCTCCCATTGTTATAAACCACTAGAAAACTCTCTAAATCCAGATTTTGCACTTGAAATGGGAGATGGAAACTGACAGGAAATAAATTAATATGAATAAGGACTTGGTAGACAAAAAGCACAAAAGACCAAGATATCTTGCAAAGGACTAAATTCCACACCATATATGCAGCCTATGGAATTTTAAAAATAAATGTTCAAAGCAAGTGCCCGGTGATTCCTAGGTCACAAAGCTCAGACCTGTCTGAGACCAGGATTTCAAATTAATTAGCCCTAGTATGTTTTTATAGCCAAAGTCTAACCCCCAAAACATGCATGAAGAAACATGGTAGAACTTTCAACCAGGGAAACAGGCAGTACAGACTCTGTGTGTATATTTCATCTGTATGTAACGTTTGACATGTAAATATAGGATTAATGTTCTTTGAGGTACATTCAAGCTGCAAAGTGCATGCAAAGCCCCCCAAGAATTCCCCTTTGCCTACAGACTTCCTTTGCACAGGGGAGAATCATGACAGATACCAGGTTGGCAGAGACTGCTCCCCCGTCTCCTGTGGCAGTTCCCAGCTCCACCATCCAAATCCTTTGCCAGAATGCAACATAATAGTCAAGAAATGGGGAATGGGAAAGTAGAGGGACAATGACAGACCAAAGCAACCATTTATCTATCCCCCACCTCTGTGAAGTTTTGATATGCTGTAGGTAAAGCATTACTTCCCATCAGATTTAATTTCCCAGCCAGGAATTATCTGCTCAAGACCCCTTGCTGGCCAGACACCAGTCAGATAGTGTGAAGGTCCATTCTCCCAGTGTCACAATCCTGTAGATCAAACAAATCAAATCTCAGTGGCAGACAAGACAGTGTGCCAGTGACCAGGCACAGTCTGATGAGCTGTTCATCAAATTGAGGATAAACACCATTTGGGTTCTCTGATCCCTTCTAGAACACTCGAGCTAGACCAAACTATGCTTTGGTGTCATGGTAACATTGGCCAAAGCTAATAACCACAGAACTCAGATACAAATGAATGACAACTTATAGAGCAAACTTGTCAGGTAAATAAAGGCTGTTCAGCGTTTACTGTGTAATAATAGAGTCTTTTTTTTTTTTTTTTTTTTTGCTTACCAGACTAGAATATACTTGGGCAAATACAGTTAGTTTGGTCTCGTTCCAGAAGCTGAAAAGGTGGCACAGCTAACCAGCTGCCTGGTAATTCTTCCATTAATAGAAAATCTCCAAACACGATAGTGTTGCATAGTCTCCACTATGCCATCTCCTGCATTCCCTGGGCAGTGTGCATAGTAAGGAAAAAGATTGTTGAAGGAACATGGCTGCATTTTGTCAAGCTCTGGTTCATCTACTGTTCTCTTGAGAGATTTTAGCTTCAGGCAATTCTAGTTGAATTTCTGGCATCAGAAAGATCACAGATAGTTCCCTGTCCCTCTCTTAGGACTTCACCAGGCAGAGTGAGTTCAGGTTGCCCTGGCTGTAATAAAGATTTTTTCAAAATCTTCTGTTCTCTCTGCAAAGCGTCATTTACATTTTATATGAAGTGCTGCTATGCTTATATGGCTATGCAGTTAAACAAACTGAAGTCAGCAGCATTACATCAATTTCAGCGGGTGGATTTGGGTCATATAAGTTAAAATGCACAGCTAAAAAATAAGGACCCTGATGAGCTACTACAGGCCCCACATCCCCTCATGTCATTCAGAAACTGATCAAAATCCACCTTAATACTAATTAAGGTCTTCATTCAGCTCTTCCAACTGGCCAGATGCTCCAGACTCCACTTCTATGATGGCTAGATGACTTCTAGCCTGAATTTACTCATGGGCAATCTCAAGGCATTCATTCTTATGGTAACATTGCTGTTTAGCTGAAGAAACTGTCTCCTTTCTTTGTATTTACCCCAGGTGTATTTATAGAGAGCAGACATCATCCCTTTCCACTAGGCTTAACAAGCCATCTCTTAGTCTCCTCTCCAAAAAAAGCCTGGCATTTCCCAGAGTCATTTATTTCTTCCTTGAATATGAATTACTAGAATTGCACATAATTTTCCAGATAAAGTACCAGTAATATCATTTCCCATCTCACTAGAAGTACCTCACCTGACTTGCCTCAGGAACATTTGACCTTTTTCATGGCTAAATCGTATTGGCAGATGTTGGTCAATCTGTGACCATTGGATTCAACCAAGCTTCCTTTCCCTCAGCAATTTCCAAAATATGATTTCTCCAGCTTATAAAATAAATTATAGTTATTAGTTCCTAAATGCAGTGGCCGAGTTTTAAAAATATTGACTTCACTACCCTTCCTCTCCGTTTTTCAAATGAAAAGTCAAGCTCACTCATGGTGTAAGAACTTTCCAGAAAGCCCTGCATGGATTGGACTTCCACTCCATGCTTGGGCTGGACTACTGCTTTGTATCAGGAACTTTACTCAGTTCTTTTATTCACATCATCTCAATATTAAAAAGCCATTTTTCTTAATAGAATAGACAAAACTTTACAAAATACATTGCAAGAAAAAATATTAATTCAGCAAAGAAATTAGACTAGTTGATTTGCTTCCAGCTGTAGTGACTCTTTCATCTCTTATTAAATACACAGTCAAGCTTCATAGTCTCAACAGCTGTTTTTTTCAAGCAATTTTGTCTTTTTTCTTCAAGAAAAGACAAAGCATCTCATCAATGAGGAAACTGGGACAGGAAGCCATGATGAGACTTTTCCCAAGCGGGTAACAGTGCTGGCTGCAGAAATCATAGCTGTAATCCTTGCTCTGAGGAATGCAATAGTAGACCAGCATTGACTTCACTGAGACCAGGTTTTCATAGTAGTATGATTAGTAAAACAAAAGGCATTTTAAAATCAAATTCAGTTTCTGGTTTTATTTTCTTGGCCTGTTTTTTTGTTTGCTTGGTTTGGGGGTTGTATTTCTCTGTATGTGTAATGAGGCTATTGTGTTTTAGTTTGCTTTTTATTCAGCTTCTACTCAAGCATTACTTCTAGATTTCCAGAACTGATGAAATAAGCTTATGCTTTGTTGAAAACCCCACCAATGAAGAGATGGAAAGAAACGTGTCCCTTATTATGTGTATTTCTACTTTGAATTAGTTTAGACCAATTTGGGCCTAAATTATATTGCTAGTATTCCTTTAACAGGCTATTTTTCTCATTTTCAATAAATATTATTTTGTCATGCCCCACTATGGCATTCATCAACTACAGTGCAGTCACAATAGGTAATTAACTTCTGTCAAATCCCAAAACAGGGCATTTATGTCAGAACAAGGTTGAACTATCTATTGTAATCATATAATAGAAAAGCTTACCCTGCTACCCAGGTCTCTGCCCAAAGCAAATTAAACTCTCCTGAACTCTCATTCTGTGAATACACAATGTTTTTTTCACATAGTAGAGCAAATTGCTAACATTCTTGCAGCATCTCAAGCAACATGAACTTTGAAATGGAAACTGTCAGGTCAGAGACACCACTCAACAATTCTTTATTTGAGGAATGTACCTGAGACAAGGTGCTGAGACACCAAGTAACAGAGGTTTATTCTTGCAGAAGGGGTTTATTCTCGTGATTTCGCTGGGCAGGTATTACCGAACACCAGAATGCTGACAGGTTTGTCATAAAATCCACCCATTTTCTGTTTTATATCATTCTTGAGGGTTTTTCCTGGCATTTTCTATGCTAGACTGCAGCTCTCAAAACCATGAGCTAAACTAAGTGATGGAGTTTTTACCCCGTATCTTGGAGAATCCTTGCTGGACTATTTATTCAGAATTGCTTTTCCTTCCTAGACACAGCAGGAAACTAAGAACTGGATCCCATCACAGAATGGGTGCAGGCTGTGCTGGGCAGCCACCACTTTTAGGATTAGCAAAGACTGCCAGCCATTTAAGAAATAATAACCAGATCTGCCAGGTCATTTCAGCCTTCTCCTGCGGCTTCTTTGGTGTGGATCACAGAGACCACAGGGAGCCTGAGGGACAGCAAGGCAGGGTGGCCTCTGGAGATCAGCAGGGCCAATACTCAAGATAAAAGGTTCAGTCACAGAAAACAGTGCAGTAAGGAGCAGAGTTCAAGAAATAGGTCATTATTAATCAAATTATAGATCAGACCCAATAACCACATATTTCCTTAGGCTTGCATTCAACAGCCCTTTTGTAAGATATTCACAGAGTAGGATCAATATCTCTCTGGAGGTAAGTGGCATAAATTATGTCTCAACATATACACCACAGGAGTTTTACTGTGTGTTGTATACAGTAATTGCATTTTATAGATGACTGTGGAAGGCTTCAGCTTGTATTGATTTTTATCATAAACTAAAAGGTGGCAAGAGGAAAAGAACGGCATTTTATATGAAGAAGCCAGTCAGCTGAAGCTGCAAAAGAAAATGAAAATTTGGCATAGTACGTGTGATCAATCCATGTTCCATGCAG
Source organism: Haliaeetus leucocephalus (assembly GCF_000737465.1). Classification (NCBI taxonomy): domain Eukaryota; kingdom Metazoa; phylum Chordata; class Aves; order Accipitriformes; family Accipitridae; genus Haliaeetus; species Haliaeetus leucocephalus. Next base: position 817,416 of record NW_010972582.1, on the reverse strand, counting down.
AAATTAATGCAGATATTTGAGCCTTTCCATTCAGAGTAGCAAAAATCTTGAAAAGTGCCACAGAAATCCCTGTTCATCTAATAGCAGTCAATTGTGCTGTCCATCAGCAGGGTTTAAGACTATAGGAAGTCTTTCTAATTACAGCACTTTTAACACTTCTTATACCATGAATGCCATCTGAATCATTTATGACACAAGGTAACAAGTTGTGTTTTCATTATCATGCATAATGTGACTACATTCACATTCAAATTGAGGTGAGGGATATAATTTAAGATCATCATCATAGCTAACATTTGTAATTTTCAAAAGTGTATTTTTAAAACATTCCTCTTCTGATTTCCTTCTCTTTTCATGTCCTTCACAGCAAGCAATTCAGAAGAGATGTTAATGCAGCATAACAACTCTTTACCCTTTTTCAAGGCCAATTTTGCAATATGGGCAAAATGATTGGAAATGTAGTCCTGAAAAAGCTTAAACCATCTGTCAGGGACTCGGTTAAGAAGATCCACACTGTTTCACAGCCAAAGATGTGGATAAATTATGCCTGGCTAGAAATGTCCAAGGCATGTGGGTTACCATTCAAGCTTATTAGGATGAATTACAAATTTTTTATTGTTCATTACCCTAGTAAGATAATCTTTTCAAATTATAATATCCAATAAACCATGCAGACTGGAAAGCAAGCAAGTGGTAAACACTGGTAATAATGATTTTAAAAGCTCCATATCCTGATATATCAAAAAGCTATGTAGGCATATGCACTCAAATGCCTATTTGTTTGCCTCTGTTGACACACTATTGTCTACATTTTTCTGCTCTATACATATTTATTTAGATTACTGCTTATGTTTAATCACATGCCATAAACCACTTGTCTATTTTATTCCTGAAATGTATTTAAAAAAAAAAAAAAAAAAAGGAATGAACAAGAGGTAGGGGTAGCTGTGGTTAAGTTACATGGGTTAGGCTAGCAGACATAAAAATAGTCTGAATGTAAGGCTGTTGTTTTAATACTGTCACTGTTTTTACAGACAGCTGTTATCCCAATGTTTTTAAACAAGAATTTTTCCAAAGTATTTTATAAACACTTCCAGTCTAAAACTCTTTAAAGCCCATAAATACTGCATGAAGCTTTTATCAGAAATATGAAATTGATTATTAGTTGAGGGAAGGTCTCTGGGCAATACACAAAATCAAAATAAATAAAATTTTCCCATCTAAATTACTATGCTATGATTTTTAAAACCCCCACAGATATTGTAAATGCTAAAAGGTGTATGAAGATCTATGCTTATTATATATGTGAAAGTTATGAGAATCGTTTAATAAGTAATAGTCATGTTGTGCATGGAAGGCCATAACTAGTGCTTAGCTATTTGAGATTTTCTCTGATATTTCTCTCCACAACTATTCAAAAATTCTTACAAGTCCTAAAATTCATCCCTTACCTGCTTCAGAAAGTAACACTAATTTCACCTGGGAAAGTAAATGATCTGTTAACCAAGCCTGTCCAACCAAATTTAACAGAACCCTAAATATCTTGGCTTTCACATTTATGAGTATTTTTTTCCAATTAGTCTCTTATGGGTCAAAATAATGGAATATTTTATTTTCTCACACTATTTTCACTGTCCAGGAAGGGAAGGTACTGCTATACCCGAGATAGCCCATTAAGAAAGTGAAAACAAACAAAAAGAGAAATTATCTGAAATGCTGATGCAATTAAAAACTGAAACCTCCCTCCTTTCACCTTATCACTAAAAATTGTAGCATGTTTGAAATCAGGCTTTCTTGGGAAAAGGAACAGGGGATAGAGAGAGGCATGGAATGATTCTTTAGAGTGATGGCAGCAATTCGGCTGAGTGCCTGCTGTAAACCAATGTGGTGTATAGTGTACAGGCACCCTTACAAAACCCATAGTGGATCCCTAGTGTTCCCTCAAAGCAGTAAACAGGCCACACATTTTGTACAGGTGTAATCAAGTGAAAACGTACAAAGATCACCTATTCCAAAAATAGATGCTATGCATCCAAATTTCTCCACAAAACCTGAATGGCGTCCATATATCCTGAATGGTCTTTATTATATTTTCACTGGATAATAAAAGTGATGTAAAATCCATTAATACAGCAAGAAACAAACAAACAAACAAAACAAAACAAAGCAGCAGCTGGCACATTAGGTGCTGTTCAGGTGCCAACACAGCAGTCTGCACCAAACAAGATTATTTTGTGTTTGTTTGGCTGATTATATTCAATGGAAAATAGATTGCAAGCAGGAATAGCAGCTCTATCAGTGGGGCTGACTGGAGACTCTATTAGGCTTTCTGCAAAAAGTCACCTGAGCTGCTTTTTACTCATATCACTCTATGCTTTTTGTCTCTGTCTCCATTTTTATACTGGCAAAGCAAAGATGTAATTTTGCATGTCCACTTAATGGTCACCAAGTATCTGACAGTACCCCTAGTCAAGCGTGTCTAATTTACAGAAGATTGGGCCAACTGACATCTTGGACCAAATTTGAACCAATGACCTCAATAATGGAAAAGCGAATGACTTTGTAGTAATGTGGTAGCTAGGGCATGGGTTAGTTTCAGATGTTGCAAAAAACAAGGAAAAATATGGTGCCCTTTCCTGATTTTATTTATTTGAGCAGATTTGTGCATCCCTGAAAGGTTAGCCTGTTATATCTTTAAGCTCCCTCCTCCACCATAATCATGAGCCAGCTGAGCTATCATTTATCGCAGAAGGCTAAAATTGTCACAGCCTTGGCCAACTGTACAGGGAAACAGAGGAAAGGGAAGTCCTGACACAGCCATAGGTCCTTGCCTGGCTCTGCACAGAATATGAATTTCACCGTTGTGAAAAGAGCAAAGCGGCTTCATCCAAGTAATCGGGAAAAGGGAATTAAGAGATGTACAACCCACCTCCAGCCTTACCAGAAGGATACGAAGAATAATCTGGTCAGTGAAAGTTGAAAGGCCAATAAAATATCTACTGATGGACAGGAAAACTGTATTTGGGGTCAGTTACCTCAGGTCTCTTTTTCTGTGACATAGCACAAGTCTCATTTGCCCAAAGTCAAGCCCTGAACTGCACCAGCAGAAAAACATTTTTAAAGCAGCAGCTTCTTGAACAACCCAACAACTGCAATTCTGTTTCTTGCCCAATATCTCTTCTATTCTTCTGCTCTCCACTAACTGCTATTTACAGTAGACTTGTGCAGTTATTTCTGGTTGTTTGGATTTAAAAAAAAAAAAAAGAAAGAAAGAATAGATGACACAACTTCACATTCAGAGACCACCAAATGAAAGACTGAAAACATCCAGTGAGAGAATAATTGTTAGAGGAAGAAAAAAAAGCCCATTTTGATTTAGTCTTTCATATAGCTGGCAGTATTTAAATGTTGACTGGTTTATGATCTCATGTTTTGAAGTTCAAAACAAATCCTGATGCAATGCAAATGAGCTCATTATCTCACCTCTGATCTTTATGTATTTAATTTCTTGATGACCTGTTTTACTTTTCCTCTGCCTTAAAAGCAAGAAATAATTCAGAGACAGCAGAACATTTTTACATTTGTTTTATCTCTCTTACCCAGATCTGATTACTAATCACAATGAATAAATGATACTTAAATGAATACTGGTAGACATAAAAGACTGACTAGTCAGTGCACCTCAAAGCAGCAAGGTATTATTATGTGGCATAGAAAAATAAAGTAACCCTCTGGTAAGTTCTGAGATGTTAATAAAGATAAACATCTGCAGAATTTAAATTATATTTTCTTAGTTCACCTGACAAAATGACAAATGACAAAAAGTCAATCAAAATAACCTTTTAGTTTAATCTATATAGCAAGTTAGTTAGTAAAATGTATGGTTTAGACACTGAATGATGAACTTCAAAAGCATGTGTCAACGTGAACAGATCAGTCTACTGCTTCTCATTAAACTCTGGTCACAGTACCCGTGTTCATCTCTGCACTGTGTGGGGATTTACAAATGGAACTTTACTACTTAAAGCACTTATGTGCTGGTTTTGTCAGTAATTGAAGTATGCTGAAGATGAAAGAGGCTGACCATGAAACGTCAAAAATATTGGAGTAGCAACCATGTTGCCAACATCTAAATGTGAGGATCCTGAATTACACACAGACTGCCACAGGATAAAAAGCTTTAATTTCCAGAACAGATTGGAAAAAGGTTGCACTCATAAGTCTACAGTCACTGGCAAATCTTTTCTGTTCCTTTTTCTTCCTTGTATGATACACAGGCTGAAGTGAATGCTCAAGTTCACACACTGAGTGGGGAGATTAAATAAAGATCTACAATAGTTTCTGGGAACTGCAGTTTACATCAGATGTTAGCTGCTATTCACTGAAATCTAAGGAATGTATATGCCACATAGGGCTGTGATTTAGCCCACTCAGATTCATTGCCCACCCCCCTGACATTCAACTGTTATGGATATTCTCGGAGCCCAGTAAGCAGGCATGGCTAAGTGCTGTTCCAAGAGCCTTTGGATAAAGGGAATTATATATATCAGAAAAATAAAAAGTAGAACATGCATATTCACAGGCACTGTTCATGGTCACTTGGAGCAAGGGTTCCTACACAAAACTGAATTCACTGGTATGCTGAAGCTCAGCTACTACCTGGTGGAACACAAGCACCCATGGAGAAAAGGGATCTCGTGCATGGCTCACAAAGCCTTTCAGGATGACCAAGAACTTACCTACAGGCAAGCAAGCTCAGATGCTACCCTTGGATTAAGCAGAACGGGACTTGCAGAATCCTAAATTTCCCCAACCTACACCAACTAGCAGAGTTCACTGGCCATGGAAGTATGTTGTACCATCCTCTGCATGTTCTCACTCGGGGTGGGGAGGGGTCAGATTCATAATAGATTTCAGTCCACAGAATGGATGATTACATTTGAAAGAGTCCCCTTTCCTGCCCACTTCTTTGTACCAGCACTGACATTTGCTTCATATAGGTCAAGGGCTGTTTAAGGACCTAAGCTATTAGAAAATTTCATTTTTCATTTGTTTTCTTGGTAGACAGGAAACCAGCCATAGCTCCCTAATTCTTTGCTTTAGCCCTGATGTAATTCAGGCTAAACCTATATTTGTGGTAACTTTGCACTACTTCGGTAGAACTGTATAATTCTATCTAGTTTGAAGTACTAGCAAATACATTTTATAATCTCTACTTTATGTGTAATGAATAACAAAATACATCATTTAGAGACTTAAACTATTATTTTGATAGATAAATTAACATTCTGTCTTTTAGACAATAGACTAAAGCAAGAAACTGATGTCAGTAAAGAACATTTAAAAAGTAGTCTAATATTGGAGATAAATTGAATGCCTTTGGAAATGTACCAGCTGACCTTTTTGATATTCAGTGTTAGATATAATTTGGCTCTCTGCACCCTAATTTACCTATAAGTCTCATCTCTGAAAAGCCAGTTAAAGTGATGTTTTATGACATGAGGGATATATTTCAGGGTTCTCTCTGTGGTTCTTCACATCCCAGAAACAACCACACCATCTGGCACAATAACCTCTGCACATGTAGTCAAAGTACACAACTTTGCAGCAGCTGAGCAGAACAGTATGGGAAAGGTTGCCTGACAATTTCTTTAAGCAGAGCTCAAAATAAGAACATTAGTTTCCCACATTCAGGAGCACATCATTAAAATGAGTAATTGGGAATGAAATAAAAGGAAAAACCCAAGCCACATGACAACACCACTGCTACAATGTATGAAAATACATTTGCTTTTTAATTGGACTTTTACTGTCAATTTGAATTGTGGATATGTGATCCAAAATAGTCACAGCATGCCTACGTGAATTGGCTAATGAGATGTCCGCTGACTGCTGAGCCCTTCAATTAATCAAATAGCTGAATACATTGAAGGTAGCTAAATATTCTTCTCTCTGCTAATATGTTAAAACCCAACATTATATCAGACATTTTCACTAGAGACTAAAATCTGAGTTCATGTTGGGATAGCCTTCAAACAAAAAATGACGCTCATTTAGTGATTTGAACATCTGCTTAATTATTTTTATTACCCTGCTACATCTTAGGAGTAATATACTGAGAATTTGACTTACAAAATACATTACCTTTAAGACAAAGAATGGCAGATTAGATCTGTGGTTAAGACACCTGGGAGACAAGCAGGTTTAAATCCCAGCTCTACCATTCTTTTCTGTTTGACCTTGGCCAGGACATTTAGCTTTCTAGCCTTATTTTCCACATCTCTTCAACAGAAATTATTGGTGTCATAGGACAAAAAAAGTAGTGCAAATTTCCCTTTTAGGAAATTTAAGGTTCCTAAGATGATGTCTAGCTTCTCCATTCCTACAGCAAGTTAGAGGCCATGGGATCCTTGTAAGCATGGTGCTATAAAATGATGAGCTAAAAGACACCCAACACTTCAGAAATGCATAATGACAAGCTACTATAAAGAAGCAACTTCCTAACATTCCTATATAAAAACATTCCTTCACATATGGAGTTCAGGGAACTTTCCAGCCTCTCTGTCCTAACAAAAATTACTACTATTGAGTATATTAATCTTTTTTGTCTCATCTTGTGTTTTTTCAGATACTTATGTTTGCCTGTTGAATCCAAGACTAGCCTCACTCTGTAAGCTGTCAGCAAAAAGAGACCATCTCTTCACATACCTTCTCTTTTCAGTTCTACTGAGGTGCCAAACCAGCTTCTAGAAACAACTGCAAATTAGCAGCTACTACCATTACCATAATAACAGCGAGCTCTGCAAATTCTAGTGATCAAAATAGTAAAGGGAAAGGCAGAAATATGTTTTTTTCTTAAAAGATACCGTTAGCTACCCTTCATCTGCAGGGTGCTGCATACAACTTCAGCATTTCTCCAGCATGGCTAGTCTTATGCTGTGGATCATTTCCTGGGCCATTCTACGATGGGGTTCTGCTGGACACCTTTCTTAGGCAAATGAAAATCTCATAGCTGATGGATCTTGTTTTTCCAGCATTTGAGGCTCCTAGTCCCTCTCTTCAGCATTACTTGTAGTTGAGGAAGAGATCTGCTGCAGCATACCCAGGCTAAAAATCAGCACTTAAAAAAAGAAAAAAAGATAATAGTGCTCACACCCCATTCCATATTGATCAGCAATCATGACCCGATGAGAAATTGTGTTGGGTTGACCCCATCCAGCAGCTAAGTCCACACCCAGTCAGTCACTCAGTTTCCCTCCAGAAGGATGGAGAACAGAATTAGAAGGGCAAAAGCAAGAAAAAACTCATGGGTCACAATAAAGACAGTTTGTTAATTGAAGAAAAAAGAAAAAAAAAAAAAGTCAAGCGATGCAAAGGCAATCACTCACCACCTCCCACCAGCAGACCAATGTCAAGCTAGTCTCTGAGCAATGACTCCTTTGGAAAAACTACCCTCCAGTTTTATTGCTGAGCATGATTTTATATGGTATGGAGTATCTCTTACATAGTATGGAATATCCCTTTGGTGAGGTAGGGTCCACTGTCCCAGCTGTGTCTCCTCCCAAACTTTCTCCCACCTCCAGCCTACTCACTTAGGTGCAGAGTGAGAAAGAGATGGCCTTGACACTGTGCAAGCACTGTTCAGCCATAGCTAAAACATTGGTATATTAGCAACACTGTTTTCATCACAAATCTAGAACACAACAACATACAGGCTGCTTTGAGGAAAATTAACTCCATCCCAACCAGATCCAGTACAGAAATGAAATATTCCCATTGGGTTTGGGAGTGCAAATCTGTTGTTCTTCTAGCACACCATATTGTGTCAAATAGCAGAATTTTGTTATTTTTTAAACATTCTCCACAGCCCTACAAAAGCCACATCCTGTTTTCAGTCATATAAGACAAAATCTTCATTATACTCCTCAGCATAATTTCCAGGTATGGAACATGAATATTTGCTGAATATTTGACTGATACAAGAAGATTTTCAAAGTAACAGCATCTCCTTAGACACAGTCATGAAAAAGTGCTTTTGTTTCAATGGGGAAACAAATAAACAAACTTCTATTACTCCAGCACCCTTCCAGCAAGGAAATTCAGGATTCCAAAGAGAAAATTTGTTCCAGACTAAGGTCTGAACATTCTCTAGGTCCCAATTCTTTAAAATTTTGGAATGACAATAGTGATGAGACTTGCTGAAAATCTTGCTATTCTCCTGTGTCAGTTAATCAGCAAGTGTAAAGTGGTATTGCTCAGTCAACCTAATTAAGTCAGTGTACTTCAGCTGGAAAACTGGTTATCTGATTTTGCCTGCTGCAATGGCAAGGTGGACATGAAATATTGCATCACTTTTTCTTCTGGTGTGAGGTCATACTGAAGACAAATCTCCTACACCAGCAATGGCCAAATCAAGTGACATAAGAAATTTTCACAAGAATCTTTCAGAATGAGGATGATATTGAGCTAAATTTAGGTGGCTACCTGTAGGTCTGTGCATGTGCGCCAAGTGTCTAAGGTTTCATTGTGGCTGTCAGAGATTTAGCCTATAGGATCAGTAGAGCCTCAGGAAATTCTTCCCAAACTGAAGTAGACACCTATGATTATTTAGGTTAGTCTAGTCGCTTTAGCCAAAACTCTAGAAGACAAAACCCTGATATTTCCTACCCCATGCAGATACGTTCTGTTGTTGGAATATTTTAGGTTGCCAAAATGAAAGAAGACCCTAGGATTTTCCTATTGCCTCCTGTCTCTGCCTCCAGATGGTACCAAACATGAGGTAGAGCCACTTTACTGCATGGGTCATTCTGCAACGGTGTAGGGAAGACAAGGGCAATGGACCCTCGAAGGATGTTTGGGAGAGTGGCTAGTGAAAAGGCAGACAAAATCAGTTTAGGAATACAACCTGTGGTTCAGCTTAAGTTTGAGGTAGGCTGTTCTCCTAGTTTGTCTAGTTCATCTGTTTCCTACCAGTTATTTCCTTTGACCTGTTAATAATATTAAAGTCTTATCCTGCAGTGCTGCTTCTGAACTTGCCTATTTTTCCCTTTAAATTCCTCACTCTGGCAGGAAGGGCTATTGGCTTGATCTTTGAAGACAGATTTGCTTCTTGTCACAGCTGATTTAGAGATTCCCATGACATTCTGTTCCCCTCTTATTTCCCATATTGCAGATGAGCAAAGCTTTCCCTTTGGAGACACTGACAGGTAGAGCTAATTTGCAGTTTCCAGTAATTGACCATTTCTTAAAGACTAATGATGTAGTTCACACCTAACCAGCCTTGCAAAAAACGCACAAGAGTAAAGCAAATCAGAAGAATGTATATTTCAAACCTCATTAAAGGGCTTTCATCAGCAATTCTTCCTTAAGCTTGAAAAATGTCTTATTCCCCTTTATGTTGATGCAATTTGTAAAGCTAAACAATTGGCTCGAGCTAATCCTATTTATTAGGTGCTTTAGTACACAATTACTACACTTGCTATGGACTAACAGCTATAAGTTTTGAAAAAGTTATTTTGTTAAACAGAATAAAAATTCCAAACCGTATCTATCTGCATCCCTTTTCTCCTGACTGCAAGATAAGAAATCTATTATTTGTACTCTTGAAATATATGGACTTTCATAAAAAAAAGTGTTTGATTGTATTCAGTGATTGGTACATGTTGCTTTTCTGCAATTTCCCATACACCTGTAATAAAACCTGGGACAAAAGCCACAGACAACAGAATGGTGTAAGACTTAGAAAGTGGGAGAGAAAGAAATAGACTGAAAAGTGTTAAACAGTAGCAGAAAACCAAGACAAATACATAGATGTGAAACAGGAACACTGGGGAAAAGAGAGCAAAAATAAACCTTGAAGAGAGAAATGGTAGTAAAAAAAGATAAAATTAGGAGAAAAAGTCTTGGGAAAGAGTCTTAGAGGAAGAAAATGAGATTGGAGAAGAAAGAAATAAGAAAAGTTATCCTAACAGAATATAAAACACTGGTAAAAGTCCTTGGAAAAAATAGTCAAATTCCAAATGAAATTGGGTGAAACAAAAGGAAAAAAAAAAAGATAAATACAAAGCCAGAACAGTAACTTATTGTTGTCTTACTGATTTCTAATCTGTAAGAGGCTCATGCTACCCATCACAGTTGGTTTATTTCACAAAAATTCATGACCATACACCTTCTACATGCTATGCTGTTGATTTTGGTAGCACCTCTGCATGTGCAGTTACATATAGATATTTGAAAGACTAAAGTTTCAGTCTCCCTTTGTATTTGATGGGCCATGTTCATGTGGCAGCACCAGTTCTGGTGATGTGATTGTTCTAATCCTTTCTTACCCAGCAGAAAACCCAAAAAACTCATCACCTGTGATCCAGCCTACATAGCTGTAACACCCATCACTCCACCTCAGAGTCTCATCATCTTCTGAAAGCCTTCTTGGTGACACACTCATCTGAATTACATGGAAAACATTTCATCCAGCTGTATTTATCCAACAAAGCTAGGTAGACAGTCACAACACTCTACTTCATCTGCATATAGATTTTGAACTTGCTCCAACTAACTTGCAGGCAGCCATTTCAAAATACAGACACCAAGAGTTTATTTTGCTCAGCAGCCATATGGGTATATTATTTACTCATTACTACGTTCAGACTATATATCTCTCTTTTCTTTTCAAGAAGATAAATGACTTTATGTTAGTAGATGGAGAGTTTTCCCGTATTTTCAGATTTGACATGAAGAAAGCACACTAACTGGGTATATATTGCTCATAACTTCATAACTTTAATCTGAAATTGCTAGTGACATTGACTTTGGGGCAAACACAGGACATGTGTTAATGTTAAATATGGCACCATGTTTTCCCTGATAGAAGTATTTTCCTTCTGTATCTGTCACAAGAGAAACTTCTGAAGCGGAAACTTCGCAGTCATGGGGGGCTTACAGTATAATACCCAAAATGAGGCACCATCAATCTTTGTGTCAATACACTTCAGGTAGCTAAAGTACAAGTTCTCCTCTTCTGATCTACTAATGAGTTACACCATGACCTAGAAGGTATTAATGAGCAAGCAACCTTCTTTATGGAAACTAATTCTCCAGGAAAGTGTTTTTTCAGGCATCTCCTCAGCAGAGACAAGCAACCAGCAGAAATGCCACAGCTGTTGAACACTGAACACTTGATATAATACCAGCACAGAGTCATCTAAAATAAGTTTTAAAGCATTCTAAAATTAAAAGGCAAATACTTTCGATAGCAAGTGCATACTGAGTCGTTTAATGCTCCATGATTTATTTATGAGGATTTTCACCATAGTAAGGAAAAATCTTGGTTGAAAAATAAATGAAAACCAGCATGACATTAATATGACCAGAGAGAACCTCTTGCTCTTGCCTTTGGGATATGATCAAAGGACTCGCTTCTGTGAGTATAGTTCTGAAAAATAATCATGTCTGACAGTTAGCATATGGCCTCGATCCTTAGTTGTACTTGAACAGCATTTGCCACACCATCAGCGTAAAGCATGCCTAAAGACAACACAGTCTTCTCCTATGGCAACTACTCAAAATGGGGAACTTCCAGAAACACAAAGGAAAGCATCTAGCCTATCCTCATAGCCTGAGTAAAGGAAATGAATGGGATAAAGACCAGGATAAAAGGTCATCCCTAAACTAAACAATGGCTTTTGGGGACCTTGTGGAGGTGGACAAGGAAGTCAAGGGAACATGCAACTTACAAAACTACAGGAGATTAGAAGTGTTTTAAAACAACCTCCCTTTCCTCTTGAGTTGTGCTGTTCATCCCAGTGACACAGCTCAAAAGCAAGGGCTTCCACCCAAAGACTGCACAGACTGCAATGAATACACTCCAGGGTGCAGCTTATAGTCTCTGTTCACAATTAGTAGGTTGGGGACCTACCCAAAGCTGACTAAAGTTCCCCCAAAGCTCATGTACCCGTTCTCCTAGGAAAGTGAAAGCACAGGAACAGAGAGTAAGAGGAAGAATAAAACTGGTGCAAGGCAACTGAGGAAATGACCAGGTCATGCACAAGAACCCAGAAGCTGGGGAGTAATTCTTAGGTTCCACAGATTTGATACAGCTTATATGAGCACAAAATCAGGACATACATTTCCATGAACACTTTAGACCATTTGCCCTTGTTCAGCAAATAGTTTTGTCCTTTGCTGCACATATTTTCTGCTCCTCCTTGACACATTCTTGTACCAATTCACTTGGCAATCAGGTCAGCACAAAGATATGTGAAAGGAAGGTCTCTGATGCAATAGCCACCATAATACACTCTTCAAAACAGTGTCACATTCACTGTAAGTGTCTAGAATGTACAGTTGGATGCCACGCATTCAAGTAAAAATCACTTGCTCTTCCCTTCAAGAGCTCTTCCTCACTATAAACAATCCCATTCACAAACCCAACTGTTGTGGTTTAACCCCAGACAGCAACAAAGCCCCACGCAGCCGCTGACTCGCTCCCCCCGCCACCCAGGGGAATGGGGAAGAAAATCGGGAAAAGAAGTAAAACTCGTGGGTTGAGATAAGAACAGTTTAATAGAACAGAAAGAAGAAACTAATAATGATAATGATAACACTAATAAAATGACAACAGTAATAATCAAAGGATTGGAATATGAATGCTGTGCTCCAAATGATGTGCAGTGCAATTGCTCATCACCCGCCGATCGACACCCAGCTAGTCCCCGAGCAGCAATCCCCCCACCCCCACTCCCCCCAGTTTATATACTAGATGTGACATCCCATGGTATGGAATACCCTGTTGGCCAGTTTGGGTCAGGTGCCCTGGCTGTGTCCTGTGCCAACTTCTTGTGCCCCTCCAGCTTTCTTGCTGGCTGGGTGTGAGAAGCTGAAAAGTCCTTGACTTAAGACTAACCATTACTTAGCAACAACTGAAAACATCAGTGTGTTATCAACATTCTTCTCATACCTAACTCAAAAACACAGCACTGTACCTGCTGCTAGGAAGACAATTAACTATCCCAGCTGAAACCAGGACACCAATGATCACCCGAAACTACGCATCCCTCTCCCTGTCCCTTCCCACTGCTACAATGAGAACTGGTCTCTTTCTCATTGTGAACACAAGAAATGGCAAGGTTTGGCCCAAAATTTCACAGCTGTGTTTCTAACACCCTGTGAAAACACCAGAACTGTGATTTGTTGTCACTGATAATAAAGACATAGTTACACTATTGAACAATCTAGTTAATTCTGTGTTTTATTACTTAAGATCTGTGATTCACCCCAACAGAGTTAAATTAATGGAGTATAAATAGGTTTGTCACATCTTCAATAATTTTCATGAAGTGTTTTTACTTTAATTTGTGAAAATATAATTTGTACACATGATAGAAATCAATATTTTGCTTCTCATACCTTGTCATTTACATACAGAGAGAGAGAGACGAGAAAAGTCTTTTTCACTTCAGTTTCTTCACCTGGGACAATGAAAGGGGAGCAACACTTATGAAGGGAACCAACATTGAAAAAGCAGAAATTCTTCAACCTGAAGTGAATTTACTGCATCAGTTTCCCACACACATTAGTATAGGTCTGTTTTCACCTCTTTACCCTTGTGCACATGAATGCTATAGTCACTCAACATGTCCTGACATCAAGTCTTAAGCATTTTACAGATACACTGTTTGTTTTTAAAGTTCCCTTTAATAAATAGAAGTGAAGGAAGTAAAAATGGATCAAATGGCTGCAACTGATACTCATATTCATAAATTGTGAATACTGCAAAAATAATTGTGTCCAAAGATTTTATTCTGTTCACTTTTACAGTGGTTGTCTTTGTTATTTTCAACATCATTTCCAGTACAGATCTTTAAATGCATAGAAATGCAAAGAGATGCTGCATGTAGGAGTGCCATATCCACATGCAGACCAAAACCTAAAGTTTTTATTCTTTGTGCTCTTGTTGTGTTCAAAAATGACAGTATACAGGAACAATTTGGATTCCATACTATGAAAAGCAAGCTTTTTTTTTTTTTTTTAATAAAAAAATAAATTCTGGGGCTATCTTTTATTTGCAAGGAGTACTAAAATACTGAAATAAAGTTAGACATCTCTAGAGAGTCATAGATTTTAAAAGGTACTTAGATTAAAGATTTTCATTTCAAAAGCACCAAACACCCATCAGTATCTATTGTAGAAAATAGGAGATACTGGATTCTCACTACCTCTTAGAACTTGAACTATTTAAACACAGACTGAGGAATCTCATTTTAGGCTCAATCATGGTGACCAGCTGTTCCTTAGTCTTCTATTTGCAAGATAAGCACTGACCTTGATTTATCATTCTGGGCTTCAGATAGTCATTTATGCTCATACAAAATAAGTGTAATACACTGGTGTTTTTCTAATCTTTGTTCTGGTCAACAAAGGGATAAGTCAGCATTGGTATTAAACAGTAGAAAATCAGATCCAACTATTTTAATGTAATTAACAGCACATTTCAAAGAAACCTGTAATGCACTGCATGGAAAAATGAATTTGAACCACATTTTTAGATGGGTATATTTTCTATTTTGTTGAATTTCCTCTATGATATGTCATCCTCTGAACATGACAACAGGGAAAGAGTCATGACTACAGTTACACACTGGAACTTCTTTATAGAGAAAGTCAGCTGAAACTTCAATTCAAGCTTTGAAATACAGATAATATCTTATGAAATTTTTTTAATGGAACTTTGTGTATTTCAGAATTTCCACAGTGACTTTAGAAACCCACAGAGGTTGTAAATACCATGCAGATCTACTAGATGAACAACATATCATATCAGAACTAGAAGCAGTATGAAAATAGAGTACATAATTTTAATTTGTGAATCAGTGAATATTCAGCAATACACATTTTTTAAATACTTTTAAGGAAAGGAAGCTGACTGAACAGCAAAAGAACAAGGTAAATGAAAATTAAGTCCTAACGAGCTTCTTATTTTTCAGGGGGCCAATCTCAAGCTCAAGTTTGTCCTAGAAAAAACGTTAATTTTTTAGAGCTTGCCAATTTTATTTTTTATCAGCTGAACCAGAATATTTAATCTCAAGAGTAGAGGCAGATGTCTCTTAGATAAGACACCTGCTCCCTTTAAGTCAGAAAATATAGTCAAATTGCATTAGATTATCCACCTGCATGAGCATATTTTAGCGGCAGAAAAGAGAATTGTCTGCAAAGAGTTGATTATACTTAGCTTGCAGCAGCTCAGATACTTGTTACTGCTTCAAGGGATGGATGCAGACATCAGAAGACTCAGACTCAGTAACCGTACTCTGTCTCAGGATGTGGCGCAGAAAACCATTTTCCTTCCTCCACCAGACAAAGGACACTAATATTACATGAAGCAAATTCACCACCACTCACATAAGCGCACAAGAACAAGCAGATAGGTGAGACCAAAGGTCTACTTTTAACACCAGCAAACAAAAGGTGGTTAGGGAAGAGTATAAGAACAAGGCAAGTCTGTAATGACATTTCCCCAGAATATCTTTGAGCATCTAACCATTTGTGGTTCACAGATCTCCTCGAGCCAGAACATACCCTTTCTGGAAAACACCGCCCATTGCCTCACCTCAGGCAATTTAAGGTATAGAAAACCAGCACCTACATCTATTTCATAAAAATGATGAATGGGTTCATTGGTGTCCTAAATTCACCAGCCTTGGCAAGAAGTGGTGCGAAAATCCTGAATACGCATGATCTCAAGAAGGCATACAGGGCCAAAACCTCCTTTGCTTTCCACTGGTGTTAAGTCATGAGTTACTCTACGCATGTTGCGCCCTTCTAACATGACTACTGAAGGCAAATCAGGCCTAGCTACTAACCTGTCTCAGTGATCACTGCAGGGGACGGGGAGAGTCCAGGGCCCATTCTCTCCTTTTTCCATTACAGAGTAGCTAGCATTTATGGATAGGCAGTCATAGGGTTCCTACAAATCTCTCCTTTGCAAACCTTGTGTTTCACTCCCTGATCCTCCTTCATGGGACTAGGGACAGCTGAGCAATCCTTCTATATGCAGAAAGCCAGGAATGCTGCTTATTTCTGTTCCATGCACCACATAACAGTAGTGTTAAAAAGTATAATAGACTTTGTGTTCCCTGTGCGCAGAGGACGTGCACTCTTTGTGCTGTAACACAACACATGCACTCCAAAAGTCTACAAAAGAAATAACTTGACATTTTAATAATAAAGATGCCAACTATTCTCCCCCAACCATCTGGGCAGACAGAGGAAATAGTGACTATTGATAAGAAGTAGGTAATTTCCTCTTGATTCCTATTCATAAACTCCTTATGAATGTTAACACTGCAGGCCTTGCATACGATTGAAATTAAGATTTCTGCCTGGCAGTACTTGCATCCCTGTACAGCTTGGGCTACAAAGGCTTCCAAATGTTTTAAATTGTTTGCATAAGGAGAGAAGCTTCACTTTATTGTGAGCCATGGCAGCCTGGTAGGCAGATAAAGCTTTACCCTAGACTGGTGTGTTAACTCCTTTGTAGTTCTGATCTCCCCATTCATTTACTTTTTAAATAGCAGAGAGAAAAATAGATCAGATAGAAAATGGATGTATCTGCAAATTATGCATCTATCATGCTTACTGCCTAGTGGCAATCTCCCTTTGACTTTCAAAAGAATGAGACAGGGGCCTTTCAGCCTTTCAAAATGTAGAAAACTAAAATACAAGTTCTGCTTAAAGTGTAGGTATTGTGAAATGATGATTATTAAAAAATAGAGATTTGTTGTTGTTGCTATTTATTAACTAAGGAATTGGACTTCAACTAACAAAAGGCCAAGTCCTGAGCAAAAAACACAAAACATTTCACAGATAAGGGTTAGTGTATTGATGTGGTTCCTGTTAAAGGAGTATAATGACATGTGCTTTCCAACAGGTATTAAGCTCCTCCAGCCGATGGGACCACATGCAAATGAATTACCTTTATGTAATTACCTTCATATTCCGTAGTGACACCCTGGCTGTCATGCAGTACAAAATCCACTAAAATCAGTAGCCCACGGCCTTGGAACTGAACATTGCAACACCATTTACGTCACTCGCTTAGGTTTCTCCCGCCAAGGGCAACCCATACTACAGGCCTGTAGGCAGCTATTGACGTTCCCGTCCACCCTGTATGAGCTCACACTACACATGTCCTGACATGCCCTCAGGCCTTCAGCTGTCCTCCCACAAGTCCCTGCCTAGAGTTCTCCATGCCTTTGACAACTGCATCATGGAGCCAACCACACAACTTAACTGGCCCCGCCTGAGTCGCACCACTTGATTAACTTATAGCCAGAGGAAAAGGAGACCAGCAACTGGACTTGGCTATACACCTTTCATCAGGTGTATGTGCACATTGTAGCTGGCAGCCCAAGGGGGCCAGGTAGCAAACAAGCACCTGTTTTCCCAAGGACCCAGGCCAGAGCACTCCAGCAGGCACTATGCTTACATCATTTTCCTGGGTATAACTCATGCTGCAATGTACTGGAACAGTTTTCCCCCACTGAGAAGATCCCAAGTAATCAGAGGTCACCAAGATTTAAAAATACAGCACACAGGACAGAGCACACAACATTGGATGCAACTTTCTTGAAGTCCACATGAAGAGATAGGGAGGCAGTAGGAGAACAGATACTACCAAGGCCAAGGTTCTTTTCCCAAGTCATATGGGCAGGAGAGGAGCTACAAGTCAACAAGTCACACCATTTTTATTCCTCTAGAAACCTTTATTGTCGTCTGAGACAAAAGACCTTCATTCACCTCACTCCACACTTTGCTCTCTTCACAAAGAATGAATTCTGACAGCCCTGCTTCAAGGAGTGAAGTGCTTTTCTGTGTTCTTGGTTCATCTGGAAGGCAACTATGGCACTTGTCACAAAGGACCCTGTCCTTAGCACACCCTGTAGTATTTTGAAACATGGAGTTTCATGGGCAGCTGCACCTCAGCTATCTGAGCCCTAACCTGAAGGCTCTGTCAAAGACAGGCAATGCTAAGAATCCTCTTCTGGTATGGACTTTCACAAAAGCAGAACAAGTTAATTGTCACTTACACACATACATATATCCGTATGTATTCATATGTGTGCATGTATGTGCACTTTATACTTAATTTTGATCTAAAGAAACATTGATCTTTACTCACAGAAGGCTACTCTCTGTCCTCCCTGGCAGATCTCTGTATCAAAATTGGTTACCATCTGACCAAGCAATCATGCACAGCAATCTGGATAAAAAAAAAAATACAAGGCAGCCCACTTTCTACTGGGGATTTTCCTATAAAAACAAACACACAAAAACACATTCTTTAAGCTATACAGCCTTCCTTACCAGCCTCTGAACTCACCCACCATGTCCCTCCAACACTCAACACCTGAGCAGTTTCAAGTCTGGCCTGGTGCTTGAGCCATCTTGACAGGCAGTCCTTTTTGTCACATGCCTGTTCCCAGGACAGCAATCACCTGACTTGGTAGGATTCACTTGGATGGCTTAAGTTGTGGCCAGGCTTCTTCCTCCCACATGCAACAGCAAAAGAGAGGATAAATCTATGGCATCCCAAAGCATGGATGATGGCCACATAGAGTAGCAACAGATGGTTATCCAAGAAGCGCAAGCAGGGGAGAGGGTGAGAGACCAGAACATGGAACAGGGGAGGAGGGAAGCCAAACCAAATATGTGCATACTTGATAATCTTTCACAGATTACAATCTTGATTTTTTTAGTCCCTTCAGCTACTGGATGCATAGCCATAGCCCAGGATGTTGATTCAGAGAATGTGCAAGAGTAACTGAGACCAGCATAATCACAGAAGCAGAGATGTGGCAGCCATCATCTCGACAAACTTTCTGTAAAACAAGGGAAACCATTACTACTAGATCAAATATGTCATGTCTCTTTCCAGGTGTCACATTTTGTCTTCTGCATGAGTATTTATGTTAAAGCAAACAGACTAATATGGGAATTTGTACAAATATGCACACTTAGAATGTATTCACTCCCTGCACAAGTGTCCTCTACTGTACCAAATTAAACCGCTCTGTAATATGGATTCCTGAATGCCCTAAGAAGGGAGGAGAGGAGTCGTGTGGAGCTAGCTGGGCAGGCTTCACAGCAGTGGGGTGTAGCCAAGCTCCTGATCAATTTTTGCATAAGTGTGGGTGCAGACTGGCAATGGACAACACTGGTACATGCATACATAAAGCTAGGACTTGTTCCACTGGTTGATACGTGAGGTAAGCAGAGTCAGGACCAAGCAGAAGCAGCCACAGACCTGTGTGGTAACTGTGAGAAGTCAAAGTAATGCCATGCATACTTACACATTTTGTGCTGACCACCAAAAGCCACTATAATTGTCTGATATCAAGGGTTTGCAACTGAGCTGGTAGGCAAATCTGGTCTACATTTTTCTCAATGCTTGGCCAGCATTATCAGCAAAAGCATATAAGGCAGAAAGACATGTTTTCTGTCTAAACCAAGAACCACACACACATCTTGTCCAACTGTGGGAATGAGGTAGTCTTTAGCTGCAGCAGATTGAGTCTCAGATGAGACTCTGGGTCACATAACCAAGGACTCTCTCCATAATCTCCTACCAAGTAGCGGACAATCAGCTTTCTCCAGCACTGAGCAGGGTTATTTTGTAATATGCACCAGAGTTTACATTAGAAAACCAATAGCCAAACAGAACCCCAACCAAAAAGCAAGTGAAATAGACCTCTTACTTTCACCAATGTGTAACACAAGGTCATTCCACCATTTTCTCTGCTATTTCAATAGCTTAAAATTTACAATAGGCTTAGCATTAAAAACTGTATTACAGCTGGTTTTATTGACACCAGATAAGTTATTTACTTCCAAGCACCTGAGGGCTGAATTATTTCTCAGTATCCACTATAAGTGAAGACTAGCTAGAAAGCCAACCCCTTACCATTCGTTTATCCTACTTAAACCTTGCTTTGGATAGTGCCTAAATCTTCTGTGGGCCTTGCTAAAGGACCAAAATCCTCAGCTTCTATACCATACAAAATCATCGTTATCCCTCATTGATCAGCTACACATCAGTAAGCTAGGTAACAAAGGTGTAAGAAAGACACAATATAAAATAATAAACAGTTATCTTTGTTAGTTCTATTTTCTGCTTTAAATCCTCAGGCTATTGCCTGAAGAGTTGTACACAATTCAGGCGGTGGTTTCTCATGTGAACTTTGGCACAGCTCAGGTGTTTAGCTTTTAATTCACAGTAGAGAAAAATGAGGCAGTATTATATTAAGAAATGTATTACAATGTAATCTTTCAGATAGAAAATTTTAATTCATTTTTAATATTAATTCACTGGTAGTACAAGAATTTAGCCTTAAGTCCATTTTTTCAGAGATGCTCTTGCAGGACACATGCCTCAATCCAGGAGAGGATGGAAGCAAATGTTTAAACACGAGAAGAGTCTCACTGCAACCTGTGTTGCATATTCAGAGTTCAGCATGCTTTGGTGTTTTGCTTGACTGGCACTAACAGGGTTTCCGTATCAGAAAAAAAGTGACATCAAGCAATTCCTCTGTATCATAGTAATGAACAATTTAATACTAAAACTCAACCTGGATTTATTTGCAACGATACAATGGACACATGTGCAAAGAGCCTTTGGTTTATCTGCTATTATCTTCAAAATAATATATAAAGCACATAAGTAATGTGTAAAGACTTGCAGAGAGCTCAGACCAGCTATTCAAGCTAGGTCAGACACAGCAAAATCTTTTGGCATCTAAAGATAATGGCACAGGTCTGCTGATACTAAGAAGGGGGATTGTTCACCGTTCTTCTGCTAGGCCTCTACCAATGACGATGAGCTATGAATAGCTTTCTAAGGCATCATGAGGAGTTCTGTTTTGTTTGGTGCTTTTAAATCCTTTTCTGAGTCATATTTCTCTGCTCTGGGGCTTTTATTACAGCTGAGTTAGTTGCAAAAGCACATAATATGCCAAAACATCAATCTGAGATGGCATAATGAGAGCAGGATTCATGGGGTGTTTGGGTTTTTTTAAAAAAAAATCAATTACTGACGAATCAATGTTTTTTTCTGCTATTTCTGCCTCACTGTTTTATTTTTTCATAAGGTCTGCAACTTCAATTAAAGATTAAATGTGTTGAGCTATTGTACCATTAATTGTTCTGAATTGGTGAAGTATTCCTAGTTATATATGAATGTCCTTGTTTATGGCAGATAGGACAATTGCCTCACACATAGATGTTGTAGCTGTAGTATGATGTCCCACTCAGTATCTAGCATTACTGTTTATGCTGAGTGCCCGTGGTTAGAGTGTGACTTGCAGACAACTGCTTCCCACCTCCAACTTCACCAGTGCCCTTGTGGTTAGTCAGTCAAACAAGTGATGTAGGTGTTTGAAGTTGAACACCTAAAATTAGAGGTAACCAAAACAGGTAGCACCTTTTACTCCCCTGCACTTCTGATTTGTTTGTTTGTTGTGAGTTTTTTTGTTGGGGGGGAGAGGGGGAAAGAGGGCAGTGGGTTTTTACTTTTTACAAAGCTCGGAAATCTTTGGGTGGAAGACCTCATTAAACTTGTCTGGAGGCAGTGGGAAAAATGCCCAGTTATTTCACTCATGGGCTTTAGATTAGACTGTGTCCAGCATAGGCAACTACTACACTTTTCTTCCCAAATTTACTGCTTTTTATAATATGCTGAGAGTATAGTTTATAACCCTTAAGGCTCTCTTCTGCTTGTACTTTTCCTCAAAGGGCTGAAATAGGCAAAAGAAAAAAAAAATCAAAACAAGCTTTTTTTCTCCAAATCACATAGTAATCTTGGTTATAGTCAGCACATATTCTTAGAGCTCATTGAGCTTAACAGGTGACTCCTTTCAAACACATCCATTCTGAAAAATATTCCCTCTTGGTTAATAAACACAAGAATCATTTTCTTTAGACTCATGGGCTTGCTTTCACATATTTTCCTTCAAGCTGAAACTTACTGTGAATGCTACAAATAAACATTGCCCTCATATCCCTTATTGAAACTAGAAATACCTTTGTAAGCAAAGATCAAGAAAAGTAGTTGACAAGAAGAAGGATGAGACAATTTCAGGAAGATGGATCTTCTACTCTGGTGTCTCAGATACAATATTCATCTTGTTCATTTATGCTGAGGTTCAGGACAGAACTCACCAAGGATGTATCTGTGTGGTCAAATAAAGTGCATTTCTTTGCCTGTATATGAGCAATTTCAAAGCTAAAACGATTTACATTTGTGCACAGCTACACCCATACTAATAATCCACCTAAGAGGCAGGACTTCTTTGCTCATATACTGTCATTCCTAATTCAACTATGTATGTTCAGGATCAGGGATGCTTCCTGTTCCCCTAGCTCAAAAGATAGGCTAACCAAGCACACAGTTGTCTGCATCTGGCTATGCAGTTGTGTTTTAAGAAAGAACCGCAAGTATGTTCCCTAGAGTAACTCTTTACAGACATCTCTTCTACTTCATGAGAGGTGCTGCGTTCCCCACTACCAGCCATATTGACAGCTCCTTCTGCTCCTAATGTAAGAAGCTATATGAAATCCGACCACTGAAGACTTAAGAATATTTTTGTAAAAATTTAGTCCACGGTGTCTTTGCTTAATACTAGAAGTCGGATCTTGTTAGAGACCCATGGATACCTAGGGAGAGTTTGAGAAGTGGTTTATGTCACAATCCTGTTGCCATAAAGAGTTTGTCAAGTCTAGCAGTAGTTAGCTTTCACCAGTTACTCTCAAATAGGTGGAGATAATATCATGGTAACATGTATTCAGTGTGTTCCACTTGATACAGAAACAAAGTAATGGCCAAAGCAGTTCACCTAATCTAGTGTCTTGATTCTACCTATGGCCAATATCAGGTATTTCTAAGGAAGCTCTAAACAATGCAGCACAGAAATAGTTAAGAATAAGATATTGTTCACATTCCCAGTGAAAGGAATACCTATTCTCTGCACTGAGCAAATGCAGAATTAGTTGCATGTAGGAAAGTCTCATGCTAGTATTTCACATTTAAGGGTTTGTTTCTGTCTCAAAGTATGACAGCTTACACAGTTTCAGAACAATTGGTCTGCTAGCCAAGAGAGGAAGCAACAGCAGAAGGTATGTATAGTCACATATGGCCAGATCAAGGGAACCATCCGGACTTAATACTGGCTGAAGCTCTGGCCAACAAATGTTCCAGATATCCAGAGAGAAATCTGCAGGCACTTGGGTAGTCTGTGTTGTGGCAAGCAAACCTCGCACCTATTCCCAGGTCTTGTATTGCCAAAACTAGAAAAATCCCGTTTAAAAACTAGAAAAACCCATTTATACCATATCATCTAAATTAAAACTCTTTTTATCCATCCACACCTCTAGAGAGCAGGCACAGTGGCTTTTGTTTGTTTTCAATGTTAGAAGAACACAATTTATGCCAAAGCTGCGACAAAGATGATCTGTGAGAGAATTGCATGAGATAAGCACATAGAAGTTAAAAGTAAAACTATCAGAGAGCCCTTGAACTCTTTTGCTAGTCATTCCTATCTTTTATTGTACTCAGTCTTGCCATTTTTGCAAGACTCTAATACAAGATATCCTGGCATTCTAAAAAACTTCTCTATTTGATACACAGTTATTCTGCAAATAAATCTGCAGTGAAGTGCTTAAAGGTTTATTTCTTACTTTTTAGCAACTAGGCATAAAATATTGGGCTATTAAATGATTACAAATTAGATTACTGAAAGTGAATAGAATGCATTGTTATCTACTGAACCAATGATGGGTCAAATGGCACTTTGAATACTCATGGTGAATATGACTATGACCTTCACATATACCATTGACAGAAAGCAATTTTATTTACATTTTTAAATCCACATAAAGGTGAAACATGGTACTGCAACAAAATGAAACATTAAATTTTTTTGTCCCAAGGCATAACTGATCTCTCCCAAGGTCACATGTAGCCTGAAATGAAGCAAGACTTTCTTAATTGTGCTACTAGTACATTTCACCCAGATCTGGTGGCATTGGTGATCTATTTTCATTTACCAGTTGAAAAATCTCCTTATTTTAAGATGGAGAAATAAGAAATAATGAGAGACTGCTTCTTTTGTCCCTTAGCTGTTTCTGCACAAACTGATCACTAATTACATCTGAGCTGCTATAACAAGCTACATGTTTCAGCTGTACAGATTAAAAAGGTCTACCCATAAAGAGATGGCAGGGTGAAAAAGCCTTATTCGAGAAGAAATATATCACACTTTTCTGGACCAACAGCATTATAATGTCTACACTTCTAGAACAGTATATTTAGAAAATAATTAAAGCTATGTATAATTTGATGCATTCTGCACATTTAAGTATTTAAAGAACAGCTTTTTTTCATTCTATGCATACCAAATGTGACTATCTGCCACTCTTAATTTAAAAAAGAAAAAAAAATTTAAGTAAAAAAAAAAATCTATCCATTACATCCCAGCATTTCCTCTGCCCTTTCTAAGCACCTCATGATGAAAAAGTTATCACTAAAAGTCTGGTCTGTAACCACTGTACAGTAGGCAGTGTTATAAAGAAATGATAAATAGCAACAATAACTGCATTCTTCTAACCATTCTAAGCATAAAAGGTATTTATAGGATAACACCATTTTGGAAACTACTGTCACACAGAGCGCCTAGGAGGGTACATGTGTCTATAAATTATAGATGGTTCTGGTAGCAATGGCTATGATTAAGGTTGCCTGAAACTTCCCATAATAAGACCTTTTTTCAGTTGCTTGTAAGTTTGCTGAACTCTAACCACTTGGAGTAAAATTTTCCCTACAAGGTATCTGCCGCAATATTTGTTTAGTTTTCTTGGAAAGTTCAACACAAAATGGTTTAGAGAACAAGATTACAGGAAAATATATCTTGCTTTGAAAAAAATAGTTCTTCTTTGAGAATTCCTAATGTTGCCTTTTTGGAGAAAAAAAAACCTTTGAAATGTGGTAGGGCATGGCCTTTTTGTCAGGTATATAATTTTTACAATTCCTGAAGTGCCCATTCAAAGCCAGTCTAGTTTCTTGGGTGTTTTTAATCTCAAGTCTTAACTAATTCTTCCCAGAAGAACCTCAGCTTTTACAGCAAACATCACTAATATTCTCTACATGCTTCAACCCTCAGAGCTACTTGCACGGAATAACCTATACAAATTTCAGCTCTGCAAAACAGAGTTTGCTTTCTTCAGCCCATAGAGCTAGACGCACCGAGCTGGAACATCTCTGCAATTCTTGCTCCTGATGTCCTAGACCAATGAAGTAAGATGCTGGAGCCAAGTTCTCCTATCCTTTTACTGACAGTTCCTGCTGGTGCACTGAGGATGAAGAGGCGGCTAGATGTAAAGGGAGCATACAGTAGTTTGTTGATAGATTTTTATGGGGAGTGATAGATACAAATCATTAAACAAAGCCAATTATAAGCTTAAAAATAATGGATGGGGAGTGAGGGAAGTGGCCTGCAAATTGGTATCTTGTTTCAAGCTAACAATGTACACCCACAGCTAACCATGAGCATTGCTCTTAGGGAAAAATAAAAGCCTTCAGAATCTTGGGCACATAAACAGCTTTCTAGAAGCAATTAATGAACTGTGCTATGACAGACTGACAGGGTTTTTTAAAAAAGTAAGGACAAGAGTTAGACTTGGATGTAGCTGTGAAGATAAAGGAGGTCTGGCAAGCAAATTAAAAACAGGAAAGCACAAGACTGCTTATGCTTACTATTAGCTATTTTGGAAGATGCTCCAGGCTAGATCCAGAAGGTGCCTATAATTACTACAATTAAGTGTTCACTCTCTCTGTCCCAAGGACCTGTTAGAGTTCACAACCTGGAATTAGATACCCACATATCCCTGCTGGAAGAAGTTTTCTGAAAGCATAATTCACAGAAACTACTAAACTGTCCAAACCATGCAACCAAAGGAAGACAAAGAATTAACTTAAACATTTTCTGACATTTCTGAGGCATAAACTGCTCCTAGAATTAGGCACCTTATTTTACTGTTGATAATATGCTCAATGGGTAGTTGGCAAGGCAACATAATTTCAGCTTTCTGGTTCAAGAATTTCTTTCACATCAGAATAAAGCTTTTTTTCTGATATAGGTCTCTCAAAATCTGAAGTGCTTCCACTATGAATGAACTCATACGCATAGGGCCAAAGAGCAAGAGAGAAAGGCTTAGTACCACAAATGTCTCAGAACTTACCTAGGAAGAGATCCTGTTTCCTGAGTGAAGGAGTACCTGAGTGTATTAAGCCAAGCAGAATAAAATGAACAAGCAAAATCAAGAAAATTCCCCTGATTATTCCACCGGGCACTGGTTAAAGCAATTACCTCAGAATTGTCAGGTGTGGGTTCACATTTCCTGAAGCAGAAGAAGAAATTGAACCTCTTAAATCCATAGCAAGGGCTTCAGTCACTGGGCTGATGAGAAAAATACGGATTGGGGACAAAGGAAATGGAGAGTGGAGAAGTCCTGTGACCCTACCATATCTTTTGTTGTTACAGACCCAGCTGGAACTACTTCCCAATAGCCAGTTTTTGCTTTCATGTACCTCTGTGAGTCAAGAGCAAGATTACTAGAGAGGTTATGGTATTTTAGGCTGCAGTGGTGGCATTTAAGTTCAAAAATAACCCAGAAGTCTAACTATCACAGCTGATACTAATTCTGTTGTAAGTGATAGCTGAATGTGAGGTGCAGTCATTTATCTGGGAGCAGAGCTTAGCAACAGGTTGTTAGCTTCTTACAACTGACTGATAGGGTCCTTGAACGTGACTGAAGCTGACAGCTGATCCCAGGATGATCAAAACAAGAGTGCTATGGTGAGACTTAGATCAGCCATGGAAAAGGTACTGCACAGTGAGGACATGCACACTGAAAAATGTCCAAAGATTCAGACTATCATGAATGGAAATCACCACACTAAAGCAAGCCAGATCTTGAGTGCATGGTTGATGTGAAGTAATTCTCAAGTAATTGAATATGAAGTAGTTAACCAATTAAACCTAGAAGCTGTGATACAAGACAACAAATAGGAAGAATAAAGAATATTGCATGCAAAAGAAACTTTCTGCACCATCATTTCATTGGACATTTGCAATATTTCTTTACTGTGCTCAGTGGCAGTAATACTGTATGAGCAAAAGAAAAAAACCCTAAGTGAAGAGTTCAGCCTTGAACCAAGCCTGTGACTGAAGTCAGAGTCTTAGTTTTGTGGGTAGCACTGGCTCAATCACTAATAAGGCCAGATGCTGTGAAAATGATTCTTAAGTAGCCAAGAATGAATAGAGGTCCAGACTTAGAGGAGACAGACTCTTGTAGAAATAGACATCAAAGGAGAAAAAGCTGTGAAAGCCAAGCAATTGGAATAGGATGAATCTTTATTCAGATTCTGTTTTCTTTGAGATTTTGTTTTGATTTCTAAGAAGGAATTTGCGCTGGGATTGCCTTTTGATTACTGTACTTATTTCTATGCAACTTCAGTGACTCATTCGTATATTAGAACTAACAGGATTTCATTACAGATGAACCTCCTGTTTCTTCAGGCATGAGAGCTAATAACATGCATTCCCTACCATTCCCAGTGAATCCCCTAGCAAAAGCAGAGGTGAACATATGTCCTGGTTTCGGCTGGAATAAAGTTAATTTTCTTCTTAGTAGCTGGTATATTGCTGTGTTTTGGATTTAGGATGAGAACAATGTTGATAACACACTGAAGTTTTAGCTGTTGCTAAGCAGTGTTTATACTAAGCCAAGGACTTTTCAGCTTCTCATGCTGCCCTGCCAGCAGAGGCTGGGGGTGCACAAGAATGGCAGGGGGGAGGGGACACAGCCAGGACAGCTGACCCAAATTGACCAAAGGGGTATTCCATACCATGTGACATCATTGCCAGTATATAAACTGGGGGGAGTTGGCCAGGGGACACTGAGGCTTGGGGATTGGCTGGGTATCAGTCAGTGGGTGGTGAGCAACTGCGTTGCACATCACTTGTTTTGTATATTCTATTAGCAGCAGCATCATTATTATTATTATTATTGTTGTTGTTGTTGCTCCTGTTGCTATTATTTTCCCTTCCTTTTCTGTCCTATTAAACTGTCTTTATCTCAATGCATGAGTGTTACTTCCACTCCCCCAATTCTCTCCCTCATCCCACTGCGGGGGGGAAGTGAGTGAGCAGCTGTGTGGTGCTTAATTGTCAGCTGGGTTTAAACCACGACACCTTAGTAAACTTTCCTTAGGTACTAAACAGGTCAAACCATGTGATTTTTAAAAAAGGAAGCTCCAATATCATGTTCACTTATCATGAAAACAAACAAAAGAGCATAACCTCAGGTTTATTTTTATAACCATTGGAGGTCACTTTTATGCTGACATTTCTGCTAAGAATTCTATACCTAAGCAGTGATACATTTAACATTCTTAAGTAACCTGAAAATTACTTCCATTGTCAAAGAAAACAACTATCTCAGTTAAAAAAAATAGTTGAGTCCATTTTCTGTCAGGCTACCTTTATGACAGCTTTTGTTTCCTGAATACATACTCAGAAGGCATTGGAAACTAGGATAAATTTATCAATGTAATTTCAGTTGGGTAGATTTTCCATCCCCACTGGGCATATTTATTGGAATCTGACCGTAGCTGGTCACATTATTAATGGCAAACAATTTATTTGATTAATTTAGCCTACATTTCTGTTCATGAAATAGCCTCTCCCATTTTGATTTCTGCTTTTTTTATTCATAAGTATTCAGTGAATATTTTCAGCATATTTTAGCTTGGAGTTTGGCTGGGAGCTCTTTGTTTCATCTAATCACAATTATTATCTCTTTACTGGAGACGATGTGACTTGAAATCTTCAGTTAGTATTGTCTTTGTTCCCCGAATTGACTTTGCCACTCTAAGTGTAGTATCAGGAACACTTCCGATGGGATTAGTGAACATCTAGTATTATGACTGAAGCACTGACTCACCAAGGGATGCACAAATCCATATGGAAACAATCCCTCTCTAAACATTCATCAGACAAAACAAGTTTACACAGGTGTATGTCAAAAAATGAATATAAAAGGATGAGAATACAGGAGAATTGAAAGCTCCTGATAGGTGGATCATTGTGCTATTATCCCAACTCATTTTAAGCCACTCCTGTGTTTTTCTGTGATATGTTTTCCTGACACAGAATGATCCTTCATCCATTACTCCAACCACCACATGATCAGCTGCAGCTAAATCAAGGGAAAAGAGGAGACATGGACTATGGCCCATAGGAGTTGCAAGTAATCTATGAAATGGGAATTACAGGATGTGCAAGAAATTAGTTTGCTATTTTTGGATAAGTTATTAACATAAATCCAATGCAACTAGCCTTTTCTAAACATGCTGAAGAAAGGATTATTCCAAACTTTTCTACAGTCTTTGAGGTCCTAACAAAAAGGCGAGGCACAGAAAATTCCTAGAATTCAGGGATTAATCTTAAATCAATCATGCAGAGTGGGCCATGCTCAAAGAGGGCTAAGTGGAAATACTGTCTTAGACTCAGTCTAATGTCCCCATTAATATGCAAAGCTGAGGTAGAAAAAAACATCCATCCCTAGAACCATCACATTCCCACCAATGAACAACTTTTCCTGATGAATACGTAAGCACATATGCCTCTCACTACCTGAAGTGTTTTACAGGTCAGGAGATTAAAGACTTTCCATAAGCCATGGAAATGTAGGTGCAAATTTAGGTAATGTAAAATACATACAGGTACCTGTCCAGCTAGATGAATTTTAGCCTGAATCAACAGGCTAGCAAAGTCACAGCTCCACCTGTTGAGCTAAAGCAAATCATCCACCTATAACGGCTGGCAGCACAGATTCATTTTTTTGCCAGACATAGATGACTAACACTGTGCCACTTGGATAAAGCAAAACATAAAAGTTTAGGGACAAATCATGTAGTCATTACTCTAGATGAAGGACTACTGTAGCCAGTGAGCCATTCTGCCAGAGAACAAAAGGACTTGGATCTAAAGGAAGGGTCTCATGGCAGACCAAAGACAGGATGGCATTCTGCTGGGTAAATTTACTAAAGCATAACACAATGACAGAAGCAATGCTAGAAATGAAAGCATATAGAACCCACTCAGCTCTTTTTTACCTCACAGGAGACTAAGTTGCTCGGACCAAAAGCTATGAATATCACAGCCATACATACATATTCTTTCACGTTTATTAGAAATGCTTACTTCTTCCTTCCTGTTCTAGCTATGAATAGCCAATTCACACAAGGCAACTCAAGCTAAAATGTAGTGAAATATCATTCCAAACCACCTTATAAAAACGGAAATATTTATCAAGCTAAGGACACCATTTTATGACCTAAGAAATCAATGGCAAAGTTCTCATGAGTCTTGAATGCTCTTGAATCAGCGTGCAAGTTTCTTGTGGAAGAACAAATAAGGGTACATTTTTTGCCGTATATGGTCATCATTCAAGTACATTTTTCTTCTGAAAAGAAAAAAAATCTGCAGTAGTCTGCAAAAAATGTACATCAGTAGCAGTTAGACTTCAAATCTAGAGCACAGATATAATACTGCATTCAGGCCACACATGGCTTTCTCAGATATGCCACCATTTGCATCTCTTTGTAATTCTAGAAAACAGTAATTGGTGGTGCCTGAATACTTCAAAAACACATTTTAAAAAAAAAAAAAAAAAAAGGACAAATTATCTACTTGAAAAGCCTAACTTTAGTTTCAAAGATCAAGACATTTTGTGGACTATTTCTTCAGAAGCTGAATCAGTAGTCAGAATAAGTTACAAGTCATGATTCCAAAGATTCAGAATTAAGAAAAAAATAATTATTATCCAATAATTAATGGATATTTTTATCCAATTAATTATTATCCAATAATAATAAAGAAGATATGTTTAGGATAAGGGACAGCAGGTAGTGTAATGTTTGGTTATAAGCATAATACTGTAATAGATCCTAAGTAGCCCAGAGGTAAATTCTGCAAGTTCTTGGCAAAAATATTACTTTGTAACATTAATAAAGTTATAGATGTGTGATCTTTCCTGGCATGGAAGAAGAAAGTTTCATATCCTAAAAACAGAAATGCAAAAACCATGCTGCATTTACTTTCTTATGGTCCTAGTTCAGTAAAGCACTGAAGCATATGTGAGCCAGTCTCCTGACTTCAGTTAAGCTTGTGTTTTGCTTCTAAAAACTAGTTACAAACCATTGGCATGTACTCTGAAGTGTCTGCTACAACCCCACAATTTCAGAATATTCTATAAATTGTGAAGAATAAAAGGGGCACTCACACCTCCTCTACTGTACTTAATCACAGATTTCCATATTCATTTGGATTGCATTACACTAAAAGACGGAACCATATCATTACAATCTGCTAATCTACCCAGTAACTTTTCCAAGACTCACACTCTGCTCTAGCTAGCAAATATTCTGTGCATTTAAGATGCAAACACAAACTACATTCTGATAGAATTCTGTGGGATAGTATCTTATTGCAATGACTAGTGCTAGCAGAGCCAGCAGAGCTGCTCACAGAGGAAGGAGGTACCCAGCAAGAGGTACCACTATTTGATTTAGTAGAAAGAAGCTGAAGATACAGGAGATGATTGACACAGAGCACTGCCTTATCAAGGGCCAGACAATGTCGCTCCTTACTCACTCCAGGTGACCACTAACAGAAGTGGCTCCACTGAAGTTAAGGATAACCTTTGTGCAAGTAAGTACTCAAAATCCCAATGTTTTATAATAGAC
This sequence comes from Haliaeetus leucocephalus, assembly GCF_000737465.1. Lineage (NCBI taxonomy): Eukaryota > Metazoa > Chordata > Aves > Accipitriformes > Accipitridae > Haliaeetus > Haliaeetus leucocephalus. The sequence goes on along the minus strand of NW_010972582.1, from coordinate 785,561 downwards.
ATATTAGAAAGTAGTGTTACTGAAGAGTCATACTCTTGCACCTCTGTTTGCAACATGTACTACACTACCATTTACTACAAGCAAGCCAATTAAACAAATGAGACTGTTTGTGAAAGCAGGGAGAAGAAATAAGTAGGAATATAAAACTATGGGCCTTGTTAAGGTAATATCCATTACAGATGAAGGCAAGAGGATGAAGCCCATCTTTTTTAATGGTGAAGGTTTTGATGTACTGTTTATTATGCACAACTTTTATGTCACAACTCTGTATTTGTACTCCTTCTTATTTCCCCACTCTTTAAAGATGTGTTCACTCAGCAATTGTCTTCCATAAAGTTACAGTATTATTGCTATGTTTTACCTAGCAACATTGCTTACAAAATCTTCTCAAGGTGCAAAGCATTCCCCACATAAACATCAAGAAAAAGTTCTGTATATAGTATTACAGAGTAGCTGCAGAAAGTGACCACAGAAATTACTCTAAACTAGAGTCAAATTACAGACTAACATTCTGATTTTAAACAGACCAATATTTTACAATATTGCTATTGACAGTGCAACAACTGTGCAACAGCTTTAATATTATTCCTAAGTCCATACCTTCTTTTGCAAGACCTCAAATGCTATAGATGAGATTGTAAATATAAAAAGCAGTCCATTAATTTTATATAAGCAGTTTTATATACCTGAAGACCTATGACAACTTTTCTTGACAAAATAGCCTAGCAGAAGAACTGTTTTTCTAAAGTTCAGTCAAGAATGTCTTATAAAAGGTTTGCTGTATAGACTGTGCAGATAAATATTATGGTACAGGTGGTCTGAACTATCCATAACAGAAATTCCATTAGTTAAAATTTTTTAAGAGCTGCCAATTACACTTTCAATTTGAAGTGGCAGCTGAATAATGACAAGCAATTCTCGGTGATAGAAACGGTCTACATAATCTTCAACAGGACACAGAATCTGTCCTTCTCAAACCAGTAAACCATTGATTTGCATACAAATCCTATCCTGTATAACACTGCAGGATCAGGCCATAGGATCTGCTGTACAGAAGCTTTTGTCTTTCAATAGTGGTCTCAATATATGGCTAGAGTGTGTCTTCTTTTTTTCTTTTCCCTTTTACCCAGTGGCTCATATGCACCTCTAAGACAAATGCAGGAAATACTGTGGGGCATAAGACATGCTAGTCAGTAATCATTTGTAATGTTACTTATGTTATTTCTGACTTAGGTATGCAGTATCAGGCAGAAGCACTACACTCATAGGGCCAGATGCAAAACTACTGGAATGGTTAGAAATCATCACTGAGTTCAGGGATTTCTGGATGAAAGCATCAGGCGTTCTAACTAGGAAGGTAAGTAGCATCTTCTGTTTTTCAACCGAGGATGCTGTATTGGCTAGATTTTAAGTGACTCTTCACTTTACTTTTTGTTCTAAATAAATACTGTAATTTTAATATATCTTTTATATATCTAGATAGAATAGTCTAATTACAGGTGGTTCCAAGAACTGAGGCTACAAGATCACTTCTTTCCTGGTATTATTTTGGCTGTCAGCTCTGCTGCTAAAAGGAGTCTGTTGAGCCTAGGGATTCTGTCCAGCTATCACCAAAGTTTCAGGAAATATACAAAGAAATAACATAGGCTTATTTTACTTACCAGTTTTTCAAAAGTTCAGCAAAAAAAAAAAAAAAAACCAAACAATCACTAGTGCACACAATAAGAAACAACCAGGCTACACACACAAAGAAACAACGAGGCTCTTCGTTCTTTAGTTTTTGCATCATGTCTGGATTAGAAAATAAAATTTGAGGAAAACAGGGCACTGGTATGACTATCATTTGGTAGCCTCCCAGAAGGCAAAATAGCCTGATTTCTCCTCCTTCAACAATCTGCAGATGTGGAAAGAGCAGATTATCTTTCCATGCACTGGTCAACCTGTTATCGAAGTGATGAAACAGATTAACAGGAGAGGTGATACCCCAGAGGGCACTGGCAAAACTAACATGGGAACAGACAGGACAGAGACCAACTAGTGGACAAATCATTTCACAGCAGACACAGCGGCAAGGAAGAAAATATTACTAAACCACTCCTTGGAGAGGAAAAGACAGGGCACCTGGAGAGATGGATGCAGTCTGCACGGCAGATGAACGTCCCTGAGACATTTGTCACTAGTTGGACTGCAAGACACTGACATTAATGAGGGTGGCATTTGGAAGATAAAAGCAATATCTCTGAAGCAGACAATACAGTTTCCAGGCACCACACATGGGGACATGGTGTAATCAAAAGGGACTGGAAAATGTTCATGTCTAGCAAAAGCATCACAATTGCTACTGATATTCACAGGAGAATATGGATCAGGAATAAATGGCTTATGGTTTTGTCTGGAGGGTTGGTGAGGATTGTGGGTTGGTTTTGCCCTCAGCCTAGTCAATTCCCATCACATTCCTTTATTGAAGGACTCTCCGTCAGTCATCCACTTACACCTGCCTTGTCAAAAGTCAGTGTTTCATTGACAAGAGCTTTTCAGGCAGCAGACCTCTAGAAGACAGCTCTGTCGATAGTGAGTGGGGATTTACAGGGGTGGAGGCACTTGCCTGCGATTATCTCCTCTTGAAAGCAGAGAGGGAGCTGGGAGATACCCCAAGCACCGGCTGCCAGGATACAAGCAAGCGGAGGGCGCAAGATCTGGCTGCCCTTCACAGGTCTCTCAGAGTGCCACTACCCCAAAAATGACATCAACTATGTCTGAGAGCCACTCCTGCCATGACCCACGGGATAGGAAGTGTCATTAATTAATGTCTCCCTGCTCTCACGTCTCAGCGTCAGCTGTGTCCCACAGGCCATTTTGACTCCAATGCTCTCAGGTGTCTCTGGTGTCTCTCCAAAAGGAGAGGATGCTGTGGTCCTGGGATAGAATGAGACAAACCCGAGCACCCCAAAACAGCCTTTCTGATGCCCAGACTCACCCTGCCAGGGATCTTAGATGATTAAATCCAAGATCCCACCCCTGTTCCCCTCCACACTCACGTATCGCCCTTCTGGTCAGTCTTTCCCCAGAAAATAAAGTAGCTGCTTCACCATTAAGAGGAAGCCAGTCAGCAGCAACAGTAAATACATCGATCTGCTGGTCCGCCCGTCTACTTCTTCCTTCAGGAAAACTAACGCAGGCAGCCAAACCCCGAGTCCAGAGCGGGTTGCGGGTGAGGTCTGAGCAGCAGCGGCCCGAAACACCGACTGGCCCGGGGCAGGGCGCCGAGGCCAGCGGGGTTTCCCAAGGCCCCCGCCCCC
>NW_010972582.1:776795-782191 GCF_000737465.1 Haliaeetus leucocephalus | reverse complement strand
GCAGCCCGGGGCCGCGGCGGCTGGGCCCGGCGCGGCAGCCGCGGAGCGGGGGACCTCAGCGTCAGCCTCGTCCCGGTCCGTCTGCAAGCCCTTGCCCGCTCTCCCCGCAGCGCTTGCACTACCCTTCCGCCGCTCGAAACCTTCAGCGTCTCCGACAGAGGGGGGGAGAAAACACGCTTTAAAAAAAAAATAAAAATAAAAATCACGTGGACTAATCGTGCACTGCAGAAAGTTTTAGGCGCGGATCCGGTAAGGAACAGGCAAACGGGAACCCAAACTAACCCGACCTGTGACAAGGACAAGCTCTTTCTGCTTCGTCTTTAATGCTGCGTGCAGGGAGCTCAGCTCCACGTGTGAAGGTGCCCGTGTCCCCGTCCTGCTGCAGAGCACCGAGCACCTCCCGGTTGTCCTTCGATACCGTCTCTCTCTCCTCTTCGATTTAAAAATGGAAAGAGAGCGGAGAAGTGGTAGAAGAAAGCTGACTGAATCCCTCCCTTAATCACAAGCAAGCCCAGCAAGATGGATTCTGGGAAGAGAAGCTGTACTCCTAAACAGCGACCGGTGTCACAGTAGTTAAAATAGAACAGAAAAGCCTCTCACAAAGTCAATTCTTATGTAGATGAGGCGACATAAGAGCTTTTCTCTCTCTTCGCGGGATTAGTGAATTTCTAATTTGCCCAAAGAACCTCTAGAGGAATGAGGAAGAAAGGGCGGGAATATTGGGATTGCTAGTCATAACAAATATTACCATGCTCTGGATTGTCGCCTAGAAATACACTGAAAATGAAGGGATCCAACGCCATTGTCTCAGCCGAGTTATTTCTCTTGACCTTCGGCTTTGTCCATCCAGGCTGAACAAACTTCCCGCAATGAGCATCGCCCCTGCTCTCTGTCAGACACACAACTTTGGTCTCACTAGGTCACGGAAAGGGAAAGTGGATGGGAGGTGGTTTCCCCTCCAAAAGAAGGGCACTCACAGAAGTTTAAACAACAGCCAGAAAAACGTAGGGTTAAACAATAAACTAGGAAATGTGCTGTCCTGTTGAACACTGAGCAGTTTCCACAGCATTGAGAATCCGCCAATATATATCATATCAATAAAAAGGAGCTCTTCGAAAGCTTGCATAGTAATTGAGATTGGAGATCTTTTTTGATATGGGTTGGCATTTCCTCATATCAATCTGACAGAGCCAACTCAGGAAATTGCTGGTAATATTCATCTGGGGAGCACTTTCATTAAACGTAATTCATTCGACTTTCACAATAAATTGAGTGACATCCTTACAGCAGAACCTTTTTATCCTTGATGAAGTGCTTGCCAGCCTTTGGTTTTCCACTTTATTGTCACATTCCTTAAAGCAGAATCGTCAACATGTCAATCTGCTGCATGAAAAAAAAATGCTAAAGCTGTATTTACAAAGCACCCAGGAGGTGGTTTAATGCTGACTTACAAGAAGAGCGAACTGGGTGTTAAACTATCTGATAAATCACAGCATAACTTTACCCAAACCCAATCGGGAGAACAGAAGCCAGTCCTAGGGAGGGAAAGATGGCTCACACATTCATTTTCTCCAAGTGCTGGCTATTCCGAGCAATTGGTTTTTCAACCTGCTTCACCGCACTTTCCAAGACGACTGGGAAATTGGCTTTTTGTTAATTAAAATGGCGGTTTAGAGATGCAGGGAAATATTAAAGAGCTTAAAATGGATACCTCTAGGTACCGACTTGGAAGATTTGGCTAGTCAAAGAGAGGCGGGGATATTGGATTATATTTAGGTGCCTCCTTAAAAAGTGAAATCTGTTCCAGACTCCTTTCTCCAGCTATTTAAGAAATGAAAATAGTGTGTACTAAGCACCAGGAAAAAGACATTTCAGTGCGGGGAAACCCCTTAAACTCCTAGCAGAGGTCCCTGGTGGTTAGGAAGGAAGGAAGCCCGGAAAAGAATGCACCATCCTCCGCTTAGCAAAAAAAAACCCTAGAGAGCAGATAAGTTTGTTTCGCCTACACGAGATCCGAGTCCGCTTGCTATTCCCGTGCCTTACCTTCCGAAAGGGTAATTATTCCCCCTACACCACTGTGAAAGCGTCTCTCAAACTCCTTTAGAAAGAGGGAGCGGGATCGTCTCAAGGCTACATAAACTCTTTCGCACAAAAAGCCACTTCTCTCCCTCCGTGCCAAGCGCTCTTCCCCCCCTCTCCGCCTTCGACGTCAAATTGAAAATTGCAAGAAATCGCTTATTTGGGGGGGGGGGGGGGGGGGAGCAATACCCGAATGCTTTCAGCACCAAAAGCCTCTGAGAAAATGCTGTGGGTGGTGATTATGACAGGACAATGCCTTCTCCCTCTTTTGTTTTTTGTTTTCTTTTATCTTCGCTGCCTATAGAGGGTTGGGTTTTTTTCCTCCTACGACAAAGTAGGACACAATCAGCAACTATCTTTAAAAAAAGACAGAAGGAAAAAAAAAATCAACTTATCTTCGCCGGCACGTGATATCTCTTCACGTTCTCCATAGCTTTCATTAACCCGGGTGAAATGACCGCAAACAGTGCGACACAGAGCGAAATTAAATGTACACAAACTCTGGAGCCACTAACCCCAGTTTACCCCCTCAGCAAATATCGTACCAAGTGTGCCACCGCCGAGGGCAATTTTAAACCTCTATTATTCACAACATTTTTTCAGGAAAGCCCCGCTCGGCTCTCAGAAGGCCTCCAAACTACAGTGACGGTGTGGAACAGACCTTAAAATCCCAGCCCGGCACGGGGAGGAGGATAGCGGGCTGTTTCCAAGACCCTCTGCCAGTGCCATCCCCCTGTAAAACAAGGTGCCCCGGGAGCCCCGCAGTTGTACTTCTCTCACAAAGCGCCGGGCAGAGAAGTCCCTTCCTCGCCCCCCCAAACAACCTGCTCTCAGCCCTCGTCGGGGGGGTGAAAAAAGCACCCCTCCATTTGCTCTTGCGCTGCTTAAATTCTGCACGGAGTTAGAACGCTCTGCCAGTCAGCTCTGCTGTGTATCCTAATTTACAAACGCACCGGTGAAGAAACACTTTGCTGGGAAAGACCGGGGGGGGGGGGGGGGGGGGGGGGGGGGGGGGGGGTGCTGAAGGGGGAGGGATCCTTACCCTAGCAGCGTGCAACGCAAAACTCCGACTGGTTTTAGCTCCGTACCCGCTACTCGGGGTAAGGAGGACCTAAGTAGTGAGCCGAAGTCTCTTCGAGCCGGGGTGATCCCAGCAAAACAGGCGCACGTTCTCATCCCTCGCTTGTACCGTGCGGGCAGTTCCCCCAGAGCATGCGAAGGCAGAGCCTGTGAACATGTTGGGGGGGTAAAATCCTGCAACCTGCAAGGCATTTTGCCGCCCGGCGCCCCGGTTTTGCCGGAGGGATCTAGCGCGGGATCTGGCCGGCGGCCGGGGAGCGGCAGGACGGGGCGAGCGCCCGGCGCCGCCGGGAGCTGCCGGCCGGCAGCCCGCCGGTGCCCACCCGCCCGAAGGGTCGGTCTCCTTAGCAGCCGGTACGGAAACGATCTGCCTTCTCCTTTGGGGCCATGCTTGACCTGTCCCAGTGGGAAATAACTAGTTAGGATCCTTGCCGTCTTTGCCAGCAGCCCGCGCGTTTTGTAGCGGCTTCCAGAGCATGTTGCTTCCACCCGGAGAAAAAAGAAATGAAAAGAAACAGCCTGGTGTTTTAACGTCCTGTGGTGTCGGACTGGAAATTCACCGGCAACTAGGCGGGAATTAAACGAGAAGGTTTCCATTAAGGGAAAGGTGTAAAACCCCCGTGTCCTTATAAACAGACAGAGCTCAGACCTAAAAGAGTCTAGGATCTCCGGGTGGCTTTTTCTTTCTTAATATTTACGTGCTTCCTTAATGACGATTTTGAGCTCGGCAGAACACTGTTAGCTAAGAAAACATTATCCGTTAGAAGAGGACCAAGATGCTTTCGAAAGAACAGCGGTGGAGTCTCCTGGTAAAAAAGACCGACTGTAGCTGTTTGAACACTTTCTGCAGCTCTCTAAACGTAAAGAAAGAAAATAACTGCAAGCCTTGAAAGGTTAACTTCTAATTCTACCAAATAAGTACTAAGTTATCCATTTAGGCCAAAGGAAATGCACTTCCACTGCAAATCAAATCTAAGGTTTTCAGTACACTGCACAGTTCGAAACAAGGAGAAAATGCATGTCTCACAGAGGCTAACTAATGTTCTTATCAATAAACATAATACGGCGAACCATCTCTACCCCAGCAAAATTCCTCCTCGTTCTGGTCGGCCGTGACCTCTATAAATTTCAGGCAATAAGGCTGCATGGCATATGGCTCTATTAAAAGAGGGGAGAAAAGCAGAAGCACTTTTTTTTCCCCCAAGATTTCATTAGCAAGAGGTTTAACGGTGGGGAAAAAAAAAACAGCAGTGTTTGCTGGGCGAAGAGAAATTACAAGCCAGCGAATGTCTGTAAATGAGTAACTTCGAGGCAGCCCAGCCTCGCTGCGGCTGTTCCCTATCACTGAACACCGCCTAGTTCAGGGGAAACATGCTATTTTCCCTCTTCCCTATATTATTAACCCCACTCAAAAGGATTTTTTAACAATCTGGATAGGAAGCTGGTTGTGCTGCCATTTCATTTACCCTTCCTAACAGGTCGGGTACTGAAAATTTAATTCCTAATTGAAAGTGCTCTAGTCGACCCAGAGCGATGCGCACACACAGATAGGCACAACGAAGTGCTGCACCTTGCTGGTTTGTGGCACCACATGAAAGCTTTAATGAAAACTTCATGTTTCGATGCTAATAAACAGTTTATTATCACGCGATGGCCTAATGCAAACTTTCAGAGTCACTCATGAAATACAGAGAATAGGGAGAGATTGGCATAAAACTGGAAGTATCGACTCAAAGAAGAATCGGGTTAGACAGGGAAATCCTGTGGATCCCCCCGAGTGTTTTGGCAGAAGACACAGCCCAGCCGAAGAGCACATCCCCTCCCCCTAGCTTGTCTTTTATTCCCGATCTTTTTTGTGTGTGTGTGTCATATTTCGCATTGTTTCAAGGGAAACTGGAAAATCGTCTCCTTTACTCTGCAATGCCAAGCCCTCGGAAAAAAAAAAAAAAAAAAAAAGCAGCATTCAGGTAATGAAGTCTGTAACTAAACGGTAATTGAATCAGCATAATTTGCACACTGAATGGTTTTCAAATGCTCCCAGTTTACAATTAAAGGAGAATTAATGCGCTTGTTGTTCAGACTGCAGCGCATTAGAATAAATCCAGCACTGTTGTTGTAATGAGTCGAGAGCAGTTTAACTGCCTGCAAACACATTTAAAATTTAACACGACGTATCGATCTCGCTCCGGCTTTTTGATAGATTATTTGCCACGCACTTTTCTCCCCGCTTCCCCCCC
>NW_010972582.1:775972-776669 GCF_000737465.1 Haliaeetus leucocephalus | reverse complement strand
CCCCGCGAGAGCCCCCGGCCGAGCCCCGCGCCTGCCCGGCCCGGCCCGGCCCGGCCCCGGGAGGACGGGGCAGGGCTGGCTGCGGGGCGCCGGTAGTTGCCGTGAGTTTGTTCGTCCTCCGCCAGGCTGGTGGCCTCCTTCCCGCCGAGCTCCCCCCTCCCCGACCCGTGCGAGGGGCCGGGGACACTCACCAGGTAGAGGGTGGGCTGCAGCAGAAGGACCGCGTACCAGTACACAGCCTGCATCCTCGCCGCTCAAACTTCCCCCGCGCTGCCTTCGCTGCCTCTTTGTTCCTTCCAGAACATAGATCCACCTGACATCCACTTTACAGAACAAGCAGAGCTCTCACCAGCCTAGACAAAAATGAAATTATAGACCCCATGACCACGAGAGAAGGTTAGGCTTGAGACAAGGGGGGAAGAGAGGTGCGTAGGGAAGGGGGGGGGGGCGGGAGAGAAGGAGGAGATGGGGTGTGTGGATGGGGGTGGGGGAAACAAAAAACGATTAAAATCGAGTTAATCCAGCGTCAGAGCAAAGTGATTGCACGGTCCGGGCTGGCTGCAGAGCGCCTGTAGGCAGCGCTCCGCGGCGCTCCGTCCTTTTACTGGGCGGGAGAGCCCCGTGGTGTGGGCTGGGACGGCCCGGGGGTGCCACCGCCAGCCCTGCCCTGCCTGCCTGCCTGCCTGCGCGTCCTCGG
>NW_010972582.1:710430-775962 GCF_000737465.1 Haliaeetus leucocephalus | reverse complement strand
GCTGCCCGCGCTGCCTGCCCGCTGCCCGCGCTGCCGCCTGGGACGCAGCCCGTTTCCCTCTCCGCCAGCCCGCGGGAGCCGGGTCTCTGCCCAGCGCCTGGAAGGAGCCCGGGAGAGCACCTCTTTCCTCTTCCGCTCCTTCCATTTTAGTTTTTTCCACCTCCCTCGGGGCGGGGGGGTCCCGTGGAACGACAGCGCTGCTTAGCTTGGGAAGGCAGCGGGCGCCCGCCAAGCAGGCAGGCGCTGAGGTGGCGGGATCTTGGAGCAGAGCTGGGTGACGGCTGCGGGAGCCAAGCTCTCGGATTCAAGGGTTGCTTCTCCCCCGCAAGCGAGAACCTGTAGCTGGACAGCCCCTCGGAGTGAAGCTGGAAAGCTCATCCCTGCCCCGCGCTGTGGCTAATCCCACCAGCTGTCACGCAAAGGGAAAGGTCTCGTCGACCTTGGTTTTCTTCTTCTTTACAAGGAGTCCTACGGGGTTTTTCCTTGCCCTCTTACAGTCCCCAAACCGTATCATTACCAGCGCGACACTGGGACGGGGTGAAGGGGAGGATACCAACAGCACAGGGTAGCCTTACCAGATGCCCAGCCTCGATAGCAAAACTCAGATTTATCACCTCCCAAAGGGGGACCAAGAAGCAAGCCAGCATGCTGTACGGAGTGGCAAATGAGAGAGAAAAAGAGGACTTCAGTTGTCCTGCCAAATCCTTGCTTCCCTCAGAGCATGTCCTGGTAATTAATATCTGCAATCTGAGGCTTCGGTACCAAGCTGTAAAATACTGTTTTAATTTGGGGGTCTCGGTTTGGAATGCTGTAGCAAAAGGGGAACGGGGAGAGGAGGGGGAAGGCAATGAGCACTCTTTGAAAGAGCTGCACCAGAGCCTCCCCCATGGCCATTTCTGCTCCAAACACCTGGAAGATGGACACCTCCATATGTCTCCAGCACCATCGCTCTGCTAGGCATGTGGGATGCTCACGTCACGGCTTTGCACAGAAGCGTGCAGCCTGCAAGGAATCATACTGTCACCCTGCCCCTCCAGACAGCTTCTGCGTTACAGTACAGGCTAAAGCTGCCTAGGGACTTCTTGTTTCAAATGGGTAACAAATAAAAAATCACAGCCGACTTTTCCCTCTCAACTCCCTCCTTCCCATCTATGCCACTCTTACTTCCCCAGAAGTGAGGGGCTTTGTCCACACTTAACGATCAACCTAGGGATAGATAGATAGATGCATAGATACACAAATAGATAGATAGATAGATAGATTTGCTCTCTTCGCATAGAACAAACTTGCCATAAGCTGCATGGAGCATACTGCTGATCTTTGCAATAAGCTCCTGTTAAATATTTAGACCCAGCATGGTTGCTACTCTTACCTTAGATATGAGATTGCCAGGTTAATATGGAGTAGAAAAGCAAAAGCAAAAGCAAAGTCTAACAGATTTCAGTGGGTCATGTTCCTGAGGAAGACATCATTTCTTCAGGAAGGAACAATCCCCTCTTCAAGGGAGAACAATTCAACTCTACAGTCTGTGTAACTTGATTCAGCTGCTCCAAGGTCTGATCATTAATGTCTTCATATTGGAGGCGACAAGGAAGTAGTCCTTGGAGAATAATTATTCCTTCAGCTGGCCAAATAGAAGAAAGTTCTCCCAGACTTTCTCATTCAGATCCTTATGTCTCATGTAGGGGAGCACTGCGGAGGAACTCCTGGCTTTGTTGGAATCACAAGCATGGCTTCTCTTTACTTTGACCCAATAAAATTTCCTCCCCCTGTGAATTCAGCAAGGTCTTATATGAACAAGCAGTCTGTACGGTATCTACTTGAGTTGTCAGCAGGCTCTTGAGGCAAAGTTCTTAAGGATGGACAAACCTGTTTTCTGTCAGGTTGGACTGATCCAACGTCCCATTGGCTTCACTGAGGGTTTCTTCGCTCTTCAGCTGACCTCCTCAGCCAAAGGCCACTGGGACAAATTCTTTAACTACAGTGGAACTGAGCTTTTCTTCAGAAATGCTGTTTGGACTGCTCCTTCTCTCCATTGTCACTCCAGAAGAAAGGAGCAAGGAGCATATGGGAGCCTGGATTGATCTTTTTTGTTTGGGGGGGAAGGGGGGGGAAGCAGGCTCCAAAATATTCCAGCTGTGAACATGTGATACTTTTTCAAAGGGAATGAAATGCTTATGAAAATCTGACATTTAGGATTTTTGGACACAGTCTTTTGACTTTTATCTGATTCTGCAATATTGGTACAGCAGCTTAAGCAGAATATGAGATTTTTTAAAGTGAATTTTAATTTCAACCGTCTGGATGCTGTTTGTCATCTTAGCAATAAGGTCCCCAGCAAGGTAGTGTCAGGTAACAAGGTTTTAAAGAATCACAAATTCCGGCTTTAGTAATGGACTTTAAAAAAGACCAGTTAGACTTTAAAACGTAATTGGACTATTTTTAAAGCTTTGAAATACATTCTAACCTTTAGACATCTTCCCTGTTACTGCAAAGATAGCTTCCTGGCTTGCAGAGCTGAAAGGGTCACAAGCAGAAAATCCGAAGACAATGGCAAGTGATTAATAATTGCCACAGGTTCCAATGGAAGATGGGCATGTGGTTTAATTGCTTGAGGCACCAGAAGAAAATACAGTGCTGTAATGATAAATATCAAATGGCTGTGCTGAACTTACTGCACAAAGTAGTTAAGCTGCCTAAACATGGACAGTTATATACGAAATAAAAATAGTAAATGGAACTGAATCCCATGCAATACTATTCATATAGGCCATGTTTCTTATTTTGGAAATACTGCTTAGAAAAAAGAAAGTAAAGCAAAGAAGGCAAAGGTGGGCCAGAGTACTAAGGGCTAAAACAAGTCTAAGAAGATGAAAAACCGATACAGCTTAACCACCATTTTTCGGTCTGCTCTTAATCAGACTTTTTTCCCAGTGTTTCAGGGTTACAGCCAATGCCTCCGTCGGGAATTTTACCTCTGTTAAAGTCAATGAAGTTTTGCCTCATCTCTGTAAAGGTTATATTAAAGTGTTAACAATGGCTGTCTTGAAACAAAAAAATCAGCCTGTGCTATAAGCAAGTATCATCTCATCTATATGCATGTTGAAGTACTATTGAATTCAACTGGAGTTGCATACGCACTACAATGACAGATTATGGCCTCCACAGCTTTTCTATATTTGTACTACGCAGTGTACAGGCCAGATGCCTCATATCACTCATGTAAATAATCTTACTGAAATGTTCTTCATATTGTCAACCATTAATTCATCAGACCTTTTCTTCTTATCCTTTCCCTTCTTCACATTTTAAATAGATTTCTTTTGTTTCAAGGAAATCTTCATGTTTGAACAGAGTATTTTTATGGTTAGTATAAATACTAGACAGTCACTTGTCACATTTTATTTCCATTCTTTCAAGGTCAGAATATGACTGTATGTACCATTCATATTTCTAAATATAAAAATATCTCTGTGAGACTTTTATTTTTATTACACTGATTTCTGCCTACTTACAGTCGAAGACATACCACAAAGTGGTGTTACTCTGTATTCTATATGGAAAAATACAGGAATACTCCAACCACTTCAAGAGAAATGCTCTGAATTCATGGTGTTCTTAATTATTTCTCCTGTTGCTATGTCATGAGGACTCACACGATGTTGGAGTGAGATGTGACATTCAGCATCAAAGAAGACTAAAAGGTAATGTACAAACAGCAGTGTCTGGATCACTCAGTGCTTCTGTGATATAAATATGAGCAAGCCTATAGGCTTCACAAGACTTATTCCAGGTGACACTCAGTGTGCACATATGTACTCAGGATTTTTCCCAAAATACTTGAGATGAGGTGAGACATAAATTATTGTTTATATGAATAAAATTTACAGCCAAGTTTATCTACGGGATTTTCTCATTAATAATGCCTTTAAATTCAAGGGGTGGGGGGGATCTCAAGATCATGAGTATAATAAGTAAAAACGCTTTCTCACCTTCTTTGCATAGGGAGCTTCTTTTCTAACATAATGTGTATAACAGAGATTTGTATTTGCATTCCACATTTATTTCATCCATTAGTTCTTGACAATTTTCTACAGTGGCAGTACAGGAAATATAAGAGGAAAGGAAAGGGAAAGGAAAGGAAAGGAAAGGAAAGGAAAGGAAAGGAAAGGAAAGGAAAGGAAAGGAAAGGAAAGGAAAGGAAAGGAAAAGAAAAGAAAAGAAAAGAAAAGAAAAGAAAAGAAAAGAAAAGAAAAGAAAAGAAAAGAAAAGAAAAGAAGTTAAAGTAATGGAAGGAGTCTGTACTGAGTCTGTACACTGTCCAGAAAATACCACAACTTGGGTGAGTTTCCTGAAGACATAATTAGATTTTGAAAACAGTGTAGGACTAAGTGAATTTCTTAATTAAAATCCAATTATTGGAACACTTCATGATGGCCACTCTAGGGATTATTAGCTGACAGCAACACTTGTTGAAATAATAAAACTTGATAACAAAAGTTTTATTAAAATCTCTATGTGTATGTGTATAGTTTTTAATCGCAAAGTAACACAATGTATATATATAACGTCAGCTGGGAAGGCTTTATGCAAGAGAGCTAAAATACGAGAGTTAAAGTGTCTTGCAGTAGGAATTGATGTGGGAGTGAGTCTGCAAGACCAGTTCTCTCTTATTTCTGTACGATAGTGAGGAAGAAAGCAAGGAAGTCCCTGAAGGCTTCTTGGACTGGCTGCAGAGCCAAAGGAAGGAGGGATGCTCCCAGCCCAGGGCACCGTCGAAGCAGCTGCTCTTGGGCTCCTGGGAGTACATTGCTCCTAAGGCTTGGGCCGGAAAGCTGCACAAACCCTGAGCATTCAGGGCAGAAGGCCACCCCATGGAGAATGAGGAAGAATGGCAAAACTTCTCCCTGAAAGCCTGCCAGGGTAGGACATCCTGGCTCTGTAAAATGACATCATGTAGCTGCACCTTCTGAAGCAGCATAGTCAACTGTCCTCCATTCACTGTCTTGTAAGCAGGAATAAACTCCATGACACAGCATTACTGTCACTGAAAGGAGATCTCCTAGTGTCTTTCCCTCTGCCGTTTTTTTCTCGTTCATGCTGTATTGGTTGTGTACACTCAACAGCAGTGCTGGGCTGACAGTCCTGAAGAGAGAACTTACTCGTCACTCTGCGGAGCGGCTGCAGCAGAAGCCGGGTAGGGCAGGAGGGCAGGTTGCACCGCTGCTCGGCCGCTCCTTGGTGCTGGAGCAGTCACACCGAAGGCTCTGAGGGCAGCTCCTTCCACACACCCCTCCATCCCTTGGGTTTTGTGCCAAGCACATTAGAGCAAAGCCAACAAGCAGCAGTGCTGGGTCTTCTGCTATGCGCTTACGCATCCACGGGGAGCCAGGCAGGGGCTACAGCTTTTATGCACTGCAATAAAAAGCCTCAGAGCTCTGCTGACATCAGGAAGGGAAGTACAGATAGTGAATGACTGGAATTGCTGGTGTCCAAGAGAAAGCTTATTCTCTTTTAAGAAAGCAGCTGATAAGGGGATAAATTATTTCGGTTAGAAGAGCCTGACAGCTGAGCTCAGACACTGGCATCTTCATGCCAAATACTGTTGCCACTGGCTTTAGCTAAGAAGAAACAGGCTCCTGGGTGAATCTTCAGTGTGATACGTGGAGCTCTACACCCTTTCAGATTGCTTTCACTTTGTAGCAGGTTTGTAAACTACCTACCACACTGATTTTGCTAGGAGCTCGGTGAGTAACAGAACCTGAGTGGGGGGGATATTTTACCTTTTGTAATGACATAACTTAGCATTGTTTTTCTTACAAGGCAAAATGACCTATCAGGAAAAAACTCAGAAACAACTCTGCCTTTCGTGTTTTAAACCCGTAAATTTAGGTGGCCAGTCTGTTCTTCTTCAGATAAATGAAACTCTTGAGACTTCCTTCAAACAAGGTGGAGTTGAGCTTTTGTGACAAGTCTCGTTTGGATACCTCTTGCAATGACAAGAATTTTTAAGGGCAAGTTTTGTCTAAGTCCCTCACCAATAAATGATTTCCTGTGGCCAGGTGTTAAGGCCAGCAAGGAATATCTTTAAAACCATTCAAGGCTGTTTGCACTTCATTATCAGGATTTTACATTGCAACTACAGTAATTAGGGCTAAAAAGACCCCAACAGGATTTATTTTTCTATTATCTAGAGGGGATTCCCTTAGTCATAGGTGTAAAGGACAATCTTCAGTCAGACATCAGCCCACTCAAATGGACTGCATCTTGTTACTTTACTCAACTACGAACCAGCTTCAATATTTTCGGTATTTAGGGGATAAAAAAGAAACGTGAGAATATGGGAAGGAGCTATATACTTTGTAAAACTATGTGAAAGTGTGTCAAATTTCACCTGTAATAGCAATACGATAATTAACTGCTTTTGCTTACCCAAATCTACATTTGGCATTAAAACAAAGTGATATTATGGACTAGAATATTGTGAAATCTTTGTTAGAAGTGGACAAATCTTGGAAGAACTTTCACCTTTGATGAAAACCTGAAATAGGTTTTCATCTTTACTTTACAAGGGAAGAGAAAGCTTCAGGCAACATATCAAAGAAATTACAGAGGAAATGAAATTCCTACTTTTGCATGCAGTTGCTGCTGAGGTATGAATACTTGGCTACAAAAAGAGAGACAGCTGTCAGGATCACCAGCATTAATGAATACATGTTTAAAAACAAAAGGATGTTGATTCGTCAAGTTATTTTGTTGTGCCGTTGCAATAGCTATACTGCACACAGTTGCATTTCCATTTTACTCTTGAGAAAACTTTACTAAAAATTGCTGGGAAGTGAAGCCAAAAATCAGAAGAAAGAGAAATAACCAGTTCCCATGGTTTACATCATTTAATGTAAAAATTCATGCTTTCTCTGTCAAAGAGTGGGGGGGGGGGGGAGGAGAAGGCGCTTAATTACGCTGGATTATTACAATCTTCCAGTGCCACCTTGTGGCTTAGCATAATACTGCAAAACACATCCAACATTAAACTTCCCAATCGCTAAGCAGATGCAGCCAATTATGCATGCAGCAGTCCATAAAGTTAAGATAACAAACTGAGAACAGGAAGAGGGTTTTTCATCTTATATATTGAACAACCTTCTGCCCCTGCCACAACAAAATGCCAGCTTTTGCTGGTACGGAGTTGCACCCATCGCACCTAATGCTAGTATTTGGGTGTTACTCAAAAGATGTGCCCCAAAGCAGTACACAGAAAGACTCCCAGGGAGGCTTTGTAACAGGTCACGTCAAAGTACTTTAGCATTGCTCTATGTCTACACCATGTAATTTAGCACCAAGGATATACTTTTTGGTTTAAACCACTGTTCTTATTTCACAATGTAACCGAGTACATCACCATATTGCAGGCATTACCACATGCGGGCACCTATTCCAGTTCTTGACCACTTTCATGTGAAGACTGCTTTCCCAAGCCTACCACTATTTCCCTTGCTGCAATCTGAGGCTATGTTATGACATCACACTCACAGCAATGGGACATGGTTCCTGAGCAGAGCCCTTCCATATTGCTACAACAACACCACCTTGCACTCGTATACATAGTACCTTGGTGGTAAGCACTTTCCACTAACAGTAAGTGGACATCTTAAAGCTGCAAGTTAAGAGGTATATATCATCCAGAAACAAACCTGATCCATTTTGTTGACACAGAGGTCATAACCTTTTTGAATAGGAAAGTATTTGGGGTTTGTGTGGCAAATGTTTTGGTAGCAGGGAGGGGCTACAGGGGTGGCTCCTGTGAGAAGCTGCTAGAAGCTTCTCTGGCTCCAAGTAGGACCCGCCTCTGGCCAAGGCGGAGCCCATCAGTGACGGTGGTAGCACCTCTGGGAGAACAGATTTAAGAAGGGAACCTGCAGTGGAGAGGGAAGTGGGCTGTGAGAGAAGCCCCTCTGCAGACAGCAAGGTCAGGGAAGGAGGAGGTGCGCTGGAAGAGGTGATGCCCCTGCAGCCCGTGGTGAGATGGCAGGCTGTTCTCCTGCAGCCCACAGAGGTGAATGGGGAAGCAGATGCCCACCTGCAGCCCAGGGAGGAGCCTACGCCAGAGCAGGGGGATGCCCCCGACAAGGCCATGACTCCATGGCTGGAGCAGTCTGTGCCTGAAGAACTGCAGCCCGTGGGAAGGACCCATGCCGGAGAAGTCCATGGAGGACTGTCTCCCGTGGGAGGGACCCCACACTGGAGCAAGGGAAGAGTGTGAGGAGTCCTCCCCCTGAGGAGGAAGGAGCAGCAGAGACAACGTATGATGAACTGACCGCAATGCCCATTCCCTGTCCCCTGTGCCACTCAGAGGGAGGAGGTAGAGAAAATTGGGAGTAAAGTTGAACGCAGGAAGAAGGGAGCAGTGAGACGGAAGGTGTTTTAAGAATTGTTTTTACTTCCTATTATCATTGTTTTGATTTGGTTTGTAGTAAATTAAATTGATTTTGTTTTTTCCCCAAGTTGAGTCTGGTTTTTGCCTGTGGCCATAATTGGTGAGTGATCCCTCCCTCTCCTTGTCTCAACAGACGAGCTTTTCTTTATATTTTCTCCTCCTCATCCCACCACGGGGGGAGGAGTGAGTGAGCAGCCTCATAGTGCTTTGTTGCTGGCTGGGCTTAAACCATGACAGAAAGGCATATCTTTGAGAAGGAAAAGTGTACAAGACAAAAGGATGTCAGCAGCAATGGCAGTGACACCAGCAATAGGTGCAGACGAGCTCACACTCAGACTGGTACTGTGAACTGTGATTCATGGATGAGGCAGTCCAGTTCACCAGGCTGGCTCACCCCACATCCTACTGCGAAACTGCCAGTCTCAGCTATACAAGACCTGCAGCGGTGGCAAAGACGTTTGGAGGACATCAAAAATTAAACCGAGGGGAATCAAGTGGCTTGATTTCCATGAATCTGGATAATCCAAGAAACCACAAATGAGACATGTATGAAAATAATCTCCAGGTTGCTAAGGCAAAATTTACTAATAAGATCAAAATCAATCCTGGATAATTATGTCTCAGATGAACATGCAGTGCCAGTCAAGCGTTATACAGCAGGCCTTAAATTGCAGTTCTTGTTTTGGAGAATCAACCATTTACCCTACTGACAGATCCATCTTTTACTTTTCAGCCTATGCTCCTTACAGATCTGTGCTGACAAATCTGTTGTTTCATGTCATCTGTCGATAGTATATATTATGCCATTTTCAAAGGTGCTGAGCTTATGTAGTGTACCACTCATAAGGTAATAGGATCATAAAACATAATTGTAAGAAGCACATTTTCAGAAGATTCATCTTCCTCTTGAGGACATAAGATGTGTCCATGGTTTTATATCCACACATAGATTTAAGGAGACTATCAGATGCTGACAGAGGCCTGATTTAAACAGCAATGGTGTTTAAATCTAGCAAGGTGGCCATGATCACTCCAGCTCCCCAGGTAAATCGAGGCTTGCAGATCTCATTTTGTCTTTACGGATCTGGAGGACAGTCTCAAGATGAATGATGATACTTTTCTTAGCCAAGCACATACTAACTAAATAGTCATCTATGTACACATCAGAACGTGGATGTCTTAAGGGGCCATTACATTAAAATTTAAGGTGGGGTGGGGACTGCATGCTTCAATTAGGTTTTAAGTTCCGCTAAATTTAAAATGTTGCCAGGATGGTAGAATGTACTTAGATAAAACAGACTTACAGTTTTAGAACTTGTTCAGTTTAAGCTCTTGCTGACTAAAATTTAGTGAAACCTTGAGCATGGTAGTTTAAATTCCTAGTTTGAATTAAATCCACCATTTTAACAATGTTTACCTGGATCCAGTATAAAGCTGGTCTGAGATAATGATAAATAGGTAGTGGTTTGTTTTCCATTTGAGTGCTGGGCACTGCAACAGTAGATTAATTACCCTTAATTAACGCTCTCCTTTGTAGACGCTTGGAGCAAACTATCTAATGAGACCAGAAGGAGAGCGGAAGCTACTTGATTCACTTAATGCACAGGTATCATCTGTACAATTATCTGTCCTCTGAGCAGATGGGGTGCACTCACAGCAACCAAGCTCCTGGCCCTGGTAAATGTGACAAATTGAAGGAACTTGGGGAGACAGAAGAGCGCTACCAATACTCACAGAGGCATCACAGCACAGTCTCAGGTGCGGACTAACAGCACCTGTGCTACTAAATAGTCCTACGGCAGGGCAGCATCCATCTGAAGAGGAGTGAACATCTCCAGTAAATGGGTTCCCTGAACCGTAGGATGTCCCTATATTCTTTTGCACCAAGGATATCAGAGGACAAGGAACCTAGCTTACATTGCAAAGAAGATACACTATGGAAAGATTCAGTTGTCAGGCACAAAGATAATCCAGGTTTTGATGCCATGGAAAACTGGCCATTGGTTTGTATGCCACATGTAACAGTGCTGGACGTCTGAAGACTTCTGGACAGTTTCTTATACAATATCAAAGAGGATATGGTAGCTGTGGACCATGACAGTATCAATATCACAGGCAGAAAACGTAATCTTTTAGGCTGGGGACTAAAGCGTACTCTGAAATACCCCCAAGTACCATGCTCAGAGCCAGAGAAAAGATACACTTAAAAGCATGGTTGAGAAAACAGCAAAGGCAAAAAGGTTAATTTTTGGAACTCTTTGGAATAGATGAAATCTATATAAGAAAGAAAGCAAAACCAAACTAGAACCAAGTCATTGATTCACCTAAACAGTTATAGAGAACTTTTAAAATAAAACTCAAGGAAAGTCAGCACTTGTAAAAAAGCATATATTCTTTCCAACCCTCTGTAATGTTATACCTCTCTCTGTCCAAACAAATGGCATTCCTCTTCACCAAGTCCACAGCTCTGGCAAGGCACCTGAGCCTCTCAACTGCATGGGGTATCTGACTGCCATGCTATTTGAAGGGATGCTCTCTCCCCTCTGTTCCTCAGAGGACTCAAATTCTCTTTAAGAAAGGACTATATGCATGACAACCCCTGGAGGCAGAGCTGCCTCACCTCCATGATGACATGCCAAGGTGATTCAAACACCCAGAGTACCTATAATTTCCTGGTCCTTTCATAGGCAGCAGATACCCCTGTCCATGATATGAGGCCCAGCTCCAGAACTGACAGCTGAGAGCAAACTGCTAAGTGCCTGGTGTCAAAGTATCCTGAGATGGTCTGGGAGCTGGAGCATCCAAAGCTTTGGGACATTCTTGATAAGCACAGTGCTCTCGAGGACTAACTTGGAGGGTCTGTTCTTTGCTCATGGCCATAGCTAGGGAAATAAAAAACAAGGATGCCTTCTTAGTAAGGAGTCGTAAGGAATAAATGTGTGGCATTTGATGATAACTCTCTCCTCATTGGACTAAATACCCTGGGGAAAGACTTCCGCTCCTGAATTTCCATTCACTTTAGACATTCCCTCCTTCTGCTGCAAGTTACTGGTGGATAAATCAAGTAGGACCCTTCTACTACAGTGGCAGGATGAGATCATATAATACATGTGATAAAGCCAGGTCAGTGAGCTGTTAAGAGTTTGAAGAACCTTCCTAGAGGTGCTCAAAAGTCCTGGGGGACCGCTGTTGTGCAGAAGGGTGTCAGAGGTACCTGCTGTGTCCTATCCTCAGGACCGCCTCAGAAAACAGTGTAGACATTGCCCACTTATGATTGCATAGCATAACAGCTTGGAAAGCCCACACAAGACAAAGCCATTACTGACTCAGCTCCAAGCAGCGGCCTGCTTCAAAGTGGCTTGAAAAAGGGCCACAATATATCCTTATATTACATGCACACTGACTATGCCCACAGGAGCAAAAGAGTTGAAAGAATTAACATGAATGGTGTTTGACTTCAAAAAGGGAACTACCTAAAAAAGAGAAAGCTATGGAAGAGGAATGTAAATGTTACAGGCAAAAGGGTAAAAAATTTTGTATGGTGTGGAAATTATTTTAAGATGTCATGTTAGAGGCTCTTAATAAGCTGGTAACAACTATCAGAAAACTTTAAAAGGAACAAAATCGCAAGCCAGTTATAGTAAACAACAGGGTGAAGAAAGATTTTTAAAGTAAAAAGAACAAAAAAGAAGTTTCACCCAAGTGAGGAAAAGAGAAGAAGATCATAAAAACTGGCAAGTTTAAAGAAAACCACAAGGAAGCCCAAAATATTTTTAGGAGCAATTTGTTGAAGGCATAAAAATGTTTCATAAAAAGCTTTTTTTAAACACCTCAGAAGTAGGAAGCCTGCCAGCTAGTTAGTCAGGCAGATATATGATCAAGATGTAAAAGGAATGCTCATAGATGATAAGGCTGAAAATGTTTATTGAATTTTTCCACTACTGTTCATGGTGGAGGATCAGAGGGAGGCTCAGGCACCAGAGTGCTTTATATGGAGGAAGAATATGATGATCTGTTTCAAACTGAAATGTTAGAAGAAAATATTTCAGAACAAATTATAAAATAAGTTGCAACAAATCAGGTTTCAGGACTAAATAACATTCACTCAGGACTCCTGAAGGAATTAATGTATAAAACTGCTGAAAAGCCAACTCCATTTCGTAACTTAAAACACACACTGGTCTCAGGGCCAGAGATGTTAAGTATGATGACAATTTTTTTTAAATAGTTGTCGACATGAACCTAGGAAATCTGTTTTTCATCATGGGCAAATTGGTAGAAACTATACTAATGGACAGAATCTATAGACTCAGAAATAAACATGGTATGTTGGAGAAGGGCCAGTATGACTTTTTTGGTGGGAAGCCATGCTTCATAAATCTACTACATTTCTTTGAAGAGTCATTTAACATGTAAACAAGGATACTGCAGTGCAGTAAGGGTATGTGGATTTCTTAAGAAGTTTTGTCAAACTCTCTTTGTAAGGGCTTTAAAAATACTAAGCTTGCCTGGAGGAAGGTGGAGGTCCTGCTATGAATTCAAAATTTTCACAATGGAGGGATTTAGCCATGGGGCTCATAGGGATCTGTGCCAGCATTTTCGATGCACAACAGATTTGCAAATGGTCTGGAAGGATCATCATAGTGATGTGCCAAGATTTGCACACCATGATGATACAGAATTATTCAGGATAGGAAAAAATGGAGATGGCAGTGAAGAGTTGTAAAGGGATCTAACTTACAAAGTAGCTTGCATATAAAGTGGTAATAAAAAGTAAAGTGACGTTCAATGTCAGTAAATTAAATGGTAGACCCTTATTTAAACATGTGCTCTAAACTAGCTGTTTCCACTCAGGAAAGAGGTATGAGGAAAGTTCAGCTTAACAGTCAGTGGAAATTATGTAGACAAATAGATCTTAAGCATCTTTAAAAAAATAAAGAGCAAAGAGGTCAGAAAACCTGAGTACATCACTCACAAATGGTTACTACATACCCATTGTTGACTGTGCACTGGTGTGCTCACTCTATCTGCAAAGAGCTTTAACAGAAGTAGGAAAGCTGCAGAGAAAGATAAGATCACCACTGTGTTACAGCTTCCACGTAAGGAAAGCCTCTACGAACCACCTCCTCTGCTAGTAAAACCAATGGCAAAGGCACAAAATGATGTGGAGAAGGTAAGCAGGCAATGATTTTGCACTCCTTCTCTCAGTACAAGAAGAAATGCTCACCCAGTGAACTGAGAAGGTAGTATTTTTAAAGGCAAGTGAAGGTCAGGATGTAAGTGAATTTTGGAGCTCATGCCCAAAGGATGTGCAGGTCGCTCATCTGAAAGGACTGAAAAAGAGACAGCTTAATGAAAGACCGAGCCATCAGGTGTTATTAAATAGTGACAATAGCCCAGCTGCACCCTTCTAGGTCGGTCAGTGTTTAAATTGCTAGTTACATGAAACTGAGAACTTTGCTCTTATACACTTTCCTTCAGTATTTACTGTCAGAGGCAGATTTTCAGGCTAAACAGATGTCTTATCTGTCCAGTCATCCTTATATTACGGTAGCACAGGTGCACAAAACACACAAAACATGACTAGAAGAAACCATTTGAATCACTGAGTCCAGTCCTCAGAAGGACAGGCTTCCAACAGCAGCTGCCTGGCTCAGAAAGTATCTATTGAACCAGTAGTCTCCAGGAGCCATAAAAAGCTTCCCCATGCTTAAAACCTAAGTAAAAGGCAAAAAGACAAAACTGCAGTGAATTACCAGAAGAGAAAAGGAGAGACGAAGGGCACCACCACTCTCCTACATCCCTCTCCTAGTAAAGTAGAATTGCAAAAAGCAGATGACACCCACCCAGCAGAGGAGAGCAAAAAACCCAGTGATTTCTGCTGAACTGCTGCGGCTGAAAAAATCCCCTTTGAATGCAAATGCATCAATTTCTTTGTTCTTATATTCCTAAAAATACAGATGCCTAAGAGCCACTGTTAAAAACTCTGATGCCACTTTTTCCCTTCTCTGTTACAGTTTTTGTTTAGGTGCATCTCAGTGACTAAGGCTCTCCGAAGGCAAGAGAGATGCCAATTTTTGCAAAAGGAAATGGAAGTGCTGTTATTCAACTCTGCTATATGATCACTAAATCTTAAAGCTTGTCTCATAGTGGAGGAGCAGTGAAGCAGGAAATTGGTAATGCAAAGTGTGTAAGAGAAGATCCACTACAACAGGATTCAGGCCTTATCCCAAAAGGCACTGTTGCAAAGAAAAGACGAAATACAGGAGCAGAGGAGAGCACTATGAAAATAAAACAGCATTCCAAAACACACAAAACCCCAGACTAACCTAATCATTTTACTACCGCATTCAAAGTTTAATTGTGTGTTATAATTTTGTGTGCAGCGATTAGTCTTCAGTACTGTACACAGCTGACACACAGCTCAGCTCCCCAGAACCAAAACCATATCAGTCCATTTATGGAGAGCTGGAAAAGTAATATAATTAATTTTAAAATTAGTGATATTCTATCTGGGGAGACAGGCTGATAGCAGCACTTTGGTTTTGAAGATTTCTACCTAAAAGTTGCTCGCTGTCCCTGTGGGGTTTGTTGTGACCTCGCAGGCAATGCTGGTGGGCAGTTCTGGGATGTTTCTGCAGACTCACTCAGAACATGTAATTCTTTAGTACAGCTATGTGTGAAGAGATAAGTTTTTTAGATCCCTATTTAATCTAGGGGCTTTAAGCACCTGCTTTAATTCTGTTCACTTAAGCAGTACCATGCATCAATGGTATTGTTAACACTCTACGTTAGGCACACAATTAGATGTTTTCAGAGTCACAGCTTGTATTCCTGCAGGTATGTGACCAGCTGTGTCTGGCAGATATAGGCATGTACAACTATGTAAGATGACTGATACCTGAAGCTGTGTGTCTGCAGACATCTTCACTACAAAACGGTCCATGTGTGGACAAATTACATCAACTTTTCCTGAGGTGCTGTAAAACATAAGATATCCCAACCAAAATTGGTTTCACATTATTTGCTCTACCCAGGTGCTGTAGTTTCTGCAGTGAATATTTTTGTCTCTTCATGACACTGCATGGACCACTCTGTAAGCCCAAAAGGGAATCTTTCATATCTCAGATTGTCTCTGGTGTGTCCTCACCAAAGGAAGGCTGGGCATCCTTCTAGAACCCTGCTGACTGGGCAAATGTGCTATGAACAAAATTGAATCTAGACTTTGGATTAAGGGTTTTATTTATTTACTTATTTATGGAAAACATTGAATCATCTGCAGAAGCAATTTGCTGAAAAATGTAGCCTTCAGGATGTAGCTGCAGCCACAACTGACAGACTTTTCAGCCTGTTTATGTCTGTGATATGACAGTACTTTAACAGGTCTTAAATACAGAATTATATAATGCACAGTGCTTCACTCTCAACTGTGTGAGGTATTCATATGTTTTAATATTCAGCATGTACAGAGATTCACAAATATTAAATAACTCATTCTCACAACAATAACTGAAGCAGAGAAGTTTTGTTATGCAAGGGAATTGCAAGCTGGAAAATGTAGGGGCTTGAATATACTCTAACCTCAATAGAAGAACAAACTCTAGTTTATTCAACATAAAGCTATGACTAGCTCCAGCCGTAAGGTTAAACCGTGGTTTGTACTTGTTGACAGCAACTAACCTGGTGCATCATTATGCCAACAAAGGCTGCTATGGATGAAATTTCCAAAGGTTTTGCTGAGCTTGTGACACAAAGTAAAATGCTTCGTGTACTTCACATCCCCCTGTGCACTTTGGGCATGAACCAGGAGCACTTACTCTCAGAGGGACTGTTTAGTTGATCCCTCACTCTTTAATACTGTTATCAGTACAGAGAGCCAAACATACAAAATTGATCTAGTTTGGTAGTATTTTCACAGCTATCATTTCTGACAGGGATTCTTCTCTACACACTTAAGTGTAACCATCAAATTTGGCCTGTGGACTGTGGCAGTACACTCCCCCCCCCGCCATCCCTCCACAGGAAATGAAACTTCTCCAGGCAGGGAGAAGGGGAAGGAAAAAAACCCTAAACCCTAGAGGCCACAGGTTGAAATTTGAACTGGCCAATCGAGATGTGCCAGGTACACCGAGGTGACCTTCTTGGCCAATAGGGATTAAAATGACCACAGGTCAGATTCGACAAGGGGTATAAACGGGGTCCCACCGGAGGACATGTTGGAACCAGTCCTCCTTGGAGCAGTGGGTCTGCAGGCGGGGACTCCCCCTCGGGTCGGGGCACTGCCCGAGGTAACTCCTCAGGGGAGAGAGCCCTCAGCTTTTGGGGGAGTGGTATGCGCATTTCGAGCCATCACTTTTAAATCCCAAGGATTCTTAAGTCTCCTGTGTAGTACTAATTCCCCTTACACCATTGAGCCTGTAGTTCACTATTGTTACTAGAGTTCTAACTAACTTTTTACCGAAGAATAAATCTGAGTTTTAACAGCTGTTGGATTTGAGTGTGTGTGCATCCGTAACATGGACTTAGCTAGCCATCTAGGCTTCACAGTCAAAGGACCAGGGCAGGAAACTCCAGAGGGCAATTCATCTCGCCTAACTCAAACACGAAGCTTCAGAGCACTTTGATATTTGATTTAGCTTCTTGGCACTAATTAGGCACCTACTTTAATCAGAGCATATTGCGTTTTGAAGATGCCATCTTTCTCCATTGGGTGAAGAAGGGGGGCCAACAGAGATTAGATCCTATTTTTCACACAACTAAAGTTAGAGAGAATGAAACCCATTTCTTGTGTCCTCTAACTTGCTGGAATCATTAATCATGGATTTTAAATTATGATACCTAGGCAACCCCTTGCCTGACTTTCCTTCCAGATGCATCATCCAGACACCAGAATCCTAACCTTAAAGTCCAAATTACTTAATGGTCAAAATCAGAAGCTGTTTTGTTAAAAAAAAAAAAAAAAAAAAAAAAGGCCTGAAATTCCAATCTAAAATCACTTTGAAGGTCAAACTTCAAAGTCTTTTGCTTTTTCTCCAATAAGAATGTTAAGCAGTCACCAGCTAAGGGATAATGTAAAGCTCTTGCTCAGATACAGGCATCTATATAATATCACCACATGTATATACGGAATGAACGAGGAACATTTACTGTCAGGGAGAAGGAGTTATTTTCAAACACAGCCGAGGTGCTTTCAGCAGAGGAATTGTTCACATGCTGCTTTATGTAGACAAGCGGCTTTTTTATAAGCTCCCTGGGATAGTGATCTATTCTGCTGAGAAGCACACCTCAGCCACCCAGTTAAAAATAAGTTAATAATATAATGCACAAAGACTTCAGGAATACCTTTGCCACTCTAATTCCAGGCAAAACAATTTCCCATTCAGTGTTTAACACAAAGATTTAAGTGGATGAGTAGTGTAGTCATACACCTACTCTAGATGCCACCTTTGACTGTGCAGAAAACCAGTACCTGGAAGTCCCCAACTTCTGGATTTCTGTCTTGGGTCCTTCATCACTCTCTTAGACTGAGATGCCCTACTAGGCATCAGAATAAATGGATGCCATGACAAACAGTCTGAATATGGCAAAAACGAGTGTGGTGGAGCAGCAACTCAAATTTATGTAGCATTTGGCCTCTTCTAGAAGAGGAATAATAGATCAATAGATTAATAGATTAACATTCATTGTGTAGCTTTGCTGGCAACATTCCCTCCAAGTTTTACTGCTGCCAATAAGCAAAATTATAAATAAAAGAACTGTGTACCATTTGGCTGAGTTATATGCTGCCCGCTTCACTCACCCATTGCCCTCATTAGCAAAGGCCTGAAGAAAAATGACTCCATTTGTATCTATTTCTTATCCAAAATTCCCACTGGATACCCAGCTGTCAGAACATCCCTGTGTTTGAAGGCATTCAAGCATTTCTGAACCAAGATTTGAGTTTTCTCCTGTGTTAATTACAGGAACAACATGCTGAGCTGCTCTTCAATCAGAAATCTCCTTTTTGCCACACAAGAATGTGTGACATACAGCTTATGACTGAAAGGAAAAGTAAGAAGTCACATGTATTTAGCACTTACATAAAATTGAACTTACATGTTTGAGAGACCATTGCAAAAGAATTTGAAAGAATCTCACTGGATCAAATACTGTAACAATAATCTGCAGTGGCAGCATGATGTTGGCTGAGCTTCACTTGTCTTAACTTTGTGCTTTCTTCCACTGGGAGATGAAGTGCCAAAATTCTGAATTTCCCAGTGATCCTACTGTAGGTACCACTGTGTAGGGGTGAAAGGAAAAGAAAAAAAAGAAATACAAGACCAGTGCCAAATAAAGAGGTAACAACACAGCGATGAGATGTGATATGACACTGTCCTTTCAAGGGAAGAGATTGGAAATGGACGAGGCAAGTGAGATGAAAGCAAGAAATGGTTAATGATTGTAAACAGGCTCATTGTAAAGGGAAGTGAAAAGGTCACTGGACTGGAATCAGTGACTGACAAAGATGAAAGAGAATGCTGTGTGATGAAAGGATTCCTATTATGTACAGCAACAGGTTCTTGAAAATGGAAATACTGTACTACTGTGTATCAGCTGATGCTAGATGAGCTGCTAGTGAAAGACTGTATGAAAGTGACATTACTCAAGGAGAAACAGGGGAAAAAAGAGTGAATTAAAAGACTAGAGCATGTATGGAATTGCTGCCAAACTGCTTAAAGAACTACTAAGTGGTAGGAAAGTGTTTGCCACTGTATGGCCTTATAAAACCGTTACCTGTTCATCAGAGCACACTGCAAAAGTAGCCATCAAGAAAGAGCTGCAAGAAATCAAGGGGCAAGAGTTTGTTCAATGTTCCCAAGAACACAAGTTATTTGCCCACCACTACTGGTAGGCCAGCCTGTGAGAGGGCGTGTGTGGCTTAGCAAAAGATGTGGCTGAGTGTGCGGTACGTCTCCAATGATGCTAGTAGTGAGGAGAGATGTTGGCTCGGAGTGGGTCATTCTGCGAAACCATGGAAGAAAGATCTGCCAGGTTAATGAAGAAAGTCTCAGGGAGCTGGCAGGTGACTGCATGAGTTCAGATGTAGTCCAAAATCTTGTTACAGGGGCTGCTACTGAGGTGTCTGCCTGAATTTCTCTTCAATTCTAATCAAAGAGAAGAGCAAGAGTAGTAAGCAGTAAGACAGTAAGAGTAAGAAAGTAAAAGAGTAAAAAAGAGTAGTAAGTACTAAGAGAAAAACACTGTAAATGTGTTTGGAATAAGGAAAGTTGTGCAAAAGGCAGTATTGCCTCCTAGATACCTCAGTGGTAAAAATGTGAGGCATTGGTAGGTTAGCTCAACCAAGCAGCTGTGTGAGCGGATGAGTGGGAAAGGGACAAGGGAGAGGAACTGCCAGCAAGCAAAATGTTGACTGGGGGAGAGGATACACAGACCGTCTAGGGGAGCCTGCAGATTGCCTTCTTCTCTTACCTCCCTCCACTCATACCACAGACCTGCAAATTCTGACCGAAACAATCCCCTCTCCTTTTTCATCCCACAGGAGAGGCTGCCAGAACAGCAGGTGCTTCATTCAATGTGTGAAGATCCCGTCCTTTAGTCATGTAGCTCTTCGTGAGTCTAAGTTTGCCTGCATGTTCCTGCCCACATAAAACAGGGGAGACAGACTCCGAAGACAGTCTTTTGTCTTAGCTAAGTGATGCTAGCTAAAATGATGCCTGAAGGTACAGTGAGATTAGTTCATAGTGCTGAGCCTCAGCTGGACTCTCTGGAAGCTGCAGCTGCTGGGTAGTGTGGCTCTGAATAATAATAGGAAGAAAACACAGAAATGTCACTAGTATTTGCACCTTATAGAAAATGTATTAATTGTGTCAGCTAGCTACTTCTGTGCTGTACTGAAAGGGTGGTGAGACCTTCTCTGTCCTTCACAGGACTGAAACCTCTGTGCTTTGCTTTTCATTCCTTTGCTT
The DNA here is from genome assembly GCF_000737465.1 of Haliaeetus leucocephalus. NCBI lineage: Eukaryota > Metazoa > Chordata > Aves > Accipitriformes > Accipitridae > Haliaeetus > Haliaeetus leucocephalus. The sequence continues at coordinate 755,559 of NW_010972582.1, read as the reverse complement.
CCCATGGTGCTTCCAATTCAGAAATGATCTGAAATATCCCTTGGCTATCTTTGCATAGATGTAAGATGTTCTGTCCTGAACACACTGAGTGTGCCTCTGCTGAGTCTTTTCCCTTTGGGCTCAGGCTACCACATCACAGCATCTTTCCATATTACACCTTCTGATGATGGCGCCTGTTTGGCTTCCCTGAGTAGGTGTGCAATTACCTGGGAACAACTAAGTAGCAACAAGTGACCTGTAAAACTCAAAAATAAGCTAATATTTGGTCAATATGCTTCAAAAGACCTGTTTTAGAAGGGAGTCCTAGTTATCTCAAGTAAGTGACACTCATATGAAATGACATCTCAGGTTATCCACAGTTCTATCTTAACTTCAATTTTTTTATTGATCTTAATCAGAAATTTCTTTTGTCTTTGCAGTACTTCTTTCTGAATTCTTTATTTTGCATATAATAAAATAGGCATGGCTATAAAATCTTTGTTTGTTAAGTACCGTAATGATTTCAGGATGATTGGTTGTGACAAATGCAAGATGCTCTGTGCTGCAACTATCTTGAGAGGGCTGTGAGCATTAGCTGGCATTCCCTGAGTGTATTTCTCATTACATCCCATCATTTTACTGTCTTTCAACAATGATGTCCCTTGTCTTCATTCCAATGTTGCCTTGGGGATAATGAGTCCTCAGACCATTTTCCTCTTTCTCTCTCTCTAAAGAGAAAGCAAACAAAGTACCAGACAGAGTAGAAGATAAAGAAGCTCACATAGTAGGAAAGCAGAGAAGGAGATGGGACTATACATCAAAGAAATTGTGAGATTTGATTCACGCTGGGTCCAGGCATCACTTGACTAACCTGTAAGAGGCACCAGTTTGGTCTATTGTGCAAAACTCCATTGAAATCATTTTAGGTTCCTCATGCAAACTGCCTCCTCCTCACTCTCTCAGCTGCTGGATTCTGAGTATCCCCTCCAAGGGGATCATGGACTCAAAACAAGTATTCTATGTATTAGAGAATGGTATGATAGACCTTGGCATTTATGAAATAAAAGGAAAGACAGCTAAGCTAATTTTTTTACACCGTCAGTTGCCAGAGACCTTTCCATGGTTACTGTATCATCACTACTTTCCAGTACATAATACTGAAATTGAATTATGGATAACACACATAATTTTCCACGTCTTTAGCTTTCATCTCTTGGCAGTCCTGTGAAAACTGTACATCTTGGACTCTCCACCATTTTAAACATGGTATCGTCTCTGCTTCAAGGCCACATCTCTGTTCCTTCTTGTGCAGAGATTAGCAGAACCATTCCCTTTCTTCCCCTTCTCCGGGTACATATCTATCTGCTTCTCACTTTGTAGGCAAAGGGAAAGCCTTCACTGCTGACCACTGGAAAGCAAGTTTGCCGTTGCTTCTCCCAGCTCTGTTTGCTTCACTGAAGTGTGGTCAAATCTAGCCCTCCCCACTTTCTGTTGCTGCAGGACTGACCCTGGTTAGGGCAGCTGACGGCACTGCCATGGACACTGCTGCCATGGCTTCCAGCTGAATGTTCCTCCACAGCACAGAGACTGACTTGGTCAACGTTTTTTCCCCTGGATCCTCAGGGGTCTTTATTTTCATCACCCAATGGGTATTTCAGCTCCCACTTCTTTTGACCAGGAAATAAATAACACTGGCTCTTCTCTGTGTAACTCAGAAATCAATATCTATTTGAAATCTCCACAGTTATCAGTGCTGTTGTCCTCCTTAAACTGCAGAACATTTGACAGCTTTATGCCCTAGCAACACAAAGCAAGGCAGTCTGTGCTGTTTAAAATCATTTTCTCTCACTAGGAACACGTAGAAGCTGCGTGTGTGATACAACACACACCTTGCCATTGTCTCCCGCAGCCCCGCAGACTTCCTAATCTAAGAAGAATGTCCTGGGGATGCTTGGAAATAGCTGTAACTTGATGTGGGGGGCATGAAGACCACCCATAAACAGTACAGCAGATTACTTGGGTTTACCCAGGGAAGTCAGAAATAAATGCACAATTTATAGAAGAGGTGTGCAGAAAAAGAGGTCATTCAAGCTCTGAATGTAGCCGTTGTGGCTCCTGACAAATAATTTACAGAAAAAGACACTTGGTTTTCTTTCAAACTTATTCATAAAGAAAAGGTACAAAGCTGAGTTTCCATAAATGGGTTTCATGCTTCTTTTTATGTGTCCAAAACACTGCTTTAACCACTTACTGAAGGACTATACCATTCAAAGCTGAAGAAGCCACATGCACATCTAGTGGAAGAAAAGGATGCAAGTATACAAATAAGAATAAGATATCCTGCCTCCTCATTTCCCCTTCACAAAATACGTCTTGAGTGCAATCCTGATTTCTTGAAATCAAACACCTCTGGCTGCAATAAGGACAGGGTTTCTTTGGTTGCTTCTGCTCCCCTGCCCCATCCCACCCCATTGCCACCAATCTGGCCCTCCTCATCAGACAGGCTCTGCTCATGGCCACAGCTATTTCTCTCTTTAGCCACACCAAGTAATTGCTCTGCAGCCGCACCTTCACGGTAACTGTCAAAAAAGACAAGCACAGCCTGAATGCAGCAAGTGTTTACTCTTTGTCCTCATCTTCCTTCCTTCCAGTTTCTTCTATTTCTATCAAACATGACCAAACTATATATTTTTGTCCTCGTTGCTGCTACTTTTACTTTTGCTTACACCTTCGGGCCTCTTTGGGGCTGTAAAGTGTAATTTCTCATTTCTCCATCCTCAGGTGGTACCTTGAGTGCAAAAGCCCATTCCCAGATGGGGAGAATTATCCAGATGATCCTAAGGCATCTAAACATTTCCAGTCACTACAGAACTATGGATAAACAGGCAGATATGGGTTGTGAGACTCTAGGGAAAAGGAATACACATTTTTGGTAGATAACATTTCCTCTTGCGTTCTTCTGCAACGGCACTTTTAAACATCTGCTGCATCTTGCCACCTTGCGCTGTGATACCATCATAACTCATCAGTGATGCCTGGGTGGTATTTGCATAGCAAAGCTCTAAGGAATGTCTAGATTCCTCAGGAAGGGAAAATGGTAATTTGGTAGCTTGCATTTTCCCCTCTAACACTAATTCTCAGGTTGATATTGCAGGACGGTGTGAGGGGCAATGACCTGCAGAGGGTTCTGTCTTCCAGATAAGGTGTAAAACCAAGAGTCAGCTACTTGCAGTCACTAAAGATACTGTGCCACTTTTCTCTAAGGTGTATTATTTCCTCTACTCTGGTGAAATCACAGCTGTGAACCTTACATTCTGCCTATCTATTTTCTCCTTAAAATTAAATTGGATAGGATGGTTTTCATTTCCTGTCCCATCACTTCTTGTGTTGTGTGGCTACAGGCAGTTAAACAACCACAGTTTTCATCCTGGAGGTGCCTGTATCTCAGTAAAGGGTGAAATAATCCTTTTATGAAAAGAATTACCTGCCTCACAGAAATGTTGTGAAGTTTAAGCCTTTTTTTTTATTTTTTTTTTAAGAGGATTGAGATAAAAAGCACCATGGGTATACATATGACCTGTGTATTTACAAGGAATTGGCAAATTTCAAATGCAATTAATTAAGATCATCATTTTCTGAGGTTTCAGTTTCCTTCATCATTTTTTGAGAGGAGAAAGTTGGTTTTGATTAAGCAAAATAAAAGCAGTTGAAAGATAATCCAGACAGGAAAGAAAAACCAACCATGGTGCTTTTCTTCAAAGGAAATAGCGCTCTATGCCAGGCATGATCTCTACAGGATATATAAAAACGATCGTGAAGGATGGCTGTCATATTAATGCATTTTCAGGTCTTTTCCTGCAGCCACTTTGAAGACATGTGACGCAGCTGTATTTCTTTCTATTCAGCAAAACTAGTGCTTGCTTTGAATACCAAAGGAAAAAAAAAAGAAACAGAGAGATCTCTGTCAGCAGTCCCACAGCCAGTGCAATTCCTCATGAAAACGATGGCAGATGCCTAGTTTTCATTGGTACCTTGCACTTTCATTCCTATTTCATTGAGTTTTGCAGACCTGGAGACTTGCCATCCAAGAAAAATTAACCCCTTGCAGTGAAACCAGGGAATATGCTTAAAATTGGGTGTTAACATTGATTTCAACAAACTTAGCAAAGACAGGGCATGGTTAGATGTTATTCCATGGAATCCTGGCAGAGGGAGACATCAGGAACTTCTCTAGTTATTACACTGGAGGTTCATCTGCCTTGGAAGGATAATTGCTGTTATTAATCCTTGTTTCTGGCTGCATCCAACATGACTGAGAGACTTTCAAGTACCAAGAAAGAGCAGTCCCTAACCTTATCGTCCTAAATTAAATACAGTGTCAGAGGTAAGGGAAAGTAGTACAATGTACAGAGTGCTCCTTAGGATGATCTGAACTAGATGCTGTAAATCAGCCAGGCAGTCTCATAAGTAAGGTTAGGGATTACTTTGAGAATCCTCCAGTCTATTTGAGTCATACAGTGTTTGTAGAAACTGACTGCTTTATTCTTGACGGGTTTTGTCAAGTACCTCCTGTGAAAGTAGGTATACACACCGTAGGGAGAAAATTAAGTGCGGCTTATTCTCATTTATTTTCAGGAGAATTTTCCAACTTGCAGTTTAATGAGACTTCACAGAACAAACCCAAATTCTTCCTATTTAAACTCTCCTTTTAAAGTCTTAACTTTCTTCCCCCCCCCAAAAAAAAACCCAGTAAATAGACTAACTGCGGGCTGGCCTCAAACCCTAATTTACAAATGTTTTATATCAACCAGGTGTTTATTTTGTTTGCATTATCTCATCCTCTTCTTCCCTGGATATTTGAGGATTAGCATATGTTGTGGACAAGATCAAAGAGATCAATTTACAGTTTGTGAGCTTTATAAGGGGATTATTTGATTTTTGCAAACACAACACAGCTGTTGTGCATGCAAAAATCTACTTACTTAATGGTATGTAAAGAAAAGATTTCTATGAACTCTTTTGTTCAACAGAATTCACCCCTCCATCTCCTACAAAAATCAATTAAGATGAAAATGCAACTGGACTGTGTATGTGGGTTGTTTTTTTTAATCAATAGAGCCCCATGTCTCCAGATTCTATTGAAGTAGGTTTTCAAAGCTCTTTTGTTCTCACCTGTCTATGAAAAATCATTCATGGCATCCTGGATCTCAGCTCACAGTGACTGCTTGAATCCAAAAGGTAAAGCACTCTGTCCCCAGGGAGGGCGCCAGCTGTCTCATTGATTCTACACGGCTCTTGGCTGATGCTGAAGTAGCACTGGCATAATTTCCAGAGAGAGGTGTATAATGAGGTAGTGCCATGTTAACCATTACCACGGAGAAGTAGAACATCTGGTCTGGAAGAAAAGAGGAGGCCAGAGCTGAACTATCAGCATCAAAGCATGCATTTGTGGGGCAGCATACGCCAAGATTCACTGGCTAGAAGCAACAGATTTAGGGATGCAATGGGATGTAAAAAGAAGAGTAAAAATAATAGGGAGAACACTCCTTTTCCAATATATTTCTTCTCTAGCAGTTACGTTCTTGCTGAATTAAAAACGGCACTGTTAAAATTCTTCTACTCTGGTGAAAGAGAGGATACTCAGACAAAGCCTCACTTTGTATAAATGCACAGTTATTTCCTCAACATTTTTTTTTTCCTATCTGTCTCCATTCCTTTCACAGACCAAGCTGCCACTTTGATGTAATCCCACTAAAACCCCAGCTCGGTGCAACATTTTCTATCCTTTGCAAGTTGCAATTCTACAGCAGGATTTTGCAAATGTCAGGGAGCACCCAGTCTGTGGGCTGGGACCAATCTCCTCATGCACCTCTCCCACAGTCTGGAGGGATGAGGATGTAAACAGTGAAAATACTTCATCAACAGTTGATGGAGATGGTGGGGAGTGGTTTAAAAACAGAGACAGAGGGAGAGAAAAGGAAGGAAGTCATGCTAGGCAGCCCCTGCTAGCAGGTGCATTCACACCAGGTGCTGGCTCTGTTCTCCACTGACTCAATGAAATCCCTGTCTATAGCGGTAGGATGCTGGCAGTTTCTGCAGTGGTATACAAATGTCTGAGTATATTTCAGATTTATATTTGTTGGGTTGATACTTTTAAGAAATCTTGGGTTTCCATCAACAAAACAAAAGGAGGTGAGAAGTGTCTTCCTATCATCTGCAAGGGATAAAATCGTCTCTGCATTGGCTTCCAGAGTACAGCTTTCTCACTGGTGCACTGTCAGCTACCCAAGTGAGTGTATGGTACCTTCACAGCTCTCTCATCATCATTCTGGACATTGTCCTTGCTGGGCAGAGTTGCCTCCTAAAGGACTGATACTAGGGAATCTGGTAAAGTACCTGTGGTGCCAAGGCCCCATGGCAGGCATTTCACAATGAAATTCATCACTCTCTCTTACAGTCATGGTGGGGGTGACTCTGTCCAGAGTTTTGCCGTTTGCTTTTGTGGGGTTAGGACTCCCAGCATTGCTCTGTCTCATGACAGCTTTAGGATTAACTGTCTGACTAACACAGCTTGTTTGTTGTGCACCAAGACTTTTGTCCTTTTGCCTGTTCATCCCTGAACTGGGTACTTTGCAAAGCATTATGAGGTTGATTGCAATTTTCTTACAATGCTAAAAATGGAATAGTTAAATCTGCCAGGGACCTTTTAATCAGTATCTCTACCAATTTTCCTGATGTCCCATCAAGCTGTTCATAGCATGGCTTTGATACGATGTGTTTTAACTGACACAGCAAAGAAAAGCATTGTTAGAACGTAAGACTCCCATGACCCTTCTCAACCCCAATCAGGACTCCCCGAAGTCCGTTATTTCACATTGCAAGGAGTCAGACGCACAACAGTAAGTCATCAGCTCCTAAAACAGAATGCTAATCCTTCATCCTCACCCATTTTCTCGTCTTCTATTCACAAACTGCTCCAGGTAGTTTTCTACTCTGAACAGCCCATTGTTCTTCCTCTACTCCCCCATCTGCCTCCTCAGAGCAATACATCATCTCTTTTCCTAATCAGCTTTTCCTATCCTACTTTTGAACTCCAAAATATTCTGTGCCTTTTTGGATTTGCTAGTCCATCTTTTTCTATTAGTCCACCCTGTTCACTGACTCTTTCAGGTCCTCCCCTCTTTATAAATACCAGGAATGCTGAGGGGTTTAGCATATATGCTCTATTCCCCAATTTAGTGTTATGAGTCTATATATTACTGGGGACGGGAACTCTCCAAAACATTTCTCCTCATCCCCTGCTTGTTGAGACTGGCAGGCCTCCTGGTGTAAACTGTGTCCCCCCCTGCCAGATAGTGCATGTGAATATTTTTTTTGCATGGACACTGAGGCACAAAGGGAGGTGGGTATTTCTCCCAAGTTTTAGCTCAACAAGGAGCTGGGACACTGCCGGTGGGTGCCTCCACAGCCAGGAGCTGCAAAATACTCCCAAATCCTAAAGGACAGATATAGCCAGGAAAAAAAAAAAAAAAAAGCGCCACTGCATTAGAACAGACCATATAAAAAGTTTCTTTACAGACCCATCTGTATGAATGTAAGTGGCTGATCCATTTCTCTATAACAATTCTGGTATCAGTCGCCTGACAAGTTACTGGGGGGGAAGAAATAACATGTCATCAAAATGAACTCGAGTATTTCCATTTTGGTGCAGAGAACATTTGATAAAAAGAGGCACTTGTCATCTCTTCCTTAAACATAGTCTTCTGCCTCTTTTGTTCAAACCACTAAAAGCTAGATAGCATATGCACAGGGAGTAAATTCTTCACAGGCGGGCATCTGGATCAGTATATTGAAATTGAGTCTATTTTTAGGCGACTGATGCTAGCTTCCCCATGAAACTGCATATTCGTAGTTTTCAGGCTTTCTGAAGTGGATTCTTGCCATAAATTGATTGTAAGTCATTTTGAGTGCATGGGAGGAAGGGCCTGCTCCAAAGTCTATTGAAAATACATTAGAGTCTTTCTATTGATTTGAAAAGCTGAAGATCAAGCCAGCAAGGATTCATTCTGTCCATGTAAAATACAGGCAATTTGCATTAGAAATGCAACATAAATGTATTTCTTATGCAAAACTCAGCTGAACAACACACTTCACTGCCTATCTAGCAAATTCCACAGCTGGAAATATTGTTCTCTCTTTTATATCCTTATTCTTCTTATCCAAGTAGTTAACCAGATATTTGGGGTTTTCTCAATTGTTTCGTTAGGGGGATAAATTGATGACAGAGTCTGTGATTGCTCTGGTACAACCCATTTTCTTTACCAGGAACAAGCATAAATCTCTGATACAGCAGGAACAAGCAATAGAATGTAATTTTTTTTTTTCTTTCAGCATTCTAAATCTGTCTTTTTAACAATCATTCTGCCCCCAAAGCTGCTTTTTTCCCCTTCGGCTTTCCTTCAGTCATGCCACACATATCTGTCTCCTGTTTTTCTGGTCCTTTCTGCTTGTTTTCCTCCTGGCTGCTGATTGTCTGCTCTATTCATTAGAACCTTAGGCTCTGAGACTGCTTTCTAGAAATTTGGGGCTGCTGGGATCTGCTGTCAGTGTTCGTAGTAGCAATCCCATTGTGTCAATTGCTGCTTAATACCTGCTGTCACGTAACTGTTCTCATTTACCTTAAGAGACAGTGATTGTCACGCCCAGTAATTTCAGTGAGGTCTGTGATTGTTTCCAAATCAAAAAGCTCAGGTCTACGATCAAGTTACGACATGTAAGTAGTTACCTCGCACTAGATGATCCACAATAAGTGTCCAAATATTCTTCCTCTTAGGCCATGTCAAATACATAGGAAATTCATTTAGCCAAGTCCCCAAAGAGTGTCATCCAAATCAAAATAAATTTCATATTGAATCACTTGATGTTCTCAGGCCACTAAGGCTCAAAGAAGGCTATATATAGATCAATAGGTTCACATGGGGTCAAATGAGAGTAGCATATGGTTTTAAACCTCTACAGGAAAAATTTGAGCTACGAATCAAGCTATTCCTCATTTTGTGAACTTGTATTACCTTGAATGGTCACACATTGTGAAGCAATGGATATATATTAAATTATTACCTTTGGGGGACAGTGTAACTTGTCTAAGCCGCACACTGTTAGGACAACAGAAATTCAGTGTCCAATGTAATTCTGTTATATTATTTTTTCTCTCAAGCTTGAATATTTTTATTTCTTAAAGTTTTGAAACACATGTAAAGCCAAGATGTATTCATAGAACTTATTTTAGCAAATAGATGTGGTATTTGATCTTGAAGGGAGCCAGTAATAGAGATTCCTGGTGTTTATTCTGGGGTCAATCACCAATTTGCAGAGAGATTTGAAAACTCTTCATATTCTAATTTTTGGTCTTGTGTGAAGGCCTAGAGAATATTTTTCAGTAGACTTATGAATTCTCATTAATTTATGAACTCTGTTTATGGCTGTTATTTTCAACATGGAATAAATTTATGCAAAAAGAGACCGTGCCTGAGAGATAGAAATGAGTCCTCAGGGCCTTGTATGACTTCTCCCCAGCAAAATAAGGGAAGTCACTGCCTGAGCCATTAACTCTTAATAATTTCAAGCATCAAATTAAAGAAGGGATGGAGAATAGAAACACAGAGGAAGGACAGGAGGAGGAGATACTTAAAAATGGATTTTACAAGCAACAGTCTAACAAAAGGAGCAAAAAAAACCCCTAAAACAGGAAAGAGGGTCTGGCAGAGAAAGACCGAGAAGTCCTGAGAAACCTTAATCACGATATTAATGATCCTTTAAAAAAATCCTAAAGGGTGGATTTTTCTTTTTTTAGATCTACAAATCTTCTTTGTTTTCCATTTCTTTCATTATTGGTATGCTCAAGCTCTTTTGCAAAGGCTGAATGTGTTTAGCTTCAGCTGTCACAGAGCTCTGCAGAGTTAAATAGCCTGTCAGAGCTACCTCAGGAGAGCTCTTCTTCTGGGCCTTGGTGAAACAAAAGCTATTTCAGAAGAGTGTACGAGCACAGCAACATTCAAATGTTTCTGGAATCATATTAGTATAAAAAGTAATGCTTTTGTATGTAATTTTTGTATGCCCCCTCCCTCTTACTGCTGAATAAAAAAAGCCTATTTACACCAAAAGTAATAAATTGTGACATTGTGCTCATACGAAAAACTATTGAAATTAATGACAAGAAAACCACAGTGTGTTCAGCCTTCTATATGAATTTTACTTTCCCACTTATTTGGGCTCTTGGCTATGCTTTGTCAAGACGAAGAGTTATAAACACCTACAAAATGTGTTTACCCTGGTCTTCTACTCCCTGATGGAAAGCTTTCACCTCTCAACTACTATATAAAAGATGGGCACTATTGCTCTCCCTATCCTTTCTCTGTACCTTCAAAGAAGAAAAGGATTTAATTATCTGTTCTAATGAGTTGACATGGAGGCATAAACAAAAGGAATTCCTGTCTGAGGGGCTTAGATTTCCCCATACATTTGGTCCATAACTCAGATTTGTCAACTCTGCTCCCAGAGCCAGTCTTCAGATCAGAGCCTGACTATACATGAAAAGCCAGGTATAAAAGATTTGACCAAGGTCATGCAGAAGTCTGGGATGGAGTGAGGGATTGAAATTCTTACCCTCAAATGGCTTGTTCCCTTCTAGTGCACCTGGAAAGGCCCCGAGGACCAAAGCACTAGCTATTCACATAATGAATAACCCTTCCACTAAAAATTGCTCCAGGCACACTCGGCAGCAGGAGCAAGGATAAGTGGGAGGACTAAGCTAGCTGATAACACTTGGTAAACTATTAACCAGCCCACACATGGGCTTGAAAGGTTTGTATGTGTATATATTAATCTTTTCTGTAAACATACAGAGGACAATTGCGGACACGGTGGCTTAAACTGCCAGTGTTAATAGATTGCTGACCCAACACAATTACTACTGCACAACTCCCACAGATATCTGTCCTTTCTGCTGAGAAGGACATCCTAGTTGGGTCCTCACATCCTGCAGAAACTGGATGGGAAAGATAGAAATCAGTTATGCAAGGGGAAAAAAAAACCAAAACAAACACACACACAAAGAAACCCAAAATAAGGGTATATACATATGTATATAACTGGTGTTTGGTTTGCACTGAGAAATACAAAAGATACCACAGAAAAGCTCTTTGTGACACCTAATAGAGATCATCCTGAAGAGTGTGGGACATGTCCTCACTTGAATCCAGTAACTCCAGCACAGAGAATACATGGAGGCTGCAGTTTGTTGGCAATGGTTGCAGTAGGAGCCTCATGGTCCTGCTTAGTGGCCCTAGTTTAAAAAAATAGATTTGTCCTCTGCATACCATCTGTATTCTATCCACCTAAAGCCCAAATACTCAGGCTATAAAAGCAGAGCAGCTCTCAGTGAGGGTGTGTAAGTATCAAAACCCCTGAATATACATGAGTATTCATGTATCTGCATTTGAGTACTTCCTGTGTGTCCTGGAAGCCCCGAGATCCCAGCAAATCTATTACATCCGAATCCAGTTTCTCTGGGCATTCTGTTTTAATGGTTGTATGATATTGCTGGTGGCTGTGATAAAGGTCTCTGGTCCACCCCAGAAGTACATACATATCAACCCTGAGAAATGCCATTCCTTTTAATATCAAAGCATCTGGTTTCCTTTTGCAATAAAACGTGCTATATAAGGCAAGATATGACAATCTGAGCAATAAAATTAGAAATCCTAATGTCTCCATGCTGGGCACAGAGGGAAGTTCATTGAGGCATTGGTTTACTGTAGTATGTTATCGAATTGTGATAATGCAGATGAAAAGGGAATGGAAATGGCAGTTATTAAACTAATTGTATCTGCAAGGATATTAATTTAATCTATCTCACTTGATTATTATTACCATCAAGCTTAAATTCAAATCCTGGAGTGTGAGTTAAATAGATGGCTGAATTTAGTTAGGGGGAAGGGAAATAAAGGATTAACAATTATAAATGCCCCTTCCTTATATGAATTTGGAAAAGAAAATCTTTCTTCTAAGTGATACTTTGATATCCTTCTTGTTTTCTAGTCTTCTTGTTAGGAATTTTTAAAGCTCCCACTTTAAAGGAATCCGTAAAGAGGACTAGTGTATACAGTTTTGCTTTAATGGACATGAATATGTTTGCCTGATATTAAAACTTAATTCTCTGGTGTTTCAGTAGATGCTCAGAAGCATATGGAAATCAGAAGACCAAGTGAACTCAAAGAGAAATGTGAATGGTTCTTCTGCCTACAAATAAACAATATGCTCTAATTAGTTTTAAAATTTGTATTAGGTTATTGTGGTGCTAGCACACCCCAAAAAAGAATTAAAATGTGAAATATATGGTTTCTGTTTTATGTTTCCATTTCACTGTATGGGATTCTTTCTTCACATATCACATTTCTGTAAAGAAAGAGTTAGGGTTGTGTTAGGTTTCTTATACTGTACATATTTAAAAGCCTATATCCAGGGGCCAGCACAATAAACCAGTGTATTCTGATAGATTAAAAGTGAAATTTGGTCTTCTTTTAGATAAATGGCAAAATTCCAGGGTGTCACCTAAGGTATAAATACTGGAATCAGAGACTTTATCCTCATCCTGACTGAGGATATATCTATAATATATACTACACTTTCAAGTCACTTGCTGAGGGTAATTTCATCTCAGAAAGACCATTTTATTAGAATGACTGTGGTGCTTCTGGTACCCAAGCAGGCTTGTTCAGAGCACTGTGCTCTGGACGTATAACCAGAGACGTGCAGCCGAGCCTTCAATCATCTACTTAATCTCCCTGTACTTTAGTTTTCTTATTGACAGAGTAGAAGACAGGCTGAAATTCAGAATTGTGGCATAAGATAAGAGGTATAATTAACCTTTATAAAGTATTATGAAATTCTGAAATGAAAAGAACTAAGTAACAAACCGACACAGCAAGAAACAAACCCCAAACTTCATTCTGTGAATTAACTCTCCTAGCCGAATTTTACGTTTGCCTCTTTTTATTCCTTGTTCCTATCACTTCTCATCCCCGTAAAAGTATTTATTTCCAGAAATTAGAATACTGTAGGCACAGTCCACTGATATATTTCTTTATACTGGACTGAAATAACTTCAAATAGTCTTGTTTTTATTAGGAGTCTCTAAAAGGAAAACACCTACCATCACCACCCCAACATCTTCCAGAAGAAACTGTAGTCATCCCTAGAACCCAATTAAACAACAGAAAAAAGCAACAGTAGAGACAATGTCCTGCAGATTTGGGTCCTATAATTGGGTTCTTTGGTATGTTTTCCAGCATCAGGGCTATGCTCATACTGCAGCCCTTCCTTGGGCCACTTCTTTCTGCCTCCGCCCAGCTACATATTTCATAAAGTGTTTGGAAATTTATCTTTGAGACTACTGTTTTTCTCTCAGACTGGCTGGACTAGGCCAAGAAATTCAGTGGTTATAAGGAGACGAGAGAAGGGAATGGTAAAACACACATGTATCCACACACTTATTAATCCAGCAATTATTTCATTAGCCTCCTTTCTTTAGGAAACTGCACCGAACCTGTTTGAAATAACTTCAAATAGTGTAAGAAAAAGAAGAATAAACATCCAGAATTGTAGGGAGGTTGATTCACTTCTGATAAAAATCAGACTATAGTGTACTGGACCAAGTCTTAAAACCTCAGTCCTGCAAAACATTTAACACTCATTCTTAAGGTAATGTGTTTAAAATGGACTACATGCTTAAAAGACTTGTTAAATTGCAGCCATACTTTATGCTGAAAGTTAGGATTCAGATCTTATGAATTTAAAATAATAGTTAAGCCAAGGGTAGCCGAGGTTTATTATTATAACTGTGTGCAGCATGGTAATCAAACCCGTGGAAATGTCTGCAGCTGTACCCACAACATCTGAAATGCTTCCTTCACTAAGCTGAGCTCTTGAACTAAGTGGATTGTTGCCTACCACCCAACATACACAAAAAAAACCCAGAGAACAGAAAGCAAAATATCGTTTTGGCTGCCATATCCCTAAGTTAATAATCATTGTAGGAGCACATGTTGAGTTTTAGTATTAAACCGAAGGGTTTCATATTACAGATTATAGAGAGACTCGTGAACAAAGTGGCAGTATAGAAAATCAAAGTGTCTATTGAGGCATGGAGCTGCAATACAAAAGTAATCAGTGCAGAAAGCAAGGCGGTGACAATACAATTTTAAATCCATTTGATAGGCAAACTATATCTGTTGAAACTTCTCAGGGTGAATGAGTATAAAACTCATTATCAGTATTGCAGCATGTCCCATGACACCACTTTATTTATTCAGGAAGATTGGAGAATGTGAGTAAATACAGCATCCCTGCACTCTAAAAATTCTTTGCAGGTAAATCCTTTGCCTATATTTGTTCTTTGTTCACTTTCCATGAGTCTTTCATGCAATCTTCCTGCCCACTGTAGGAAAACAAGCTTTATAGAAAGTACAGGTCATATGCCTGTGAAGTGTATTTACCATTTAGAATGGTCAGTGAACACATTCAGGGTCTTAATGATACTGGAAAGTACTGAATCCTTAATCTCTGCTTTTATCATTTAATGTTCTTGGTTGAGTATCTCAGATGTCTGTGAAGCATCACAGAGTACTCAGTCATGCCTTTAAATGGTGAGAGTTACTTGGCTGGCAGAGTCCATTCAGTCACACTGTGTGGCAACATACGTTGCATCTTGACACAAATGTTTGTTTTTCACTAAGTATTTTTCACATACAAATTTTCCCCCCAGGACTATGGATCCCAAGCAGTCTGCAGCCCATTTCAATCCGTGTCACCGGCCAGCACCTTGGATCCTAATGTAGAGGGATCTGTTCTTCTCCCCTCATTTGAATAAAAAAGAAGTCTCATAAATTATCGTTCCTGAAATATTTCAAAGGGACATGACCAATCACATTTGTACATTTTTCAAGATGGCAAAACTTTTAAAGATCACAGTGTCAGTGATTGTCCATGGTTTAGGCTGTGATTTTTCACCCCAAATCCAGAACTACACCTGATTCAATAGTGTCTGAAGCCTGAACAATCTCTTAACACTGGTATGTGGGGATCTGTGGTTTCCAGTGATCTTTGCATCAGACTCACATACAATAATTACTATTGTTTGCTCTGCTTTGTAGTGGAAAGCTAGTGAAGATTCAGATTGTGCTGCTTCTTTTTTCTTTTTCCTCATCCTTGCTGTAATCTCTGTAATTGTGATAATAGCGATCTGAACTACCTTGCCCTTTTCCTTGTTGAGTAATTTGATTTGAAAGCAACTCCTATTCTCACGTTCGGTAACCTTAGGGAAGAGGTGAAACAGAGAGGTCATTCAAAATACAGAGACTGTCAAAAAGGCTTAAATAACTGAATCATTAAGATTCTATAACCTTCTCTCCATGACAAAGATGGTAATGAGAAGAGGAAATAGCATACTATGCAATGTATTCATTGGGAAAATTACTGTAATGAAACTTAAGCACAGGAAATAATACAAATGTAGCCTGTTCTCATTATATTCTAAAGACTGACATTTCTGTATCCCTTTCTATCTGTCTTTGTCACTCTTGTATGAAAATCAAACCATGCTTTCATCTTAAAAGTCACACTTTGCTCAGCATACAATAGAAATGTATCACAGAAAATTGTAAGACCAGATATGTGGTCAAGTGGTCAGAGTATTTCTTTACGGTTCATACAAATTGGGAAACAAATCTTATGCTCAAATCTAAATGCAGTATTTATCAAGCATTACAACTATATTAAGATTTATAAGGTATAGAACAGCCTTTGGAAACATCCAAAATAAGTCTCTATGCAACCATGAACCAGTTGTATCCTGTTGAGACATGAAGTGAATTAACAAGTTTTCCTCAGGAGACTTCCATGCAGATGATTACTCCAGTCATCCACAATATGCACAGACTTGCCATCTGCAATGCAAAATGAGTAAGATGTTACTGGTACTTCCATAGCTCACTCTCCTTGTGGGCTTTGATCTAAACTCTTTAAATCTCTCATGATCATGAGCACAGAAGGGAGACCAGTGTACTGGAGCCCAGTACTCCTTACCTCATAAAATCTGATATGAACTCAATGCAGTGAGGTATATTGTATGTAACTTTTTCATAATCTTCATCTAAAACTCAATTAAATGAACCAGAGGCACATGTTATCAAACAATTTCCTATGCAGAGGTACTAATGGACTGGAAGAAGATACTATTTCTTATTCTTTAGACTCACATATAATGATGAGACACTTGGCAGGTGGGGATTTCTCTTCTCTTCCCATCTGGTTTGCTTCCTTTGAGCAGAATTCCAGCACTCAGTGCCTAGTGGCCCCTGCATCAATAAACACCCCTATGTTTCTAGTGTTACATCTTCACTTGACATAACAACAAGTGAAAGCGTTCTTCTGTATATCCAGTTCTGTTTCACATAGCTTTGGCAACTGCCAGCTGGAACAGGAAAAGACGCTCTAATTTCAGTAGTTGACATAACTGATAGGCAGAGAAAGGCAACCAGTGACAACCAAAAAGGAACAGGACATTACAGAAAACTTGTATGTTAACACCAGAGTCCAAGGCCAAACAGAGCACTAAGTAAGATTCAAACCTCACCTTTTCCTGGCCCCAGCTGTCACCAATCATCAGACCTAACAATTCCTAAATTGATGTTTTTCTTCACTGACTCATAGTAAGTACTCCTATACATGGATACTGCAGTGGCTGTCAAGCACAGATCACATTGAATACATTCTAGAAAGAGAGGGGCAAAATGAGTGCAACTCAGCACCCATCTACTTTCTGAAGACCAAACTATATGCAAACTTGGGAACCACTCCACAGTGGGGTAAAGTACCAATCACACACCTGAGACTTGGGATCCTTCATATAGCTAGAGCTCCCAGCCACATCCACACATCAGCTCTCTGAACCATTGCAGTCCTCCAAGCAAGGACCTGGTAGAAGAAGACAGGAGTGCAAATCAGGTGAAAAGATCCGGATGCCCTTCATGGCTTCAGCTATTCTTCTTTTCTTCTATCCCAGTGATGAAGTTGCTCCCAGTGAAGAAGGGGGAGAAAAGGGAAAGGGGCGTATAAGGAAAACTTTGAGAACTCTTAGTAGAGTATACAGAGGGCATAAAATATAACATTTTCCTAGTGTAAAGTCTTGTCTTATTTTGGAATACTGCTTTTTCTCCGTTTGAATTCATGGCCAACACTGCATACATGCATCTGTCCTTAGAAGGTGCAGGTGTCGCCTTGTAAGTATGTCTAAGGATTTGGGAGTTGTGGCAAGGGCAGAGGACTTGTCATGGACATTTTTCCTACCAAAAAGTCACACATTTTGATCTGAATGACATAAAAAGGCTGTGTGACTCTGGTAAAACATGGAGACTTCGCTGCAGATCTCTCTTATATTAATTCCTCATTTCCTAAAACTTCAGTATAGCAAATCCCAGGGCAAGCTTGTCTAGAGAAGAATTTTAATGTGTACAGAAACTTCTTTCCAACACTTCACATGATATTACGAGGCACGTGACAAACTCTGGATGGAGCATTTATGACACCTGACATCTAGAGAATTCACATGCCTTTTCAATGACAGCTGCCGAGAAGAAATAGCATCCTCCAGCTGCACAACTTTATCCTTCCCTCACTTGTGAATTGAGATGTTTGGCTTTAAAGTGGCACTCTGTACTGTACTCTTAAAACTGCAATTGTCACTTGATGAAAGGAAGCCAAATGCTCCATCAGTGACATCTGACAGCAAATAAAAATCTCCTTCCTAAGGGCATAATGGGCAGGATGCAGCCATATCATTCTTTCCTCTTATTAAATCACACTATCAGTGGGATTAACTATCAGGCAGTAGACACATGGACTCCACAAAAATATACAAAACAGAAGCACAGTACAAAAGGCAAGCACACGCCTCTCCTCAGAACCGAGCACTGTGACATTTCATGAATAAATTAATGCGATTACTCCTCCAAAGAAAGCCCAAGGTAAACAGTTGGCACTAGTGCAAGGCCAGGTACCCTATCACCTTAAGCCTGGCCTTCACAGTGGGGTGAAACCATGGGGGAGGAAAGAAACAGCAGTTCCTCACTATCTGCATTCACTTGCAGGATAAAGAACAACACAAGCATATGCACAGTAATTGCCAGATAGCTAAACAAGGATGAAAAGCACGACCAGATGAACAAAAAGTCTGAGTTTGTTCATTCTTTCCTCCCACAGCTGCTGCCTGGCCACAATCTCCTTCTCAAGTCTAATTAGCAGGCCAAATTAAGCCCTCATGTTACTCTGCTCAGTGGAGTCTGCATGTGGCATACATTTGCACTAATGTGCTATGGTAGAGATTTTCTTAAGTGACTCTCTGCTAGTATTTAAATGTTGAGGAATCTGATTTCAGAAAGGGCTGAGTGTCCTAACACCCAGATAGTTTCTCTGTATAAGGACTAAGATGTCAAAGACAATCCAGAGTGAATCAATCAGTTGCAGCTCTAGAAGGGGTAGATCCACTATGGTACCCGTATCAGACCTATCAGGCACACAGACCCTACAGCATCTTCAATGACACTAGACACTAATGGTTAGGAAACTTAATGTGTCCCATAAGTTAAATGAAGAGATTTTTGGCTTTTATGTATGCTGTATCCAGACACAACGGCCCTGAGTTATTTATTACATTTCTCCAGCCTAATATACAGAAAATAACGCTGCTAATAAAAATCAGATTAAATATTGATAGTAGCTTTTTGTTACTTTTCAATCTTTCCTTTATTAATTCTTATGATACTATTTTCAAATTATAGCTCAATTCCAAAGGACCTACATGGGACTAGCAAAAAGATGCCCTCTTGAATACAAACAACTGTAAGGCCAAGTACAGAACTCCCTTCTCCTACCCCACTGGGTCAAAGAGGAGCAGCTTAGTTGGGAGATCTCCACTATAAAAAGAATCTGACTCAAAGACTATCCATGTCCCTGCTACATCCTCCCTAGAGAAAGGCTAACCATATTTCCTCTTCAGCATAAACAAGAAAACATGAGAGTCAGCAGAATCCTTCTACTTTTATCTTTCCTCACTTAGGAGGACAGGAGGAAGGGGTTCTCACTGTGAAAAGCCCCTTTTCCTTTATTTGGTGATACAGCTTGCCCCGCTAAGACACAACATTTCTGTTTCTCCCTTGCACAAGGAAGGCCAAATTCTGTGTTGCATGGAATAAGCGATGAGCGGATTTGACCTTTCCCAGGCAGATGTCTAGTGCAGACCCGAAACTAGAAGTGTCTTGCATGAGAAGGGCTTACATGCAGGGTTGAGGAAAGAGAGGACACACATCAGTGCACTTATCTCTGACTGCACAGCAAGCCTGGCCCCCGGTGCTCCAGTCCAAAGCACCATGCAAATTACCTTAACTGACCCCAGTTTATTCGCACAGCATTTTATTCTAGAACATGCATCCTGTGAATCCCCTTGGCAACTAGCTAACAGCCGGCAAAATATTCTCTGGCAAATGCCCATTAAACTTCACATAACGTTCTTACACCAAAGAGGCTTTATCTCTAGTTTGTAGTCTCATTTTTTTTAAGCATCCTGCAGTACCAGATAAGCTTTTAAAAAAGCTGTTCATTATTTGATGTTTCCTTTGTTCAGAAAAAATGACAACAAATAAATTTGGGGAAAAAAAAAACAGGCACCACTTCGATATTTTCAGTGGTGCTGTTCATGAGACAAAGGAAAGATATTTTTTCAACATTCTTGCCCAGAATATTAAAGTCCTGGGTTTTGCCAGAGAGACGATTTGGGTAAAGAGAGCTTCATTATCAAAGGTCTCAGCAGTTCTTCTTGTCTGTACCCTCCCCAACAGCATCCTGGATGTCACAATCACTTTCTGGGAAAGCAATTTTGATCTTCCAGAGAAAGCTATTAAAAGTAACCTAGATCTTACAGGTATAGCACTTTAACCTGAGAATTTAAAAAAGCCAGTAGCCCTTCTTAATTATTTAATGAAGATTTAGCACTGTGTATTACCTCCTGGGCAGAGCTGTATGTCAAGTATATGTCGTATAATTTGTTACTGAAGGATGAACATTAATGTCTGTTGCCATCTTAGGAGACAGGCTCGACCCAGGCAATACTTGGCTAATAGTTTGCAGGGTGGGAGGATTTTGAATTTCCATCATTTTTAATTATTCATTTGTGTTTTAATGGGGATCCAGGCTCACTTCACATCCTTGGGCCATTGCAGACATTCTACCCCCCCTTGAGTTAATCCTGTGTTCATTCCCCAAAATGAATATTCATACCATTCAAATGCAATTTTTAATTAACTGCACCAGCAGCATTATCATTATTGCACCTGAAAGATCCAAAGCCAGATCATAGAAATGTTGCCACAATAGAATTCACTAAATTCTGCTCACATTCCCTTCTAAGGCTGATCACCTTTAAAGTAATGAGAATAAACTGTGGGATAATATAAACCAGATCTAATTAAGATAATGAACTGGAGATTATGAACACTGCTACCCTGTGTCTGAAGAATTTTAATATATTAGTCTAACAGAAGGTTAAGGATTTACAAAAGGAAAGATATAGAAACATACAATGTGGGTTTTTTTGGACAAAGCTTGAGATTCGGCACCTAAAACATAAAAATAAGAGGCATAAAAGGAAATAAAAGAGCATATTTCAGGAAACACACATCATCATTTCTTTTAATTAATTTACTTAATACTTGCATAGAACACAGGATGAGAGAATTCTCCCTACAAAGTGAGGAATAAAACGAAAGCAGGCAGGGAAACATTATGACAAGCTGAGAGGCACTTATAAGGCTATACTGTGGAGAGTTTTATCCTAGCTTCCATCTGATATGGCTATTATGGCCTTGGATGAATTTTTCTTGAGGGAGCAGCCTAATTAGCTTGCCAGCAGCAGCAAGGAAAGGAAAGGGAGGGAGGCAGTCAGAGAGGAAGGGGGTAAATGAGCTGTTAGGTAAAATAGAGTTGATATCAATAAGACCTACTGTTTGGTTTCGGTGAAGCTTCATCTTCCAAAACAAGACAGCAGAGAGACAAATGTTTGAGGGTGAAACTAGAACTCAACAATTTTCTGTAATCAATAGCAGATTGTCAGAAATCGTCCTTCTCACATTTGCAGAGGTACATTCTTCAAAGCAAGTGCCTGGGAACTGCTGCCTTGGAATGGTACCCCCAGATAATTCACTGTAATTATGCTGCTACGGATAAAGTTTCACTCCAGAATGAATCATTATTACCCTTCTAGAATAGAAACATCAGTTTACGAGCAGATTCGTTAAGGAGTAAGTAAAATAAGGCCAGGCTGCGTTGGCTCAGCGCTGCGCACCCAGAGCACAGCAGCCTCCCCTGGTGAGAGAGGACACTGGGAAAACTGAAGACTCGAGGGGTAAGTCAACACGGAGGCACGACTACAGCTCGGGTGGGCACCACCTGCCTATCACCGGCGATGACAGCAGCACGTCTGCAGCGGCGCAGCTTCTCTCGGACTGCACCGCCTCGCCTAAACCTGTAGGTAAGTGCCGAGCTGTGAAGCCTCAGCTGCCGTGGAGGGGCTGCTCCTCATACTCGAGCTGGCTAGTGTAACACCCCGGCCCCTGTGAGCCAGGAGCCTTCATGGCGTGAGGAGTGACACAGCTCCTGGAGATAGGTGTTCCACGCTCATCCCCTAGACTGGCAGGTCCTTTGGTGTGCCCCAGTAGCTGTGGAAGTATAAACATGTCAAAATGTCCATGGTATTATTCTGACTCATCACAGACTCCTTCACAGAGCTACGCTAGCGTTGCCGGAGGCAATGGGAGGCACTGGACCCTGCACCCAGGGGAGTGCCGAGTCCGTAACGGAGGCTGGTCACTGGACATGATGGGGGAAGCAGCTGGTGATAGCCAGCCCAAAAAGCCATTTCATGTTGTGTTGTCATAGTGATAAAACGTAAGGACAATGGAATCAAATTTTGCCTGATTAAAGACAAGGTTTAGCTTAGAAAATATCCTTTGACAGAAAGAAGTATTTGAGAATAAAATGACAGTAATCTCATTCTGGTTCATTTCTACTGCTCCAAACAGGATGCCATGGACAATATGTAATGGCTCCAAAGTTCATTTCCAAAAGCACAATTCTCACTGCTGCTTCCTGTCCAATTTTCATCTTGTTCCAGACACAGAGGCTGTACTATAGATAAGCCTAATTGTCATTGGCTTCGCTGAAATAGCAGCACTATTTCTCTGTATTTAGGAGCATCCACTTTCCTTGGAAAAAATAGCCATCTATGGATCTGGAGACAGAGAAATTCAATTTTTTTTTGAGCTTTCCTTCAGATTATTCTACTAAAAGAACCCAAACAAACAACAGCTTTTTTTCTCCCTAGAGCAGCAAAGAGATAATATCCATAACGTATTCTCTACAAAGAGTAAAGCCTGTCTGTGAAGTAGACAGGTATTTCCTGGAGGTTTTTTCAATGCTTGGGGTGAGCAAGAAAATAAGAACATAACCAGTCTCACTGCCCATACTCTGAACACCAAGCACATCACTTTTACCCTCACTTCTCTCTTATTAGCACAGTATTAAAAATAATTCCAAGGAAAACATTCGGCTGTGCACACTCATCCCCCCAAGGAGAGGGTGAGAGAGCAAACATGCACCAGCTGTTCCTCGTGCTGCTCCGTGCTCTACTGCATGTCACTCTGGTGCTTTGGTCATGAGCTCAGTACAAAACCCCAAAAGAATAACCTGGAAATGAAGACTGTCCTAATATCGCTGAGAGAAGCCTGAAAAAATCAGAACGAGAGCACTGAAGAAATTGCTTATAGGTGTGCCAGCTGTGTACTACACACTGGCTCACTGGAAGAGGACAAATTAAATGAGGAGTCATTTTTACCTCTTGAATTTTAAAACAGACTCTTAGGGCATGTTTTGAAAAAAAATCAGTAGACTTTGGGGTGGGTAGACTTGATCTTTTAGAAAAATCTGGTTTATCTGAATGACTTGTATTGACCAAACTGACAATGCACTGCAATAAACTGTTAATACTGCCCTGATTCGTACACATTTAATATGGGCGTTAAGTACAAGACACTTCCGCTGTGATTATGGGGGGTTGAACAATATGGTGTTTGGACAACAAGCAAGGTGGACAGTCAGTGAGAAGACAAGGCACCTCCTAGTAAACACTTGGGTGACAGGAGGTTCACTAGCCCTAGGAGGACTGTCTCAGCCTGCCAGTGAGCCCACAAATTGTCCTCCATGAATACAGGAGATAAAGGAATTCTGAACACATAAAAAGTGAATATCTCTTTACCAGGAAAAGGCAGCTAGAAATATGTAGGTACGTTTAAGCAGATATTGGCTGGTGGGGGTTGAAGAAGGTAGGTCTGCCTGCCTTTAGGAAAAGGAAACATTATTTAGGGGAGACTAAGTGGCTTTGTTTTAAAACCTTTTTTCCGTAACAGCTGTATTCTTACTGCTAGCTTGTATTAGAAGTGATCTAGTCACTAAACTCAGTCTAGTCACTGTCCAGCGGAGAGGAGGACTTGAGCAAAGTGCAGGAGGGTCACTTGATTTCACCCCAAGAGTTAAAAGTATAAAAGCTAAAACATGAAATCTGAGAAAGGAGAGAGAACACGGGTAAAGTTGGCCTTCCAAATTGTTACAGGCTAGTGAAAAATCTTAGTGAGGAAAGATGTAAACCAATCTTATTTTCCTATATGATAATTCTGACAATTTTTAAGACAGGTAATATAATTACAGTTTGATCATTTTTAGTGTAGCTCATAATTGTCTTGGAGAGATGAGACATCACTTGTCATCTCTGATTTGCAGAGCTGAAGTATTTTTACTAGTATTTACAGATTCTCCCATTCTGTCCACGATTTGTTAGGCTTAAAAATAAAAAAAATCCAAAGTGGTCTTAGTTCACATAGATACTAATTTACCATTTGAATTTTTCCTCCATCCTCAGGGAAGGCAGAGAATTCCTTCACAGATGGAGAACCAAGACCTATCTGCAGTGTCACTTAAGAAAATTATTTCTTCTGATTAAACTGGAAATGAATGAAATTATTTGTTGCAAGATCAAAATCCCAACTCCAAAATTGTTGTATTATCGATTATTTCTTTTTTGCTGTCAGTGTTTATTGTCTTTTCAATACCATTGGGTTTTAAGGATACTTTCATTTATAAATATTTTCCTTCCCCAATATTTAAATCAATAGTTCCAAATACTCTTTTACTCTCCATTATCTTTCCAACTTTTGTTGCCCTCAAGACCATATTTCTATCCCACGCATACACATAGAGATGAAAAGATCAAGAGATACGAGCTCATTCAAATCTCATCATCTGTCTTATATCCAATGTACCATACATTAATGGAGCATTAAAGTTTTTGAGTTAAATCAAAGTAAAAAATTCAGTTATGATGATAAAAGCTGCTATAATCCAGCAATCACAATTTTAACTGCTGCATGAATATATGAGTAGGATATATGATTTGAATAACAACAGGAATATTGACAAATATTGAGTAACTGTATGAAAGTGTAACATTTAATATGGTAGTGTATTATTGTTAAAAAGTGAAGGGGAACAGACATGTCACTAGGTCAAGGACAAATCCTGATTTTGTCACCACCTGTATACTGATCTTTAATCAGTTCTCATACAATCAAACTCCAGGTGCTGAAGTGTACCGCTTTACAAAAGTTTTAAAGGCCCTTGGTGTTGTGCTGTTATGTGTAAAGTAAACCAACTTAAGGAATAGTCATTTAGTAAAAAGACCAAAAAGTATCCCAACAAGAAGAAACTAAAAGACTATGTAACTCTCTTACCACTCTTTTAACTCAGCAGCTGCTAAGATGACTTGCATCAAAATTACCAGGATGTTGAGATGCAACTCCAGCTTGGAACAAGGAGCGTGGGGAGGGAAGCATTACCACTTTGTCAAGAATGGAGAGCTCTTAAGGGAAAGTTTCCAGAAGTCTGGACTTACATTGCCACTGCAGTGACATTTCTGGAAGGTGTCCTCAAAACCAGAAGTCACCATAGCGAAAATGAGTCATTTGCTGGTCCCCTGCCCTTTCCACTCTGGAAAAGTAAAACAACCTAATACAATGTCAGGTGCTGTGATTTTGAACCATTTGTCCTAATTCTTTACTCTCCAGCACTGATTGGAATCCCCAGAAAAAAACTGGGCTCCTCTCTGCTAGGCCCAATGCATGGAATAAAGTCCAAACCCAACCCAAAATCCAAACTCAATCCAAAAAGCTTACAATTTAGAGACAAGTCTCTCTCTTATACCTGAGACTTACAGGGATCAAATAGAAAAGCTTAATCCTCACTCTTACCCATGCAAAAGCAAAGTGGAGGCCTAAAGGGGCCCTAAAAATCCCTCACACCCAGTAAGGTTTCTTTAGGAGAGGCACTATGAAAGGATACAATAAGCCTTGTTCCTAACATCCTTTCTCAAGGTCTTGTGTAAGGAGCATGCTACAGTTTGGAGCAGAGACAAGAGGAACAGCATTGTGGCTATTTCAGCCATGACATTTCTATTTCATGCAATCCTATTCCACATCCCCATAGGACACTGCAGAGGAACCACGGTTTGAGCTGAACAGATTACACTAGAGCTTTCACCAGACCCCAGGGCAATCCAAGGTTAAAGGAGTACAAAAGTATCTTGAAGCTACTTTAGCCTATCTTCCTTCTGGGTCATGATTTCTGTGCTTCTACTCTAGAGACAGGACACAGAATTTCACGCTGATTTGCTCAAAGTTGTCAGTTCCAGAACTGATTTCAGATGTCCTGATTTCCCAGCCTGCCTGCTTTACACTGCAAGAACCGGGGCTGCTCAGCCTAGAGAGATGGCTCATTGGGATCTTATCAACGTGCATAAATACCTGACAGGGGTGAGTAAAGAAGAGTGAGCCAGACTCTTCTCAGTAGTGCCCAGTGGCAGGATAAGAGGCAGTGAGGCACAAACTGAAATGCAAAAATTTGCATTTTTAACACAAAGAAAACCTTTTTTTTATGGTGAGGGTTGTCAAACACTGGAACAGAGAGGTCATGAAGTCTCCATCCTTGGAGATATTCAAAACCTGAGTGGACACGGCCTGAGCAACCTGCTCCAGCTGACCCTGCTTTGAGCAGTGGCTTGGACACGACAGTGTCCAGAGGTTCCTCCCAAGCTCAGCCACTCTGTGATGCTGTGAGCTCAGGAACCCCTGTGGACAGTAACTTGATGGCTACTTTTCTGTGAGTAACTGAGAGGTATCAGCATCTGTAATGCTTGCTTCAAATTATTTGCTTTTCTGAAGGAACACAGGATGTACTGACATGGAGGTGCAAACAGAAAAATGCAACTATGAACTGCTCTGGGATACAGAATGCAAAACTATTAATTATGAACTGCTAATGCAGAACACAGTGCTGGATGAATTTCTTCAAAGTTAATATTTCTGCCTGCTCTAGCCCAATTCTCAAGGGTCACTGAGTGGAAGAAAGGCTGCAGAAACTTGGAACTAGAGAACTCCCATATGCTCCTGTGTCTTTAGTGATCCTCCAGCTTTGCACATAGTTACATACAGCCTTTCTCAGGAAATTGCTCTCAAGAGACATTCTTCTCGGGGGGTGGAGGGGGTGGTACGGAGAACTTGTGGTGTGGGGTTTTCAAGGGCATGTGAGAGATTTAGAAAACTAATTTACACTAGAAATTGAGAATTGGAACATCCTTTTCTTTGGCTGATGATGAAAATGCTTCCCACCATATTTATTCCTTGCTGTATATGATTCCTTGCAATGAGAACTACAATTTCAGTGATGTAAGACCATGTTAGTCTCACATGCTCACACTCCTGTAATAATAATAATAATAATAACCTACTATGGTTCTTGTCACCCCAGATGCTTCTGTCCAGTAGCTCTCCACTTTAGGGTCACAGACATCCAGGCTAGCAGCGTGTGTCGGGTAAGGAACAGAAATTCTCTGCCAGAAAATAATAACCAACATGGTGAGGTTGCCAGGTGTCCTAAAATGGTACAGTTCTGCAACGGCAGATGATGAACTTACTGGGATTTTTGCACAGCGCCAACAAGACTGACTTTCTCCTGACCTTCTTTTTCCACAGCCTCTATAGCATCAGCCTGTACCACTACTGTTCCCTCACCTTGGCAAGCTGTCACAGAAAAGTACACAAATTAGGAACTCTATGGAGGGCCACATATTTTGTATCTAGAAATAGGTACAAATCTTCACAGTGGCTTGCCTCCATCATAGCAAAAATATCTCACCTTTCACTTTCATCTGAGTCCCTGCCAGCAAAATGTGAATTACATGTAGTACCCACATCCTGGACTCCTGAGCCCTGGAAGAGCAGGACCCATGAGACCACTTACTTAGTCCTACTTTATCCTGACGCTGGGAGCTAGGAACCTCAAATGGAAGATGAGGCAGGAATAAAACCAGCAAAAACAATGCTGTCTGTCAGGTCTGCCTGTCACAGATAGGAGCTTCTTTGACACCGCTGCAGAGCTAACAAACAGAGGGGACATTCATGGCATGCACACATTTCTCAGGGCTCCCCCCTCATCTCTTTGGTGCCTCTCCTCTCTTTGAAAAGCCAGAGCTCTTTGCATCTCTACTGCACACACAGCTTCAATGATGCTCAGCTTCTTTGCTTCTACATTGATATTTCGCAGATTCTTAATAACCCCTTATTAAACCAAAAAGTGTGGTTTCATACATGCTAATGAGAAGAGCATACTGTTAGCGCAAGGAGTGGGAAGTACAGCCCTGCAATGAAGCACTTTACCAAAACACCTTGGTATTCACATGGCCAGGTGAAATAGTGAAATACACACTTGAGGACAGAGTAATAACTAAGTCATATTCACGTGCAAGGACATCTGAGCATACATGGCATATAATGAATTTGTGTTTAAACATCTGAACGGAGTGCCTCTGCATAAAATGCTATGAAGGGATTAAGCCAAAAGAGTCATGTGGCAGCGACTCAATAAGAAAGATAAAGCACAGTCATTTAGGCCCCAGTTTCCCTCAAACCTTAGCTTCAGCTGCTCAGGCTTCATTTACATTACCACATCTTGCACTTCAGCTATTAACAGCATACTACATTGTGCCTGGCCTTTTGTGGGGACACAAAAAGAATGAGTGGTCACAAGGAAACCTTTGTGCCTCTTCCACGGTTGCATAGGAGAGCCAGTCCTCGCAGTCCACAGCTGTATAGGGAGTTTCAGAGTTAATAATGCCAGCAGCAGAACACTTTTCAAAGGAAAGTGGAGCAGAAGGGAGGGCAGTTAAAGCTCTGCTCTCTTTCTCTCACATTAGCTACAAAACTAAACAGAGGGAGTTTGTGCTATACCCCCACAAAGGAGACGTACAAACTACTTGCCATTGGAGAAATCCTTTCCATGACACTGAGACTTTCCGTCTGCCCTTGAGAGCTGACAGGCACAACGCTTTCAGGAATTACCAGCGCTGCAGTGCACCTGCAGTTCCCCCATGATTTTGCTGTGCCCTTGCAAGTGTCGGGAGAATAGGCATCATACAGGATTTATGCGTGTCCTATTGCTGGATTTATTTATGGTATTTTTAAGCACTGGCCATATGCATGATGCTTAATAAGACATAAGCTCTGCCTGGAAGAGATTATTTGTTACATATTCATTCATTCTCTGCCTCAAAAAATCACAAAGGGTATTTTAAAAGGAATATAAAAAGCCTTATTCACTCTCGAAGCAGAGAGTCCATCAGCATGCCTAACTAGCCAATTTGCACCACTGAATTTGTCCTGAATGTCAAACTTTATGAATGAGCAATCTGGGAAGTTAGAATTGGAAGCCCCAATTCTGAGCATGTTTTTACTAAGGATATGCTTATGTTTTGTAATATGAGCTATAAGCCCTGTAGAAGAACTGTTCATAACCTGCAGAAAAAAGGATAAAATAAGAAATAGGGGACGATGCTAGAAAACCAAAACTCTCCTGATGCAGAGAGAATTAAAAAGACTATTTTAAATAAAGCTGGACGTGTCCTGCATGTAGAAAATACACTTGTGTCCAAGAGAAAGAGCCGGCAGGTGTCAGCCTTGCTTTATACAACCAGCCTCTCCCCGGCTTGCAAGTAAATTCTTGCACATTTGTTTGATCTTATTATTAATATTGACAGTAATTTTCTTCTGAGGACTAACAGTTACACAAGTTAACTCTGTTATCAAAGAAGTCTATATCCAGCATTATTTATATAGGTTAAAATGTTGAAACAGCTGTTACCATAGCAACTGCTGCATCAGATGGATTATCACTAGGTGAATGAGGAGACAGGAACAACCTCCTGATGAGAAATTCAATTAATATGTTAGTATTTGTAGGCAGAAGCTAAATAGCAATTCCTCTGAGTTGGCAGTCATATTTTACATGTGACGTTTTTCTCCAAAAGGGAAATGGTGTCCATAATACTTCTATGCTTGCTTCATATTTATATGTATGCCTGTTTTCAAAGCATTAACTTGAGCAACACATTTATTTTCCTCATACCAAATTCTAACTGGTGAAATGATGTGCAGGCTTTCATTCAGCATATCCACATCACACAGGTAGTGTTTTGTAATGCCAGTGATCACTGCTGTGTCACAACGTGCAAACAAAATATAGTGTTTTCTTCATTAAAAATGCATGGAATATAACTTTTAAGATACGGCTTCATAAAGACAAAGTGCTATAACACAGTCTGTATGCTAAGGGTGAAAAAAGCCCAGTCCTTGTGCAATTTAGTTTCTGAAAGGCTCCTTATATCCTGCTACGCTGCAATTTCCACAGCACTCTGAATTCCCAGGGATGCTGTCACTCACTCTGATGGGTGCAGCACCCAAGCTTGCTTATTTCTGGTGTTCTTGTCTGATGATCTTTTAAACTCACACCCCCAGTACAATCTAACCCTCAGGAAGCACCTGTAAGGAAGAGAACAAAAATGTGTCTATGGAAGAGTCCTGACTCTTCATTTTCTTATCTGCTTTAAGTCACACCATAATTTAACATAAGGACTTGTGTCATTTCTTCTGAGATCCCCAAATAATTTTTTGGCCTATCCTCATATGAAAGTGTCCTTTGGGTGCCATACTTTAAAACCCTTTAATCTGCTTCAACCACAAAAACCTTCAAATGTTAGTCATCCCCAAACCATCTTGTTTCCATTTGAAAAAGAAATGTAATACATGACTCGGATTATTTCCATGGTCTCATACTTTTTTATAACAAATGCATACAAAGAACATACACAAATTTCTCAGAAGCAGTATGAAGGGTTTCCCACTTACAAATTTTCAAGTCTGGATTTCCACCTAATCATCTGCTCAAAATAAGCTTCCCTCTCTCTCATAGGAATTCTATCCATGACTACATTCACAATTTCCCTTGTTCTCTAGTTATTTTTATTTTCCATTCCTATTCATCTTTAAGCAGACAACTGCACCAAATTGATGCATCAGTCCTTGAATTTGTGGTCAATTTTGAAGCAAGTCTTTTTGGCTGCCCAGCTAAAAATCTGCTTGGGCCTTGTCCAGGCTAACACTAGTTTCTACTGCTTTGTTTATCATTAAAAAGACGGAAATTCAATGGCTTCCTCATTTAGAATAAAGCAGAAGTAATGTAGTAATACACACCCAACAATACTTTTGAGGTCAGCCAACAAGCACCACAGCCAAGAAGAGCAATACCCTGTGTCACACAGGATATGGTCAAAGTAGATAGATGTTCATAGTAAGCATATACTCAACATGAAGCTTGATACCGTCAAGAGTAAATCAGTGTCAGGATATGACCTCTGAAAAATGTGTTTTTCTTGAGCCTGTGTACGAGTTCCTCCTTAGTACCACAGTTCTGTGAATTTGGAAGGTTTTCTGTGCAACCACAAGTATTAAAAATAGCCTTTAAAATTGATCTGTTAAATTTTGATCGGTGGATATTGCAGTTACGTGGGATCAAGAGATATGTGAGAGACAGATTAGACTAACAAACAAGCCACTGGACTGAGACTCAAGAGACTTACCTTCTATTTTCAGATTTTCAGCCTTCTCACTTATGTATGATGGGACCACAGATAAGTCACTTCCTCACACTATAATTCTGTTTATTTTCTGCTATCCTTTTTCTGTCTTGCCTGCTAAGATTATTTAGAGACAGAGATTGCCTTCCATTTTATTTACACCATGTTTACACAGAAGAGACCATATATTGTCATGCTGTCTGAGTGCTCAAGCAGTGCAGTTATTCTGCTAACAATTACAACAACATTATTAATAAATCATAGATACCATGGCAAATGTCAACTCACTGAAAATAGCTTTACAATTTTGCTCATATAAGTAAGGCCATCCATCTCATGCTTTATTGATCATTTAATTAATTTTTTTACAATATTACATTAAACATTTCCTGAAATCAGACAATTTCTGTCCAAGT
Source organism: Haliaeetus leucocephalus (assembly GCF_000737465.1). Classification (NCBI taxonomy): domain Eukaryota; kingdom Metazoa; phylum Chordata; class Aves; order Accipitriformes; family Accipitridae; genus Haliaeetus; species Haliaeetus leucocephalus. Next base: position 723,984 of record NW_010972582.1, on the reverse strand, counting down.
TTCCTTTTCAGTTGCCTTTATGTAATGAAAGAACTAGGTAAAAATATGTTTAATTATTAAGGAAATAATTTCAAAATCTAGTTATATTGGGACTTTCTGCACAGAATTGCTCTATATATATTAGGATGCAACAAAGGAGTTAACTAATTGTCATATTTTAACACCAATGCAGTTTCACCACATCTAAATTTATGGACCTTAGAAGTGAAAGACGTTGATTTCAATGACAGTAAAACGTACGTGGGTTTCTTATTATGCAGGTTATTATGAACACATGTAATTTGGTTTGGAATTGCACATGATATAAGACCAGAATAGAAATTGAATCAAATCAAATAGGTGATTCTGGCAAAGATAAAATATTTTTCTATCATGTTGGCAATGATACTAATGAATTAGAGGATAAATGGATAAATTCCAACTACTCTTTGGGCATATTTACACCATGCAGTCCGAAGACTGTGAACACAGAGGCAGCAGCACAGCTAAGTAGCGAGGGAACCAGAGCAGTATCAAGATGCTATCAAAATGCTGGCTCTGTGTTAACATGTCTTCTTTTATTAGCTTGGAATCAAGGCCGTGCCTACAGGATGACAGCACAGTCAGACATCACCAAATATCTCTCAACTTGGTGCGCTATACAGAGTTTGCACACAAGCACAGGCCAGCACAAGACTGGGCATTTCTAGTAAGCTCCACTCTGCTTTCTAGACATATCCAAAGAAACTGGTTTTGCTGGGCTGATGCTATGGAGTACCAGCTTAACAAATACAAACTGACAATTACTAGCACTTCCTGCTGTTTATCAAAAGAAAAATCAAAGTCACCACCTTACACTTGCTTGTTCTCGTCAGCCGAAAATGTTCACCATAAGTCAACACAGCAGGTCTGGTGAAACTCAGGCACTTGCTAATAGGCCTCTTTAACCAGCTGCTTAGAGATTTTTGCTACATCATTTCAGGCCAAAGATCTTTCATAATCTGCTGCCATTTCCTGTGCTGTAATTATGAATCTTATATCTTGACACAATCTACTGATCCAGCCCTCTCTTCGCTCTTTTTTTTTAATTAGATGTTTTTCAAGATTTAGTTTACAGAAATATGCCAGTATCGATGGATCACAATCTCCAGCTTGTGTAAAGTTGTGTAGGTATGAGGCTTTTATAACGGCTCAAATTGCAAAGAGCCTCAGATTTGTCCTGGGAGCTGGTTACTTAACTGTCCTTTGTGCCTTTGAAAATATCCTGTGGGGCCCCATATTTACTTTTCCAATTATTTAAAACAGTTTGGACCTGAGCCAACAAGGTTCATTAAGAGGTACTCAACCAGGTTCTTCATGTAAATTTCAAACATCTTTAAAAACACAAGGCTAGCAAGAGCAAAGACAATGTCAGGAAACCAGGTTTCCTTTAGACCAGTCACAATCTCCTCTGAATTAAAAAAATTCCAACCAGAAATAGAACACAGCTAATTACTTCTATAACGTTATCATTTTCCATTTTCTGTGTGGTACCTTGCATGTGAGAATCCAAAGCACTGTCCTAAAACTCAGCATTCCTCTATGACTCTGTAGTCAATCTAAAAATTATATGGGTTTTACATTTTGGAAACACAGTTACAATTAATGAAGTCCAGAGAAGGTGATGGGGAAGTTTAAGGAATTCTGACCAAAGTAGGTGAATGGGTACTCTTACAGCACAATGTTAATAAAGGTAATAAAGGCAAAAGTGACTTTTACAGTAAGGGGAAAAAAAGGCAAATTTCTGTTTAATGTGCACCTCTTCTCACAAAAACAGACAAACTGTCAGGTGGTGTGAGGAAAGGGCTAGAGAAAATCACCAAACATATCAGAAGGCTGTTAGATAAGCCACAGAAATAGCCCTCTTTCCACATCAGGTGTGCATCTGATCATACACAGTGTCTCAAGAAGACCATTGCAGAATTACAGGGGATTCAGAGAAGACTGAAAGAAATAAAAGAGAGAAGGAGTTTTACAAAGGGAGACTGAAAATACTGACACTGCTTTTCTTTGAAAGAAAATGAACAAAAGAGTTACAGTAAAGGCACTTCAATTCTACCTCCTAGTAATCCTAACCATGTCTACATACTAGTGATATCAGAGTTACAATGGTCAATATGAGTAACAAACAGGTAGAAATAAGGAAACTTCACAGTTATGGTCTTAAATTGAGGGGTTAGGGATCAGGCTGAGATCTATATGTGACCTGCAACTAGCTCCTGTACAGCTTTTTGCATCTTCCCCTAGTGCCGGCCACAGTTCGACACAGGACAGCATACAGGTCTCATCCAGTAGTGCAATTTCTTTGATCCTTTAGCCAATGGACACAGACTATGAAAATGGGCATATTCCCAAGGCTATAAACTGCAGTGGTTAAAATGAGGAAATTGTAGTTACAACACTACTCAAGTCTGACTAACTTTCATTCCTGAAAAACAGAACTTAGAAGTCATTCATAATGCATCCTAGTTCCCCGTTCAGTGCAGTCATTCCTTCTAGCTCTTTATCTCCAAAATGCCTTAGATAAAACCTGCAGGAACTAAAAATAACAGCATTAGCTCATCACCACACTCTGGTCAATGAGTTGAGTAATGTAGACCTTATGAAAATATATGTTTAGAGCCCTTTCAGATGAGCTGCATAACACAAGCCATTAAACACAACTCCATTGATCTAATTTAATTATTTTCAGCAGACTGGAGTTTAGAAATTATGAGCTCCACTAATGAATACCAACCACAGGAAAAAATGGTTATAACTGATTAAATCTTAGTTGAAAACACCTAAGATGAGATGTTTGTCATTACAGGTAAAGTTTTACTATAATGTAAGTCTATGTTAATGCAAAATACTTACAGCCTACTTTTGTTCAAAGAGCCAATATGCAGAAAATAGAATAATTCTTCTCACACTGATGTACTATTGTTTTCTAGTGATAGGGTTAGAGAATGATATCTTTCTGGAAAAGTATACAAGATAATAAGTTTAAACAAGGCCAGAATGGTAAGTTCATACTCGTATGTCGAAATAGAAAGGAGCAGTTTTATATGGTGCAATTAAATAAGCCTTTTTTTCAGAAGAAGTGGAGAGAACATTTCCTCACCACAGAACAGTATTATATCTTCTTGGCAACAAGGCCCTTATGCAGTTTCCTTCCTCAATCACTGAAGTTAATTTGGAACAAATGAAAATTCACGTTACAAGGATATGCTGGCTGTAACACCACAACAGAGCACCTAATCTTGCCTCCCATCCATGCCACATATTAAGACTTCTTTCAATCAATTCCTACTGAACTTGAGTATAAGCTTTATAAAAGAAAGACCTACTGCCCTCTTTGTGATTCTCCACATAACAGCCACACTTGCTTGACACGTTAAGGATCACAGAATGTCTTTTGACTGTTTTGTTGTTTAATTAGTCTAGCTTCATGGGTCAAATTCTGGCTTCAGTTAGAAACACATACCTGAAAAAATTAAGTACATTCATTTCACATTTATAGCAATGTAATAGAAGAATTTAGCTTTGATGTAGTTCAGTTCTACAAGACTGAAATATATGTATTAGTTATGATAAAGTTTGTTCTGTGCTTTTGAGCAACATGATGTAATGTAAATTTGCGCTATTTTCTCCAAAGGTTCTACCCAGTTGACATGATTGTACCATTAGAAGTAAAATCCTGGCATGACTGAAGTTGGTGGAAAGACATTTACATTACTGCTCTTTGGAAACCTGTCTATCAAATCTGACTATACCTGGGTGCAGCACAGCCATTTTAGGATGCATTATGTGGCAGGTGTTCCGCTTCATATCTTGAGTGCCAGGCAGGGCATAGCGGTGTTCAGTGATTTGAACCATGTCACCGATTAATAGTGCTATTCAATAGGAATAATGTTCCTACACTTAAAGCACTTCATCATAATTAAGTCATACTGCAGAATAGATAATAGACATTTCCTGTATAATATGTGTCCTGAGGTAAGTCTGTGTGTATGCATCTACTAGTTAAGACACGCGCATGTTAAGCAGCATGGCAGCCCCTTTCTCCAGTCTTTCAAGATGCCCCTATATGGCAGCTTTGTCCTCAGGTGGATCAGCCGTTTCCTCCAACCTGGTGGCAGCCATGAACTCACTGAGGGTGTTCCGTCCCATCATCCAGGCTATTAATGAAGACATTAAACAATGTCAACCCAGGATCAAGCTCAGAAGAGCTGCACTAGTGGCTACCTGAACTTTAAGCCACTGAATCTCTGAGCCTAGTGATTAAGCCAGTTTTCCAGCTACCTTGTGATCCACCCACCTCTCTAATTTGGCTATAAGGATGCTATGGCAGACTTTGACATAAGCTTACTGAGGTAAAGGCATGCATCATCCACTGTTCTCTCCCAATGACTAACAGGGCCAGTTAGTTCATCACAGAAAGCTATCAAATTGCTCAGGGATGATTTATCCCTGTCAAATCCATGCTGGTTGTTCCTAATTATGTTCTTTCCCTCTAAGTGCCTGGAAATGGCCTCCAGAGGGATTTGCTCCACAATCATCCTAGAGGCTGAGGCCAGGCTGAGCAGGCTGCAGCTTCCTCATCACCTTTATGGCCCTTCTTAAACCTTAAAAAGGTGTGACGTTTGCCTTTTTCCAGCCATCACAAATCTCCCCTAGTCATCACAGCTTCTCCAGGATGATAGACAGCACCCTCTCCCTGACACCAGCCAGCATCCCATCCTGTGCAATGAACTGGTGTATGTTCAGCATGCCTAAGTGGTCCTTAACCCAGCCTTTCTCTACCAGGGGTAGTGCTTCCCTCCCCATGATTCTGCCACAAGGCACAGGTACTTGGGGGGCTTGTCAGCAGATCTTGCCAAAAAATACCAATAAAGATACTTATGATTGTACGCATTCTTCTGTAGCTCACAAAAAAAGCTTTATAAAGGTAGGTATAAAACCAATACAAAGGGAGGAGGGTTTTAATTGATTTATGTTTTTTTATTGTAGTTCATGTTTGGTATGGCTAAATAGCTTGATGTCTTCAACATTACTCAATTTAAATATTTGGTTCTTCTGGTTCAAAAGAGAAATGTTAACCAGACAGATGAGGTTATAGGCATCACAAATGTATCTTGGTTTAGTCTGAGTTACATTATTAATGTTGGTTTAGATTGTTTAGATTGCATTCACTTCGGTTTTAAGGAACTCATGAAAAAAGACATTGCTAAAGAACTGAACCGAGCTCACTGGGCCTCAGATTCTAAAATTACATAAGCAGGAGCTTGAACCAGCAGTCACTGGAGTCATCAAGACTTTGGATTGGACCTGTAGTGCCTGAAAACAATGCTCAAGGGGCTCAAATTCTAAATTTTCACTTAGCCACAATGAATCCATTGTGTGAAATGCAGTGAATCCATTCAGTGAAATTTTGTGCTGTTATCACGTGTTCATCCCTATAACATACACCGTCAAACACAAAAAATATATAGCTAGCTGAAAAATTGTTAATTGCATTTTCAAAAAGGAAAGATAATATTAGGGTTGCGTTCCTCTATCAGACCAGCTAGGTGTGTAAAAGGTTTGCCTTTGTACCAATGAGCAGGCTACTTAGATCTTGTATTCTGGTATGCAGAAATAGTAAATACCACATTTTTCACCACTCAGATTGATTGGGCGGGACAATAGATAGAGCTCTCTCTTCTTTACATGGCACAGGAACCGCCTCTTATAGAGGAAGTTAAAATGAGCTGTTGGTGCAGACCAGAGGGAAGCAAGACCGTAATATACCAGAGGAGAGTGTCTCTAAAGGCACAATGTCTTCGAGCTGCACAGATTGCACATCATTCACAGATCAAGGTTGTGCTGAAAGGAACAGTCTAGCCCTGAATATTTTATTTTCCAGAATTCAGTCTAATGAATTCTTTTGCTGTAGAGGCAACAGATTAGAAATAGAGCTGTGAGAATACGACATATTTTGCATTTCCAAATGCAAATGAATTTAAAACTACCAATAATATGTATTATAAGCCAAGTTTTATCCTGATGGGAATTGAAATGAATGAATTAGGATCCTCTCCAAAAAGGACATGATAATGGAAAAGCTGACAGATCTTTCACTGCAGCAGCTCAGTACAGTAAACTATTGTGGTACCAATCAGTGAGCTGATCATGGGAAACCAGCAAATTTTAGCAGGCTTTATCTCTAAAATTATTAAGATGATCCATGTTTTTGATAACTCAAAATGACAAATAATCAATCTACTGTGCTTTCACAATAAACAAAATAATATGATTTCTCCGAAATTACATGGATATTTTAATTCTTCTTACTAATAGTATCTGTGGGGTTTAAGAGCTTTTTTCAAACTCTGCATCAGGAGAGAAGCTGAATCTCAAGATTTTTTTAATGTATATTCCAAGTAAACATTGATCTCTTCAGCAGGAATGAGCTGAGCTACAGCACATCAACCTAGTGAGCAAAATGGTTTAATTGTCCACAACATTTTCACCTTTGTTAAATATTCTGAGGGTATCAAACCACTTCTCAAGAATCAGACTGAAGATAATCTTATGAGCAACATGCAAGAAATCTACTCATCCTTAGTTATGTGGAATACACATATATGTGATATAAAAAAGGAACAGCACAAACAGAAAATATTGAATCTCTGAGAGTACAGCTTGTCTTCTGGGACAAATGATGCATGCTGTTCCCAAAAGAGGAGGGGGGAAAAATCATTGCTGAATGAGAGATGCAGCAGCATTTTGACGAACAAATACTTTCTCTATTTAAAAGAACACTTCAACCTTTTCTCCTCAGTTCAGCTCAATAATATTCCTATGGTGAGGTGAAGTGCTTTTCAAAAGCTTAGTATGAAAAGGGTTGGAAAATAGAATTTTCAATAATAATTGGTATTTCCCATCACTTTAAAAAAAAAAACAAACCTGCCTTACACTTTAGAAAATAAAGTGGTTTGTTTTTCAAATGCAAAGATGTACTGAAGTTGGACTAAAGAACATTTTCAGAATAGCACCCTCCACGACTCTTGTTGGGGCAACTAAAAAAAAAAAAAAGAAAAAGAAAATGATTGGATGATTGGTAAAGATATTTCCCTCAGATAGGAGGTCTCAGGATATTAGAAGATGAAATTTCACCAGTGTTCTCTTCCTCAATTTCGAGCAATGCCACATTTTTTTTCTATTAGACTGTAAAAATAACATAAAGTCCTTATGTCATAAGGAACTGAAAAATATCTTGTCTCAACGTGGTTATCTTGGGACAGCCAAGATAACCTTGCTTGGAGAGCAAAGAGATTGTACAGCACTGGAGGATCTGATTCAACCTGTCGAAATCTCAGAGATTATTTAAACCATGATGCTTGATTTACTTCCATTGTATCACTAAGAATTCTTTGGCACATGTTACAAAGGTTTATCAAGCACAATGACTTCATTTTAGTCTCTTTGCAAGCAAATATCAGAATACTTTACAAAATTGAACATTAACATGCTTTGGGAAAAAATAAATTATTTTAAATTATCTGCAGTTTGGATTGTTGAGGGTGCTCAGCAGGAACCTGAGATACCAAGCCATAGTATTACTTGGTAACAAATATCTAGTAAGGATCATACCTTCAGAAAATTCAGTAAGTATGCATTTTAATATAGAAGTGTTTATATGATACATGAGTGGTTCAAAGTAAATCAATCTCTGTAGTTGCTTGCAATAGTTAATGCACTACAAGATTTATTTTGTGACGTAGTAGAATTATTCTCATGCTTCTGAGAATAAGCAGTATCTACAGTTCATAGCATAACAGCTGTTAGATTTTTTCTTAATAGACTTTTATCCTCCTAACATATGAAACATCTCCAGGAGAGCTTTAAAAATTAGGTGACTCATATTCTTAATGAGCAAGAATATTTTAATAACTGTTTCAAGATTTTCTTTTTTAGATGGAACAACTCTCATGAACACATCAAAGAGAACATGGGAACATCTGGGAGCTTCAGCTTGTATTTACTATATTTCTGTCTTCTAAAGAATTGTACTTAATAGAAAAAGTGCCATTGGTTCATATTACCACCATGCAAATGTAATCAGTGAAGAACTATTTTATTGATACAACTTCCTCCCAAGAAGTTTTATTTATTAAACATAGTTTATGTTTGTACCCTGCTCCCTTCTCATCCCCAACCTTGTGGAGAAGGCAAGCACATCTTATGAATTTCTAGCCTCTGAAAACACTGGGAGGAAGATGGGATGGTTAAAGGCAGTGGTAAATCAAAGAAATATCCCCTGGCCAGCTCCGCCATAGGCCTTTTTTGACAAATCATTGAATCTGTTTGTGTCTCAATTTCTAATTTATGAAGTGAAAACAATGATCCTTGTTGTCTCTCTCCCATTTTGCATTCTTTTTCGGACTGTAATCTGTAATCTGTAATCTTTTCAATCTCTTTTGGAAAGAAATTACTATTTGCAACATCTATGTATAGTGGCCAAAACTACAGGGTCTGGGTTTGTGCTGGGATTATTGGATAATACTGTTGCAGGCTATAATAAAATAAATTCATAGCTTACTGCAAGGGCTGGATTCCTTACCCAAGTCCACAGTAGATGAAGATAACCTCAGTTCAAGTATATCTGCATTTCAGAATACAACTGATGACTGCAGGTTGTGTGTGTTTAAAATGAATAATTTCAAGTAAATACTTGAAAAGGAGATTTATTTTTTTTATTATTATTGTTCTTAGATGGAAATCAGTGCAAATTGCCACCATGCCAGTTCTCATTTTCCTACTTTCTACTTGTCTTTATTAAGGATAAGCCTGGTTCTTGAATGCCCCGGTAATTCTCTGGTGAATTTCCACAAATACCAACTCCATCTAAACAACGGATTTACTAACACAGCTCTTTTGATTCAAAATGTCAGGCATGAAAAATAGATCGTCACTCCACGTGCCTCATCTCTGTCATTCAAATGAAAAGTATTTGACAGGAAAGAGTACTTTGTGCACTGTTTGCAAGAGTATCCAAGGAGTTTGATAATGACAATAAGGGAGATAAATAGTGTGGGATAGTGGAACAAAGTACAGTAACAACAATGTTCAGTATCAGCCAGACAAGAGGAAAGAGAAGTATTGCACAGCTCACTGATCATGAATTGCCAAAAAGAGTGTATTAACCTCCACTTGGACAGCAACATTGAAAGAAGTGAAACCAATCCTGCATGCAGACGAATCCAGGCAAGCCCTTGTGCTCATGACTGCTTCATTTTAAGTCCACAGAAGTATAGGAAAGTAATGCTGACTAAACATCATGAAAGCCACCCTTACAGGCTGACTCCTCTTTGGCAATGTTTTGGTCCTACCTTGATGGTCAGAGATGCTGGTACCACTCCAACCTGGAGCCCTCTAATTCTAAACCTGACTGCCATTTCAGTGACTTCACTATTCTAGTACGTATTTTCCAGCATATGAAAGCAGAATCAAATCATTAATTAATTAAATCTCTGAAGCTGCCAATAGGCTAAAGGTTTTCAGCATATCACTAAGCTGAAATCATATCACAGACACAAGTGGCCAAGCAGTCCTTACATTAACATGATTTCCTCAACTGATGACTACAATTAGTCTACGTTAGCCTCTCACTAACCTGCTCATAGAAGTATAACACTCTTTAAAGTCTCTTCCAATCTGCATGGATTGGTTCCTCCAGCTGATAATGTTAACACCTGAAAGAATATGCTCTACTTTCCAGTAGCTTTTTAGCTACAGGTCACACAAACAATACAAAGTACATGCCTTATAGAGCTAGATTATCTAACTATAGAAATAACTACAAAACAGGAGAACACGAACTGAAGAATTGAACACCATTAAACTCGATAGATAATTTTGCTAAGATATTTGAAAACAAATTAAAGATTGAAAAGCCATTTATAAACTGCAGTGGTGTTCCAGACACCGGGAGCAGTGTGGCAAGAAAAATAAAAGACCAGCATATAGATCAGAGAGGACACAAAAGACTGAAAATACTCATATAAGGGACTGGAGGAAGTTTAAGGGGAGCATTGTTTCCCTCCCCGATTTCCAAATTTTGAGCAGAAGCTCAAACAGGCAGTGACCGTGTCCATAAAATACAGCACAAAACGTTTGTACTTCCTTACATGGATGAGAAACAGAGGGCAACTGATGTGTTATGGGAAGATTAAAAAACATCTTAATGTGTGAAAGTTCAACCACCCATTAATACTAATAATGTTACAGTCCAGGGAAGATAAGAAACCTTCATTGTCATTTCTGGAATATCTGATACTATGTAAAAATCTGAAGTAACTGATTCACAGATACATCTAAATGGTGGATAGAATTACAGCACATGCAAATCTTAAGAAATCTTAAGAAAATAATATACAAAAGGGAAAAATATCATTCCTATTGCTTCAATGGACAAACAGCTGACTTCCACCAGGCTTCCAAAATACTTGAATTTCTAGTTTACTCTCTCCTGCTCCTGATGGTTTTCCATTTTCATATTTGAATGTCTGTCATATTACTTAAAGAAATATAATAATCTAGGTTTGGGGGGGGGGGGAGGACACACATTTGTTAAGATTTTATTATACAGATAGCACAGAATACAGGAGCATGTACCAAATTAAGTGACAAGAGGAGCATATCCCAGAGTATACTATAGTAGCGATGTGATATAGTAAACATGACTGGATGGTGAGTCTTACTGAGTCAACATGTGATTCCAATCTTTATTTGTCCTTTTACAAATTAAATGCAGCTGGGGCAAAGTGTAACATAAGGCTCAGATTCAGAAAAGATCTTACATGAAGAGGGCTACTATTTATTGCCAGCTCACTCTTTCAAAATCTCTAGGTTTGTGTGATTGGGGGCTTGGAAAGTCAGTTCTCTACCATGAATGTGACACTTCCACCTGTAGTGCGGTTAATAGTTACACCTCAGAGGGCTGTACTTTATCTTTGCTTGAATCCTACAGCAGTTCTGATGATGTCATCCAAACAATCTCAGTTTGCAAGAGGATGTGGAGTTCTATAAAACAGAAAAAATGGACTTTTTTAAGGTCAGCAGATCAACTGCTTGGTTGATTTAAGCAACTAGAGTACTTTGATGCCCAAATAGGGAAAAATATGTTAGTAACAATATGACTGCAGCACCATGCTTCAGGGCGTTTCATGCATCCAGTCAACTTTGCCAAAAAGCTACTTTGAAAAAAAAGTAGCTACTTTGTAGAAAGTAGTAAGTACACCTTATTTCATGCACCACTTGAAATAACTGTTTTCTGTTGTTGCACTTCTGTATTTCTGCTGCACTAAAAATATCTCTATGGGAGATGAGAGGTGCTAGAACAACCAGATGGAAGTTGCTTATATTTATAACATTCATGTCTGGTGATAAACTATATGAAATATGATAAAAGATTAAGAAATGCCTGCACTATAGTGAGGAATAAAGGTTTAAAACTAATTTTTTTGAGGTTATACAGCAATATTAGCTAACGCTTTAAGACATTAAGCTGGACAATGCTAAAAGTTGTCTGTAACTTGCAGAATGTTGGCCTCATGTAAACTAGAAATGAGCTAGCCTAAGGCCCTGATTCTAGGTATATTCACATATATATATATATATAACTGTTGGCATAAAAATAGTTCCATGATTACAGAAGTATAACATTTTCCAGAATCAAGGTTTATTCAGGACTATTTGCCCTCCCATCTTACTCTGGTGCAACTAAGAAATATAATACTTTCAAATTTACCAAATAAAATCTCCCTTTGTGTCTTGGTTCTGCTCCTGCAACGGTTAAAGTACTTCCTTTGCACACTGTGAGATTTTCTTTTTTCACCATCCTCTAGGAGATTTGCACATATAAATCCCATTGAAAAACACAATGAGTTCTTCAGGTTCACTTCTGAAGGAAAAACTACCAAAACCCAATGCCAGACATGGCTGAAGGGATCCCAGATCCTCATCCACTGCAGAGAGACCTTTTGTCACTTATTAGCACCGCTTCCTGTTGGAGAGGTAAGAAGTAACTCCATGAATGTTTTTTCTCTCAAAACCAGTAGTACCTAGAATTCATTTGACTGATCAGGTAATACCTCTAATGCAAGTATTTACACCTGAGCCTGTTACTCTTTCATAGTCAAGTGAACTTGTGTGCAGAGAATGATTAATCTCATTGGAAACTAAAATAAATCAGATAAACCACACCCGAAACTGTACCTTTTTCTATTTGCTCTAAAAAGAGCTTTAGAAGACCAACACAGCCTACCAGTATCTACAGCATAACATCTAAAGGCAAATGAGATATCTAACATCAGGTTTCCTGTATGCCAAACTTTCAGCTGCTGAAGTGTGTTACACCTTTTTCTGCAAGATTGAGGACCCCATTAAGAGATTTGTCTCCCATGAAGTTATTTGCTCACTGTTACCATGTTTAAACACAAAGACTATCCTGTTGGGGTTTCTGCAGTTCTGGAAAGCAATCCCACATTTCTTGCCATAAATCCATTCTAGTTTGTCAGCACACTGTCTGCTCTATGTACACCACGCTTGGGTACGACCTGCTGTTAGTGGTCACACCAGTGTCAAATAGGGAAACTATACAACCTCCCAAATCTTACCTGAAATTCCTCAGGTTATACAGCTGTTAATTATCCCTTTTGACATCTTCAGTGCACTGGGAGTGCATGCGTAGCTACTTACCTGTTAGGATCCCAAGTCCTTTTCAGAGCTACTGTCTCACAGTAAAGTCCCTGTTGCTGTAAACATCTTGCATTTTCGCTCCTAGATGTGCAACTTCCAGTGAAGCGGTTCAGCTACCCCTCACAGAAACACCAAAACAGAGATGAGCACTTCAGACCTCTGTAAGGGTCAGCAAATGATGCCCCAAAACTGTCCTCTTTTCCACTCAGCCCACTTTTCTTCAACTCTTCCCTTGGGCCCTGCCAACTCAACCGCATCTCCTCCGCTCCTGCTTTCATTCCCTGTGCTGCCCTTAAACTGCTGCTCCTTTCACGTGCGGTACAAGAAAGCTAACCCTTCCCCATTTAAGCGGGATAATTTTTCACCCTACCTTGCTGCTCCCCCACTTCTCCTTTTACCTCCCACCCATCCAATGGATCATTTTCAAATGCCACCTGCGGGCTTCTCCCCTCATTTCAAGCTCCGAAATCAGCTTAAAATCCGCCTCAAGTGGTTTACTGAAAACAGTTATCGCAAAATCGCAAACGAGTTTCCACTACCTAGACGACAACTGCCTATTTACAGCAGCCCAAACATTTTATGATTTCCTCGATGGTCGTTGTGGGACGCCTGCGGTGGAGAAGAGAAGGGCCTGGGGTTTTGGTCGCGCCGGTGAGAGGAGCCCCGGAAGGGCTCAAAACCGGGAGGGCCCTCCCGCCGCTGTCCCCTCAGGCCTCCCTCCCCGCGCCGCCAGAGAAGGAGGAGGAAACACGGCCAGGAAGCGGCCGGCCCCGGGCGCCGCGGACCTGGCAGCCGCCGCCCTGCCGCCTC
>NW_010972582.1:710177-710391 GCF_000737465.1 Haliaeetus leucocephalus | reverse complement strand
CGGGGGCCGCCCGCGCCGGCAGAGGCGGCTCCGTTCGCCGCTGTGACGCCGGCGGCGCTGGAACACCTGGAGGGGCGGCGGCGCCTCCGGCTCGGCCCTCCCCTCCGCCGCGGGCAAGGTGAGTGCGGGAAGGGGGGACTCGCTGGGCTCCGCGCCGGATGCTGGCGGGGAAACGGGTTCCGCCGGCGGCTGCTGCGGCCGCTGTGGGGCAGCC
>NW_010972582.1:593316-710167 GCF_000737465.1 Haliaeetus leucocephalus | reverse complement strand
GGGCGCCGCCTCCCCCGCGGTCTCCCCGCCCGCCCGCCTCTTGGGGGGAAGGCGGGCGGCGCGGCGGCCGGGCCTGAGGCGCTGGTGCCCGTCCGGGCTTGGCGGCGGGCGTAGCCGGGGCCGGACCTGCCGAGGGGTGAAATTTCCGAGGCACAAGATGGCATCTGCCCCTCCTTTTTGCCTTGTGTTCCCCCTCCCGCCGTGCGGTTATCTCGCCATGATCATTGCATTTATGCGTTTCTGCCTCCCTTCCTCCCGCACATCCTCTCTGGCCCTCAGCCCGCTGGAAGCGGGGAGGTTGGGGAGGAAAACGGCCGCTTCTCCTCCGCGGTTTCCGGCTTTTGCCTGCCAGGCTCCGGGCTGAGGCGCAGGTTGTCCGGCCGCGGCGTGCGCCGCTCGCCGGGGGGGGCTGCCGCGGCCCTCGTTTTAACCTGAGGGCTTCGGCCCGCCTGGGTTAAGAGGGGTGGCAGGGTTTCCCCTGGTAAGATAACATCCGTTATCAAACCAGGCACCGAGGCGTTAACAGCTGGGGAAATGGGAATTAACACCACCACCCCCGCCCAAACTTCTGGTTTAAAGCTTGTATTTTGTGAAAGGTTGCTCTTGATCATCGCATTTGTTCTGGATCCATCCACCTGGCCCATGAATGTCGTTTACCTGCTCTAGTCCTTTAGAAGAAGGAGGAAAATAGACAATTGCTTGAAACCTCTGGTCAGTTTTTAGTGAGAGAAGAGGGTGAAGGGCACTGTGCTCTTTTATTCATCAGTATCATTGTGTATATGTTCGGTGCCAAATGTAAATAAGTCTCCTGTTCCACGCTGTTTTGCGTGGTGCTGATAGCCTCAAGGTCCTGCATGGACCCTCTTAAAACAGTAATGCGGGTTTGCCTTAGTTCAGATGTGTAAATGTGAAACTGAATTGGGTAATCTCAGGGGTACGTCCTTTAACCTCCTACCCCCAAGTTACATTGTGTAGATATTTTGGAAGTTTGGCATTGGAGTTGTTCTTCTCTTTGGTTGTTTGTAATATTTTGCCCCTGCCTGCAAGCCTTGATGTAAACCAAGGTGACCGTTTATTTTGAGGAAGCATCTGTTTTGGGGTTTCCCCCCTCCCCCCTATTTCATTCTGTTATCCTCTTATTTTCTGGATAGATTTTATTTAATTTGGGTCTTAGAAAGCAGCTGTGGCTCTTGTTTCAGAGCAGACTTCTTGGAAATAAATTGTTCTCATGTTTTGGTCTAGCAAGGCTATTGTTGTAAGGAAAAAACTGTGTTTGATCACTTTTCCAAAGTGTTGGACAGAGAAAACAGCAGGCTGGGTTTTGGAGTCTGCAGTGCAGGCTGGGTTTGGTTATGGTCTTCCATCTGATTTTTCTGATAATCCCTTCTTTTTCTACTTTGTCTATCCAGGGCTCCCAAGGAGTGAGTGGAAGTACCACTTGACAGTGCTGTCTGCCTGGCACTGATCTAGGAGTTGCAGTTCTTAGTGGTACTTGGCATGAAGTCCAGAAACATCTCATTTAGACATTAGCAATTTTTTATACTGCTGTTTGAATAGGGTAGCCTACTGGTTTAAACTGAGTAACTTAATGATTTAAGGTTTATGTTAGTACCACTGAAGAAGGAATTTAGTGTAAAGCCACAGCGATCTTGTTTTGAATAGTAAACTGCCCTAACTGGTATAACCAGTCACATTTTTCCAATGGCAAGCTCTACTGGAAGATGATGTGGCAGTTAAATGCAGCCAAACCTTGGTCTAAAGTTTCTCTACTGTCAAAACTAAATCGCTGAAACATTGTTATTTCCAGAAAGATTCAAACAGTGTACTCAAGAGTTAGATGTTGGTAATTGGAATTTGCCGCCCTCTTAATTGAGAAAGAATTAAGTGCTTTTTAGGTAATGGTGATTTCATCCATTATGTTTGTGGGAGATGAGATTCAAATACGCACGTTGCTGAAGGTTTGCAGGTTTAAGACCAGCAGTTATGACTGTATGGAAGGGGGAAGTTTTCTCTAACATTTTTATTTCACAAGACTATATTTTTGGGGTGTGGTGGGAATCACATAGTGCAAAGTAAAATTCCTCTTGAACCCTACTACAGGGTCGGGTTTTTTTCCCCTTTGTAGACTTTCAAGCCCACCCATCTTGCCTGTTCTTCTCTGCTCTCCATATTCTACAGGGCTGCTAAATTGTTCTGATGAATTCCTAAGTAACCTTTTCTGGAAGAAATGAATAATAACAGCTCTTTTCACTCTTCAACTAGTGTTGAAAGCTGTTAGTACGAGTTGGCAGAAAAAAAAGTGCTAATATCTCAGCTAAACTAGAAGTCAAGAAATGTCCTCAGACTCTTTTTTAATACTTTTTGCAAAATCTCCTCCAACAGTGTTGCTCTGAAGTAGTTGATTCTTCAAGATGTTTTGCCAATTCTCAACCATAAAATCACTCTAAAGACGAAATTATGCCACGTGGTGATGCAGAAGCATTAAAAATGCAAAAGCCTGGAGAGTGAAGAAGGTTAAACAAAGAACCAAGCAGTCAAGAACAGTAGAAACATTTGACCTTTTATGTGTTGCTAGTACTAATAGTCTCTCAGTAGTTTTTCCTGTGGCTATTGTTAGCCATGGCCAACTGAGGGGCATTTTGACCGGTTATGCAATCACTTACGTCAACCTTGGGAACTGTCTGTTCTGAGTCACTGAAACAGTACTTGGGTCCATCTTGCAAGTAGCTTCATAGGGATCACCGCTGCTCTAGGAACAGTCGGCTGGTGTGCCAGAATCTAAGAACCGTAGTATTAAAATGAGTGGACTATGCCTCTGTCAAGAATATATAGCCTGTATTGATCGTGGTGTTTACTCAAAAGGCAGTGAAAGAAGATCACCCTGTATTGTTGTTGCTGTGCATGCTAAAACTGTTTTGTTAATCAAATCTCTTATCCATGGATGTGAAATGATCTCCTGAGGGAATCTAGAAAAAAAATATTTTCCCCTGTTCCCTCCCCTGGCATTGTTTCCCCTTGGGTGTAATAGCATTGCTTCCTGGCTTCTGCATGGATGAAGAGGAAGGAGGGAGGCAGACACTTGAGAGTGTTGACTGTGTCAGCAAATAAGATATCTAAATAAGAAAGCCATTAGTTTGAACTTCTAAACCCATATTTGTTCATATTTAGTATAGTATACATGTGAAAAGAGTTTAATGATTTTTTTGTACATCTGCATAGGTTCTACAAAAGGAAGGTTTCCTACGGTTAAGACTCTAGACTGATTACGGGTAAAATGTGTCAGAAAACACATCTTCATATTGTTTTTTTATAATCTGTGGACAGCAGGTGTTCCATATGGCATTTTCTTTAATAGTATTCGGCTACTAAGTTTAAAAATACTGGTTTTTAAATTAAGAGAACAAATGTGTATTACAAAACAATTTGATAGTCATTTCAGAGAAATGAAACAAGTCTGCATTTAGAATGAGATTAAATACTGGATTGCATATATCCCCAGCTTTGCTCATTTGCAGAGTAAGGTTAGACTTGCCACTCGACGACTTACATTCAAATTATTCTTCCATAAAACACACATAATACTTACAACACCTACCTGGTTCTTTCCTAAGGACATTCGCTCAGTGTTCTTCACAAATATAAGTGGAACACTAGTAGTCAAGTAAAAGATGTTACGGAAGTGCAAACTGATACTATGTGCTGTTCTTATATTATTTCACAAAAAGCAGCTGAAAAAACCAGTATAATCTGAAAAAGGAATTTAAAATTAATTTTATGTGTGATTAAATATCTGTGTCTTTATGTAAATGAAGTTCTGCATGCAAGTTAACTTATCTAGAAAGGGCTATTGTTTGCTTGTCAATCTTCCAACTGTAAGTCTACCAGCTTTTATTTGAAATATTTTGTTATGAGACTACATGTACTATGTCATGACTACATGTGCCATTCTTATCAGTGTTTTTGAGATAAACCACTGTTTTTAGGAATTTGTCATTCAACTGTTTAAAAAAAAAAACAAAGCCAAAAAACACAATAAAACCCAGCTCCAAGTGTCATTTCAATACATGTTATGCTCTAGAAAGAAGGAGATAACTTATGCCTGTAAGTTTGACTTGATAGTTGTTGGAATAATATGACAAGTGTATAGTACCGAATAGACACAAAATTGTTTGAGTAGAGAGGAATACTAATGGTTGACTTGGTCCTTGCACTTTGTGGGAGCAAAAACAGGTTTTAAAAAACATGGTGACACGGTGCCAAACTTCCACTTTTTCATGTTGATTAAAACTTACCTCTAACCACTTGAGTACTGAAAACCAATGCAGTTCAGATGGATTGATACTCTTAGGTTCTAGGTATAAGTGAGCAATACATTTCCAATGTGCAAATTTGCTCTGTTTATCTGCTACTGTCTTCTATTAACTTGTACATATCAGAGTTGGGAATAAAAAAAGAAAGACCAAATGATAGCATAAGAAACAGGGCCCTGGATATCATCCTCTGTTTAGACTACACCAGGAAATTAAACAGAATAATTTCCTATGTTAATTCTGTATTCTGAAACATTAGAAGCATCATAATTGTTTTTTTGAATAAAGTAACTCCTAACAGTACTCTCTGCAGTAGCTATTGCTCATCTGCTCTGCATAGAGTATTAAGAGTTAGTGTAAATTTCAGTGGAAGACAGGTCATTATGTACTTAATGTCAGTAGTACTACTACTCATGTTGTTGGAGGTATGGTTCACAGATGGGTGCCTAGGTAGTGCTACAAAATGACAGAAAAGAGACCCAAAACATCCAGATTTCTTCATACCTTGTGCATGGTTTCTAATTGCGCGAGTCCTTAATCACACAAAGTCATTTGTGATTCCTGCTTTTTGTTCTCCACACAATTTGCTAACTTGAAAAAGAAGGGAAAGGGAGTGTTACGTTGGCTCAAACTACTTTCTTGGAAAACAGACTTCAATTTCTCTGATACTTCTGGTCTTTTGAGTACCTGGTTGGAGTTTTTCTGCATGTCGAATTTTGGGGTTGAGGTTTTTCGTTTTGGTTTTGTGGTTGTTTTTTTTTTATTCTCTGAAGGATCAAGACAAATGAGTAAATGGAATGAGATAAATGAACTTTTTGCTGGGGTGTTTCATAAACCTCAATAGAGAGGAGAAGGAAATGGAAGAAATTGTGTATAGAAATGTTAGTTCCAAAAGTGCTTGCAGTGAAAGAAAGAATTGGTTCCAGTGGGCTTACGGGATGTAGCTGCGTCCCAAGCACAATGTGTTACTCGGTATGTTGCTGAATCGTTTTTCCCCAGTAATTCAACAGACCACCATGAAATCCCAGTTCTAAGAGAAGTGGAGTAGAGATGTTCTCTTACTCTGTGATTTTTGCTGTGTAGTTCAGGTGCTTCAGGCAGAAGTCATCATTTCCCTGTGCTCAGAGGACAGTGGTGAGGCTCTGGTTCAGGTGCTCAGAGTTGCTCTTTGGAGGTTCTATTAACTATCTGTACAGGGGCTTAGTATCGAGAGGCTTGTATGGTAATTTAGGCACTACAGTTAGATAATTGGGGTCAAACAGCATGAATTTATTTCCCCCTCAGCGCCTCCCAGGTGTATGAATATAGCAAGAGTCCCTCTCTGTATAATAGATGCCATTTTGCCCTGTGCTTCTTTTAAGAACATATGAAACTTCTTTCTATATATCAGCCCCTGAAATAGGTTGAAAAAGTAATTCTGTTAATACAACTCCCTTATAAGACTGCAGTATTTGTTTTCCTGGCAAGTTGTGGGTAATGCTTCCTAGGGTAAGTAGCAAAGCTCTGGATCTGTCTGAGACAAAGGAATAGACAAAAGGTTGTAGTGGGTGGAAGGACTGCTAATGCAGCGCTTGCAGACCAATTCTGCGAACTTTTTGAATTAATAAACAAGTGCATCAGTGAGTAGTCTAACAGAATGAAAATACGCCTGGATTTAAAGCTAAGCATGGATGATTCTGCAGGATTAGAACATCAATGATGAGTGTTAAGAGCTTTAGAGGAAAAATTAAATCTTGTCATTTGTCATATTGATATAACTTAAACTGTAGATTCATTTTAGCTGAATTACAGTGGCAGCTATTCATGTAGTTAAGAGTAGGAATACTTGTAAGTCTGTGTATAATCTTGATGCTGAATGCCTATATAAACCCAGACTTCAGTTTTCACTTTTTTCCTGCATTGACAATATGAATAATTCAGATCAATAGGCTGCTCTATTGTCTTTTGCTTGGGAAAGGAAAAGTGAAATGTGATTTGAAGGTCCTGGTCAGCGTTTCTGTAGACAGACCAGAGAAGTTAAAACTGCCTTGCCTAATCTTTATCTTGTGGTGAGACTGCTTCTTGCTTTGGAGGCCTGTCTACTTGATTCAGTTTGATCACAGCTTCCAGGGAGCAGAGGGAGAGACGTGGTCAGCCAAGAGCTGTTGGAGGCACAGATGGCACTGATTTCCTCACCTAAGTACATTTTCTTTCCTTCAGAGTATTTTACATAAATGAAACTATCACTATTAACTTTTACAGCTAGAACGCCTTAAAATTCTTCTTATTTTTTGTTGATTAATACCATGCTACTATTACTGTATTAAAAGTTTCTTGGAAGATTATGCATTTTAATAAAACTCTTATATTAAGTAAATCAATTGCAATGCATGATTCTGCTGTATTTGAAGTTATAAGTTGCAGGGGTTTTAGGGTGCAAAGAGTCTGTTGGGATTTGAAGAATTACACAGAACATATCAGCTGCTTTGAAAGAACAGTGAACTGAGAGGACAGTGCTATGGGTGTACGTGCAGACTCTTCTGTGTCTTTTTTGATGAACTTATTACTTTCACATAAGGGTTGCTGAATTCTGCTCTGCCTCTCAGTTCTCTTTTGTTGTTTCTGGATGCATCTCAAAAGAATGTTGTTCAATCTACTGCCTTCCTATATAACTATGCTAGGTCATCTTTGGATGTTAAATTTGATCTGTAGATCAGCATTTTTGCAAGGATTTCAGATCATCTCTTGGTTTTGAGAAGTTGTGATTAGATCAACAGTTTGGTTTAGATAGTGGAAAAGATTCCTGTTTGCTGTCTCTGGTTGCTCCCTGGTTTCTTCTATAAGATCCCTTAGCTAAGCTAAAAGCACAGTAAGAGCTGTGTAACCAATGCTCAGTTAAGGAGAAGTATTTGAATTAGGGGGAAAGTTGTTTTTTTTTTTAAGTTGATTTTCTCGTGACCTAGGAGAGCATTAAGATCTGAACTTCACCTTGCCACATGACACTTCTTATATTTACTCTCACTGGAAAAGAAAAATTATCCAAGTGACACTGATATATAGAATTGTTTATTATCAATTTAGTTGTTGGAGAGAAGGCATTCCTACTGTCTTTTTTCTTATGAATAATCTTCAGATACTACTTGTATAAAGTTGTTCAGCTCTTGGGAAAATGGACAACTTATGCTGCAACAAAGTATAGTTTAATAAAGCTAAAAAAGAGAAGCAAGCATGTACAAATGTTCTATGAGCATGAGCTGGAAGGTGAGCCCAGGGTATGCTGGGCTTCAAAACACCGTGAAAGCATTTTCCTGTTTGCACAAAAAAATGCAGATGATATATTCAAATGGTCTTGGAGAATGTAGAGAATCAGAGGATTTACATAGGAAAAGAAATGCCATTCGCTAATGAGAGTGTCTTCCATCAAGTTTCATTCCAGCATCATGGCTAATAAAATATCTCAGCAGGAAGATAGGGTGATGCGGTATGCCAGAAATTTTATGAAGTTCTGTGTGCATTACAGCTATTTTGGCTTCCCATGGAAATAGTTTGTGGGTAAATAGCTTACAACTCAGATAAACTCTGCCACAGATGCAGAGATGCCATATTTGGCTGTTTGCAGGGCCATCTTGGTTCCAGCATGTTTTGTTAGCTCTGGCAGAGCACTGTGTGAATGCAGCTGTACTGCTTTTTAAGCCAGACTGAGTCTAGAAACAGTTCAGCTGTATTTCACAGTGTCCAGAGTGATAGGTGGTGCCAGTCCTTTCTGTTGTCAGTCTGCAAACAGGGACGTTTGTGGAACACGATGCTGAGGCTTCTTGGTGACCTGCTAGGGCAGAGGGCCTGCTAGAGATTTTCAAGGTTTCAGCAGGGCTTATGAACCCAGCTGGTTCTGTATGGGAATGGATGGTTCGGCACTATGGTCCCTTGTGTTCTGGGCAGACTTGTTATGAATGGGGCCAGGTCAGGTTTAATGCTGAAACTGAGGTAGCATCTGTCTGTCTCAAAATGCTGGGAAGCACTTGGAAAATTACTGGAGCTGTGTGTGGACGACTTCGGGAAATCTCAGATCCAGCACTGTGCAGCAAAATACATGGATTTGCATACAGTCAGCTGTACTGTAGCACTGCTTTCCTAGCATGCTATAGAACACCTAAGTTTGCTCCCCCCAACCCCCGCCCCGTATCTAGAGTATCCCTACCTTTTGTATGCCAAGATCACAAGTGTTGTGTAACTCTGTCATGGAGATCACAAGTGTTGTGTAACTCTTTCCATTATCTTTGATGATAAACTTTCCAATACAAAAGCTTTCCAATGGGGTGGTGAATGCTGCTGGGTTGTGGTTTTGGTTTTTTTCATCAGTGTCAGCATAATATTATTTATTGAAACTTTTCTTTTTTTAGTCTTATTACACTGGGAAGAAAAAAGAAAAAGAAGTCTCTCATATCAACTCCTTGTGGCAAATTAAGCTTGGTTTTGTATATAAAACTGCATGATAATATAGGTTAATTTTAAGTTTGCAGTTTTGGGGGAAGGTATTGGTGGACTGTAGTTAGTGTCATGTGCTTCCATTGTAGTCAGCTTTGGCAAAGAGCAACTCTCTTGTTATTTCTGTTCAGTACATTTATGTCTTGTTCTTTGAAAGCATAACAGAGTTCAAAACCTAAAGTAGTCAAAGGTTATGTGCTCATTCCTTGGTCTCTCTCTGCAGCCTCAGGGCCAGCATTTCATGACTGTAGGGATTATTTGTTACATGGTTATGAAGTGTTCTTTAGTTCCTGGATACTTCCCTGGGCTGTTTCTAGTCCCCTTTTATTAGCATCTCTCACTTTTTGTGGCTAGACCTATACTTTGGGATTTCTTTAAAAAAAATCTCACTGCTTCAGCTATTCCAGAGGCTTTTAATAATGTCCTTTGTTACAGCTGAACCAATATCTTAACCCTCTTTGGTTCCTGGATTTGGAATAGACAGTAAGAACACATGTAGTTAGAGATTATAAAAATAAATAAATTAGTGCCCTGTTAAATGACTGCAGGGACAATTTACATTGTGCATGTAGCAATATCTGGAGAATGAAAACTGCTAATGTTAAAAGTTTGGGTTATGAATGAAAATAAACAATATGACTAAAAGCTGAAAATATTGTAGATAACTCTTAGAAGGAAAACATACTGTATTTCTGTGTGTGTGTGTGTGTAGCCACAGTGGTCATGGTACAATGTTAATTCTGCTGTCCATTTACACCGTTCTTGTGGAGAGTCTTCTGTATTAAACCAATGGTAGCAGTAAACTTGCTGCTCTCCAATCTTGGCTTCTTTTATGTTGTACAAATTTTCACAGAATCACGTAGGTTGGAAGGGAGCCCTGGAAATTACATAGTCCAGCCTCCTGCTCAACCAGGCCCAGTTCGAGCAGGTTGCTCGGGGCCATGTCCAGCACTTGCCTCACTGGGCAGCTTGTTCCAGTGCTTGACCATTCATGGTGAAAACTTTCCTGCCTATATTAAGTTGGAATTTCACATGTTCCTGCTTGTGTCCATGGTCACTTGTCCTTCTGGTGTGCACCTTTGAGAAGAGTTTGACTGCTCTCCATCTCTCATTAGGTAGTTGTAGACAGCAATAAGGCCTCCTGTTAGCCTGATGGTCTTATAGTTGAACAGATGTGTTACGGGATACAGACCCTGACTGGTGGACCCACTCCAGTATGCCAGTGTTTTTCTTGTATGGAGAGCCCAAAACTGGACACTGCTTCAGATATGGTCCCACAAGAGGCTGTAAGGATTCTGTAGGACACCATGATAAAGGCATTGCCAAAATCAGCATACAGCATCCACTGCTTTCCCCTCATTCACCAGAGGCAGTCTTCTCATAGTAGAAGGCAGTTGGGTTAGTCAGGCATGATTTGCCCTTAATAAATCCATGCTGGCTGTTCCCATTCACCTTTTTGTCTTTCATGTGGCTGAGAATGGTTTCCAGGAGGGTTTTCTCCATGATTTTTCCAAGAACTGAGGGTGAAATTGATGGGCCTGAAGTTTCCCTGTTTTTCTTTGCTATGGTTTTTGAAGATGGAGATGGTGTTTGTCTTTCTCCAGTCATCAGCCATCTCTTTTGATCACCATAACCTCCAAGAGAATGGAGGGAACATCACTGCAATGACATAAGCCAGCTCCCTCAGCACTTCAAGATCCATCCCATCTGGTCTCATGGACTTGTGTATGTCTTAGGTACTTCTTAAATCAGTCTTTCTGTAATATGGGTAATGATACATACTTACATACCCACAGACCTTGACAATAGGCTCAGAGAACTAGAGAGCTGTAGGGCAGACCTTCCAGTGAAAACCAAGGCAAAAATGTACCTCTGCCTTTCTACTCCAGAACATGGTTTAGTGGGCATGGATGATGGTTGGACTTGATGATCTTGAAGGTCTTTTCCAACCTAAATGATTCTCTGATTCTATATTCTCTGTTATGCTGTGGGCATGTGTCTTCCTTCCATGCTGCCACTGTTCTTACAGAGCACTTCTTGTTGCCCTTTGTGTCCCTTGTTAGGTTCAAACCCAGTGTGGCTTTGGCTTTCCTAAGTCCATCCCTGCATACTCAGGCAATGCTTTTGCATTCTCCTGAGTAACCTGCCCCTGCGTCCATCTTCTGCATGCATTAGTTTTGCATTTGAGTTCATTAAAATTAATCTTGCTGGCCTTCTGCCACAGGTGCTCAACTTTCTGCTCATAGAAATGGGCTGGTTTTGTGCTTTGAGGAAGTTCACCTCAAAGATCACACAGTTGTCCTGAGCTCCTCCTGAAAACCCAGATATGACCTATCTAGTAAAACTGGATGTTTCTTAAAAAATAAAATACTAACATTACAAGCTAAAATTTTATACATTTGCAGTAGAACTCAGATACAATTCCTGTACTAGCACATCCACTACATCCAGCTCAAGTAAATATTCCTTTATTATG
This sequence comes from Haliaeetus leucocephalus, assembly GCF_000737465.1. Lineage (NCBI taxonomy): Eukaryota > Metazoa > Chordata > Aves > Accipitriformes > Accipitridae > Haliaeetus > Haliaeetus leucocephalus. Next base: position 698,917 of record NW_010972582.1, on the reverse strand, counting down.
TTCCTCTACCTTTGTTTCCAATACTAATATCTATGTTATATATACTGTTTCCATTTCAGTAGAGTTTAACTGTGGTGCTGAAACATGAAATATGAATGAGTTTACAGTGCTGCAAATATTACACAAGTGTATCTAACTTGAAACAAGGTCTGTGTGAATGGAAATCATTTAGGGTACTGTTGAGATCAATGGTACTCAAACCAAATGCACATTTGTGGTCTAAATTAACAGCTAAAAGAATGGCATAATAATAGTGAACATCCAGGTTTTCCAGAGTGTTCTCAGTCACTGAGAAAGGTGAAACTCAGCTGGGTCTTCTGAGGCATAACTGATTTCTTTATGAAAGTTCCTTGAACAGCATCTGGAATGAATGGGATCCAGGAACATTCTTGATGGAAATTGTAGGTGAAATACTGCAAGCCTTATCAAAAGTCATCTGAGCAACCACAGTTCTGTTTTCTCAATGACAGTGCTCTACTAAGCTGTCTTTGTACAAACTGAATTCTCATTTCTTATTCTCATTCTCTCTCAAAAGCTAGCTCTGTACTGGAAATAAAATGGGCCCAGGGATTGAGCTTGAGCACTAGGCTGCTGCTTGTTCCTGCTGTTTAATTGCTGCAGTCTCACTGGCATGGTTTTTATCTATACCACCTAGAACTCTCTGGGACCTTTCTCTCTCCTGGCATGTTTTGGGTGATACCACGTGCCAGGAGCCATTTCCAGCAGGCAGTGTAGGTAAGACTCCACTTCTGTTTCCTTCCACCCTAATCGGCCATACAACACTATCCCAGCAGGTCTTGTAGCCTCAAACGCCATCATGTCACACAGCAGGACAGGGAATACATGCCCTCATTTTCATACCATGAAAACACTGTCCTAATAGCTGTGATATAGTCCTCACTTTGAACTAAAAAATCCCCACAAATAATATCTTAGGGGCATAGGGGTGCTATGTAGGACTCAGAGGAGTATAACTAAGAAGATCTCAGAGTCAAAATACAAGGTCAAGATGTTTAGGAAGAAAGAGCATGAGCTATGCTTGCAAATGAGAACTGTTTCACCATGACCCTGATATATTTTCCCTTTTTTTTTTTTTTTTTTTTAAGGGACATTGGTTTCCAGGAGAGTCAGGTGGACGTGTACAGCGTGTAAGGTCAGTGCCTTAGACCTGTTCCCCATGTTGGTCGTTTTCACTTTGGCCTGTGTAATATGCATGCTATTCCATCTAGATAGACTGTTCTTCGCTTCCTGTCAAACCAAGTGTGCTGCTGAATAACTGAGTCATGGATGTGTATACAAGCTAAATCCTGTGTTCTTATCTCACTCGCACACACCCACAGTTGACATAAGGAGGACCAGTATTAAAACAGTGAAGTCAAGTATAAAGGTGTTAGAAAACTGGAGTTAATGTTGCCTCTGCCTTATGGCTCTAGAAACTACAGCAAAGCTATGACTGATGCTGTCCATTCTGTATATTGTCTGGCTTAATGGTGCTATAACGCAAACAACACTCTGAAACAGTTCTTTCTTCCTCTGTTGTTTAGCTGTTGGCCTTTATGTTTAAACTCTGCTCTGAAGACAGAGTTACGAATTTTCTCATGGTGTCTCCTGCAGTGCTTATGAGCACTTCACAAAAATTCCAATTCAGGCAAATTTCCTGCTCTGATATAATCTTGCAGCATCTTGTGGAACTTTGCCAGGAAGTTTCACAGGTACTGAGAGCAGAGAGGTTAGAATTGGAAATCTGGGATTTGGCTCCATTCAGCTCCAAATGGAAGTGCATGTGCTTCATAGTTGCAGGAAGTGCTCAGGTTGTTTGTATTCCCTTGTTCGGGTTCGTGCAATCTGTTCCAGTCCCTTTGCCACACCAGTGCTAACCATACTGTCTGTAAGCAGCACCATGCTTGGTCACGTCTCCCCATTGCAGCCCCTTTTCTCTCTCGCCCAGATTAGCGCCAAAGTTCAGTTCCAGCACCATTACCTTCCTAGCTGCTTTTTCCATTACTGTTAATTTCACATCTTAGTGCAGCCTGTTGGCACGTTCCTTCTGTGCCCAGTCTTACCAAAGGCCATTTCCCAGCAGCACCATCTGACCAGCTTCTTTTTGGTCTTGTCTATGATCATGCTGTGGTGCCTATGTTTGCATGCTGGCTGTATGGTGGAGAACAGGGTCCTCTGAAAGCAGCAGAGGAGAAGCCAGGTGATCGTTGTTTATGAGGAGTGTCTGGCTTCACTTGTAAATTTGGCCTGGAAGGAGTGTGCTCAGTTACTGTTGGGAAGTGATGTTTGTTCCATCTGGTCAGCTCAAAGTATAGTGGGAGAATTGAGTATCCAAGCTGGAGATATTAACTTATAAAATCTAAAGTCTAAATGCATACAGATCATATTCTATTCTCAGGAACTGTGGTGTCCCTCATAGCAAAAACACCTGGTGGTTAATTTTGCATCTGTGGTTCAAGACATGACGTGGCTAGTGTTTTTTAAAAAATAGATCAGTGGGACATGAGTGAAAAAATTAGCTGAACTTTGCTGTGGCTAAAACTCTGGGGGGAAAACACTTGACTGAGGAAGACGCCTAGCACAGACAATTTTGGCTTGCCTTGTCTAAAGTCAGTGAATTTATGCCAGATAGATTGGCTTTTGCCTGGAAAATTTCCTAACATATAATAATTGGCAATATCAGTGACACCACTTAAATGTGTTTGTTATGGATTTAAGCAACAATTGTGTGTTACATGAGAAAAGCATTTGGTCCATGGATTGAAAAGTTTTCTGTCATAACATGATAAACCAGATGCTACAACATAGTAATTTTCTGTGTGAAAAGGTAGGGATTTTCTAGTGTCTAACTTGGAAAATTATGTTTTAAAGATGTTTGTATTAACTGATAATTTCTTATTTTAAGTGTCTGAAGAAAACAAGAAACATGGAAGGTCATAAGTAGTAAGTACCTTGATCATTTTTTCTTATTCTAAAGAGCTAATGGTGTTTGGCATGTTGATTTGTAACTGCCTGAGTCTATCACACATTATGTTCTGGCATCTAGTATTTATATAAAGTCACTGGTAGACATTCTTTTTAAAAAGAATATAAAGAAAAAATAAGAACAACTGCCAAAGAATGGAAAAACAAGTGAATTGACTAGATAGAAAAATAGTGTGTTATCAACTTCCTGCTTAATGGAAAGAAGTGTATGAACTGTTGTATTTCAAGAGGCTTATCCATGGTTGTTAACTTCAGAATAAAGTACATCCTTCTTTTAGTTATATTTTCTGATTGTTTAACAAAGCCTAAATATGTCCATGATTACTTGACACAAAATCCATTTTAAAAGGTTTTCATGAGTGTCTACTAGTAAAAATTGTCCACTGAATATTTCAGTAATGTGATTATAAATCTTTTTTTGTCTTAAGCATAAACAGGAGCCAGTAAATTCTCCAAATGAAATTAGAAGCTGAATTTGTGTGTAGTGGTAAAAGATTATATTTCTCTTATTCCTTCAATTGGTTTATCAGTCTCTAATTCAGGAATATGTATTAATCACAGCTTTTTTTTTTTTTTTGTCATATTCATTTTTATTCCTTGTACCATGCCCCCAGAATTTCTAGTGATGTCAAGTGAGGTAGATATCAAAGCTGGCTGACATCAGATGAATTATGGTGTTTTCTTTGCTTGACCACTGAACTGAGATATCAGTTATTTGCACAGCTGTAGCAGAAGTTAAAGCACACAACTAGCCAAACAGCTAGGGTCTTTATACTACCTTGTGAGTGGTTTGATTTTTTTTTATTTTTATTATTACTATTTTTAAAGTAGTGCTGTTTTTATTAAACGTTCATATTCTCAGATCAAGGATCTCCTTGTTTATTAGAGGTTGTAGATTTTGTATTTTAAAGGTGCAGCATATATCAGGTCAATATAGGTTTCACCGAACTTGATAGGCTGTCGTCAGGAAACGTGGTACGTTCTGCATGTGGTGTTTATTTTGTGCTGTAGCACCAAAAAGGCCTTTATTTTAATTTTAATGAAATTCATAAATTAAACTCTTGGAACTAATTTTTGGGTAGAAATAAATGGATAAATATCTTTTCTTTTAAAGTTTGGGGAAGAAGCCAAGAAGTGCTGTGTATAAGTGCGTCGAATTTTGTCCTTGCTTACTTCCAGTTTAATTTCTTGCCATCTCTTTGGTGATTAAGGCACTGTCCTCTAGCTCGGTGATTAAAAATAACTAAAGCAAATAACAAATACCAAAATCCCTGTGAAACAAACTTCCTTTTCAGGTTAAACTGTGTCACTAGTAACTATGTAGGGCAGATGTGCCACCGTTTTGGGGAACATGTGTAGCAATGGCTTGTTTCAGAATGGCTGTAGTATTTCACAGCAAGCATCTCTCTCTCTCTCTCTCTCTCTCTCTCTCTCTCTCAAAATACATGACTTGATGTGTATGTTGGGTCTGAAGACCTCTTGGGGTAGCATCCCTGAGCTGTCTGTGTGTTGTGAACAGAGCTAGTAGGCAGTATCTCAGTAATGAACCACCTGTCACTCCACAGGTGGAGGGTATCTGTTTTCAAAATAAACTCAACCTCTTTAATTTTCCTGGAGTATTTAATATAGCAAGTTTTAGCAGCCATTTACTTCTAAAGATCTGGAAAATCACTGCAGCTTTTTATATGTGCACATAGGGGAAAAGGCATGTACTTTTGCAGAAATTAATGATGGAATAACACTTCCTGAAAGAGATCAAGATTTCACTGTAAGGCTATATTTTCTATTAAACCATCTTGGTATGGTTTAAATATTGTGGAATATGGAGTTTGTCTCTAGATTGCACTTTTTATTAGGTCTGCTACAGGAATGCAGAATCATCTGTCAGTAGAAAATAATCCTTGGAAAAAAAAGATTACCTGTTACACACCCACAGTTGCCATGTAGTCATTGCATAAAGATGTGAGCTGTCCATCTTTCACATAGCATGGTCAAAAGAGATGAGTGTTCTTCTAATTCTTTATTATTCAGTTGTAAAAAAGGGAGGGCAAGAAGTAGTCTAATTCCATTCATAAAATGAACTTTGTGAAATCCTGACACTGCTGAATTTGCATGAAAATTGCTGCTTGCTTAAGCAACTGTGCTAGTTCACTTGAAACTCTCCTATTAGTTATATAAAAATAGAAAGTTAATTCCATGTGTTATAAATCATTCTATAATGCATTGGGAAGAATTCTTTGCAGCTGATTATTTGGCAGTACTACATGCTAAAGACATTCAAATTGAAAGCAGTGTATTATTTTCCAAAGTAGGATGGGAAATATAGTACTAATTGAATTGCTTTGTTATTAATGCATAATGAGGAAATGCATGTTAGAATATGAGTGTCTGCATGCAAATGCAATATTCTTGATGGAAGTGTATTAATCTAGCATGTTAGACTTATTTTTTTTAAGCATCCTATTGGAGTTCTGTAATTCTGTTTCTTAATATTCTAGCAATTATCCGAGGGAATTTTATGACCAATATGCTCAAAGCCAAGAAAAATCTGTGGTCAATAAAATGCAACAGAAATACTGGAAAACAAAACAAACCCTTATAAAAGTTACAGGAAAAAAGGAAGATGAACATGTTGTGGCTTCAGATGCAGATCTGGATGCAAAACTAGAGGTTTGTAATGTTTACATAATAGCTATTCTCTGTTTGTTAATTTTAAAAATGTTTTCATTTCCTTCAAGCCTCTAATATGTATATACATTTTTATCATTATTTTCTTGTAATATCTTTTCCGATTTTTTACAAAAGTACCTATGTAAATATGGGGAATATAGTGGCATTTTGTAATACAAAAACCCATGACCCTCAAACTTGGTTTGGAACCTAATGTCTCTCGTATTTGTTTTCAGGTTGGGGGGGCAGGTTTTTTCTTTTTGTTGGTGGGAGGAGCAGGAGATCGTCCTTTGTGCTTATATCAGTCATTCTGACCCTTTGCTTATGTCAGTTTAAGGTTTATTTTTTTAATAGTATTCTATAGTATATACAAATTACATTCTTTATACAGTTATAAAATATCACATATACCAGAAAAAACATGCAATATACCAAGAAGGAGCAAAGTGCATAGTGCGCTCGCTCTCTGGAGCTTTCGTTCAGATAAGTTGGTTCTGACATGACCAAAGAAGCTTCTGAAAGTCTGTAAAGTGTAACCAAGAGAAGGAATCCTGCTGTGTGACAAATACAGTCCTACTGTCAGTACCCTCAACCACACTGGAAAAAAAAACAATTAAGGATCTACAAATTGAAGAGCTTGAATGTCTTTGACAGAAAGCAAAAGATAGAGAATGGACTTCCAAAGTGTAATAATCAAGTTAGTGTCCAGACGAGTTTTATTGGCGTTGTTTTGTTACATAAGGGTAGAGGTTTTGCCTTACTGGTTTTCTTGCAGTTTCTTATAAAATTGTTGACTTAGGATTCTTGGTTTATTTGCATTTTAGCTGAAATACACGAGGCTTTTTTACAACAAACAAATCTTTGTAGTTCTAGCTATAATAGTGATAAATTATAATGTGTTGATTCTAGCTATGGGGTCTTCATGATGGGTTATAAATCAAGAGTATTGATGTAAAACAAGCTGGAAGGATGGAACAATATTTTATAAATATATACCTGAGTTCCTACTGTGCTTACTGTGTTCCAGATTGATCAGGAAGGATGCTTTGTTAGCTCAGGTAGGATTGGAAATAGGGAAACTTCTGTTTACCGGATAAAAAACTATAAGCATGTTTTTACTTGGACAACTTCTCAGCTGCAAGTCATGCTCTCAGTTTAAAAGGCAAGACCCATGTAAATGTACAGAAAGTCAAGCAGATGTGAAGGGAGACAGTTACTGTGCCCACAGTCCATTTTGCTTATATTTGTGTAATGCTTGATCCAGTGGAGTCTAGGTTTAAGTTACAGGTTGGAGGTTTTAGATGGACAGACAGAAAGAGCAATAATTTTCCTATTTCCTAGAAACAATCTCCAAACTTTTTCCTCTACTTCCTTTGGAAACTGCTGCTTTATAAATTTGGTTAGAAAACTGGAGCTATGCCAGTAAAAAGTTCAGTTTAAATCATTAACTTTCTATGTTGGCATACCAATGCAAGTTTGTTCCACTAGACTTTGCAATATTAAAAATTCAGTATGCATATTGCCACACGTGATAAACGTGATAGACATTTTGATAACTTTTTGCTGTACTGAGAGGTTTTTAGAAACAAAGATTTGTACATATTCCTATATATCCAAAGATAACAACAAAAAGAAAAACCCACATGAGTAGTTTGGTTAACTACCAGCTGTTTAGAATAGATCTGCTTCCAAATTTATTCTTGTCTTTATTTTCCTTTAGTAAGTTATGATTGGTCTGTCTGTAGTTTCAGTGGGACAACTTAATTGAAAGAAAAGCACAATTGATAAGGAAAAATTACTTTCAAGCTGGAAAGTTTACTCATTGTTCAAGAAGAAAATTGTGTTCCCTAATAATTTCTACAAAAAATTAAACTCTTTCTTGCATTTTAATTGTCAGTGTTTCTTGCACATGCTTACAATTTTTTTTGTGTATTTTGTTTCAATCTTAGCTGTTCCATTCTATTCAGAGAACATGTATGGAGTTGCTGAAAGCAATTGAACTGTATCAAAAAAGGATTTGTTGTAAGTATGATCAAATACAGTAGTTAAAATGATAAGGAGGTCGGCATTATGGAATCATCGAACAAGTTAAAAACTAAAAATGAAAATAAGGAGCTACTAGTTTCATCCTATTTAAAAATAAAGATAACATTCCTTACAGACAGTTAAAGGCAGACTTGCTTATCTACTTGAAGATGTCCTAATTCTTACGTTTTATATTTGATATTATGCAGTGATAGGTAGCAATAATTGTAGGAGAAAGCTTGCTTTCTAAGGTGGTTTGGGGTTTTTTTTTCCCATTGCTTGCTTGACTTGTTTAAATTCGGAAGTGTCTTGTCCGAGAAATCCTAACTCTGTTCAGAACGGTTTTAAATTTTTTTAAATCATGATTGACTATGAAGTGTATTGGGCTTATTACTAGTTTATAATTAAGTAATCCATGTTATTATGATGAGTTTGGTAATGCTGACTTGGCTGTAACAGGTGTACAGTAATTAGTGGCAGTCATTAGTGAGAGACAGGGATCTCATTTGAGAAGTTTCAAACAGCAGGTTGTATTAAATGACCTCTAAAGGTTCTCTGCAATCGATATTGTTGGATTCTTTGCTGCTGTGATTTCTGGCCTGGAAAAGAGAATCCAGCTATGGAGACATCTTTCAATTTACCTTCTTTTGTTGAATGTTATCCATATTTTCTGAAGTCTTTCCTTTTTCTTTTGCCTGTCCAAAGAGTCAGAGATAATGTTTCAGGATCTGAAGGTAAACTTAGAATACAGAATAGTAGTGTATTGAGTTCAAGAAGCGTTCCACAGTAGCAGGTGAAATCTCTGACACAAAGATGTGCATGCAGCATGTTCTACCAGAGTATGCTATGAGTCTGCATTGGATTTGACTGTCAACATTTGGAAAAATGACAGGAGGACTTCAAGAGATCCTCTTTCATTGTATTGGGCTACTTTCCTTATTGATAGTGGGAAGAAATTGGTACTATAGGAGACGGTTGCTTTGGAAGACTAATAGATGAGGCCATAATGAAATATTTTTGTGAGGATGTGAGATCATGAAGACCCATGGTCCCAGTTTGGAAGTAGTCAATTCAGTGTAAAAAAAGTTTTCTTTTTCTTCATCTTCTTGTTTAAAAAGCAATCAGTTAATTTGAAATAGAAATGTTTCAGATATTTGAAATATAAATTAAAAAATAGTGTTTGAATAGTGTGGAATGTTAAAGTTGTAAAATAATTTTGCAAAGTAATTTGAAAATAAATGTTCTTTAAAATGAAGTACTAGATTTTTCATATGAAAAATTCATTTCTGTAGTCAACCGTGAAAAATGGAGAGCAAGAGAAAAGCAAGTGAATGAGCTTTAGGTAGTATAACTCAGAATTAGCTTCAGTGAAAGCATGCTACCAAAGATTAGCTGAGGCAGTCCAGGTAGTAAAAAAGGATTTAGAACGAAACAAAACAAAACCAGCCAACCAAAAAAACCCAAGACTAAAAGATACTACAATCAGGATTGGGCCCTTTGTATAATCTAACCAACCTAATTCTTTTGTTCAGGAAAGAAATAGCATGTTTTTCGTGTTGTCTTTTGGCACTGACAGAATTTTGTGATTCTTGTTAGGTGTATCAACAAACATCTCAAGTGAATCAGATCTTCTGTTTACTAAATGCAGGAATTCCGTGAAATTATTTATTTTTTGCTGAGCAGCTTGGTTTTAGAGTGACAACTTATTTGATGTTAGGCTGGTTTTAGAGCTGTTAGGAACCTATTAAATAACACGTTTGACCACTCATTTATTTTTTCGTTAGTTCTGTCTCAGGAAGAAAATGAACTGGGGAAATTTCTTCGATCGCAGGGTTCTCAGGATAAAACAAGAGCAGGAAAAATGATGCAAGCCACAGGAAAGGCCCTCTGCTTTTCTTCTCAGCAAAGGTATATGTGTCAGAACTACTGTCTGATTTACAAAGTACATGGGATAATGGTAGTTGATTCACTGTTGGTATAATTCATTTTGCCGTCTGAAATGTGTGAGGAACCAAAGGATAGGAAAGTTTATTATTGACCAAAACTGCTGTAGTATTGGCAATAATACTGGCTTGCTCTGTGTAGTTTTGCCTGATCCTGTTTTTGGTCTTATGGACCTGCTATGTCTGTGTATCTCCAGATCCCCCACCTTTGCCTGTTCAGCTCAGCAGTTCTAAAGCTGTAGAGGTGTATCTGCACAGCCTCTCTAGCAGTGGGGTTGTAAAGCAGCTGATAAGGGGTCCCTCTCCTGCTTGGTGGCACTTCTCACTCTGCAGAGAAATGCTACAGCAGGCTCATTGTGAAGGTTTCTGGGTCCCGGGAGGGCAGGGAAATGGGTAAGGGAATGCCTTTTTCTGGGCTGTGGAGTCTCATACCTCAAGTAGACAGAGGAGAAGGGAGGAGTTGAATGCCATTTTCTGCTTTAACCTTACACCATGAAGTCCCCCAGAAGAAGATCCTAGATGCCCACTGAGCTCATGTAGGTTGGGTAGGAGCAGATCAGTAAACGGTAAGGAATCCAAAGGGACACATATACACATGCTGTTACCCAGAGCCCTTGATGTCTCACTGACCCTGTGTTTGCTCAGAGTTTTTAAACTTTTAAGTAACAGTACCTGATGGCATTGTGAGTATTATGATGCTTTTTTTTAACAGTATGGGGACTATGAAAGCTTGAAATTCACCATAATTTGCAAGGGAAAATTCTATTCCATGATATTTTACACGATTTTGGGGGGCTCTTAACTATTGTGATACTTTCCAGCTTTAGCTTAACAGTGCAGCTGTTTGGCTCAAAATAAAACATCGCATACAGAGCACCGAGAATTTCATGTGTTTATCTTGGGCTAGAGTTTGGTCATTAGCACATTCAGTAACAGCCATGAGTGGAATCTTTAAAACACATGTAAGGCACCTTTGAGCAAAAGCACTGATGATTTGTTTCTTTAAAAGGCTTAACTGTTTATAGAAATCCCAGTGTATGACATGTCTACATAAACTGAATTTTCCTTTGAATGGCTGGGTAAGTATTTGTAGAATGAGGAAAAAATGGAGGGGAGGAAGCCACACTAAGAAGTTCACCTTTTATTATATCTCTTACTCAATGCATTTTTAAGGCATCTTTTAAAATAAACTCACGTAAAAATAAAACCAATTGTTTGTCTGTCTTGTCTTGAGCCATCCTCAAGCTCATGTTGACGTTGGGACTGCTCTTACTTACAATGCGTGCCAATAGCTAGCTCAGTAGCTGGAGATCAAGAAGACACAATTTGCTGGGTACTGGAGCTGAAATTAGAAATTCTCTTGTGCCTAAGAAGTCCCTAAGTAGTACATTAAACGAACTCTACACTGGTGTGGAACTGATTGAACCCATTCCAGTGAGGTGGCTGCTGGCAACCAAGAGGAAAGCAGAAGCAGCGGGAGGAAGCAGAGCAGAAGTTGGAGTAATCCTGTCTAGTTCTGAGATCCCATTAGGAGCCGAAGTGATAGCATAGGGAAGACAACAGTGTCCCCTACTGCCTTTCCAAAGTGTAGTTGCTGGAAGAAACATGTAAGGAAATGCCTAAATCCTTCCAAAAGATAAATGTCCTTCAAAGGAATTGTTGAGATTCCTAAAAAAAAAAAAGAAAAATAGGAAAAAAATGAGATAATTATCTACTTGACAGATGACTTCTTTATTTACATGTACATTTGAAGATTAAAAGGCTAATGGAAGTGCTTTTTGTGAAATTTAACATAACAATCCTGATACATCTGTGGTATGTATCCAGTAATAAATTACCTCAGGTACATCTTTAGAGTTGTTAAATGCAACTTGCGAAGAGGAACGGTAATGGCATACATACAAGCAGCTTGGCTAACTAAAATACACGTATGCATTAGAAAAGGTTCCTTTTCCATTTGCATGTGTAAGTGAAAGGTCACTACTTGAACAGGAAGGTTGCAAACACAATATTCATGCAAAATTACCCCATTCATGTGTACCCCCAACCAAGCTGTAGAACCATCTGAACATACACTAGCACTTAAGTGAACTATTTTGGCTGTGTATGGTTTTTTGATTGCTAGTAAAGTGTCAGTAGTTGTATTAATCAGTCTGCCTTTGTGGAACAACTACTTTAACATGTTCCTCTCCTTCCTTTCTTTCCCTTCATGCCTTCCCCCAGGTTAGCACTGCGTACTCCTTTGAGTAGATTGTATCAAGAAGTGGAGACTTTCAGATATAGGGCCATCTCAGACACATGGCTGACAGTAAACCGAATGGAACAGTATCGGACTGAATACAGAGGAGCTCTACTCTGGATGAAAGATGTGTCTCAGGAGCTGGATCCAGATCTTTATAAGCAGATGGAAAAGTTCAGGAAGGTATGAAGTTTCCTGTAGTTTCCTAGAAGGGGATGCCTGATGAATTACAATGAAGCATGGTTTTGATTCTTCTTAGGAAGACATAATTCAGCAGCACTAAGGATGCCATTTATTGTAACTAATCTTTTCCGTGTGACAGAAGTCCAATTAATCTGATGTGGAATACAGTATCCTTCACAGAGTGGGCTGTAAGGAAAGATATGGTAGTAAGAAACTGCATTTTTCAGTAGTCTGTTCAACTTCAGCCTAAATCTTAACTATTCAACTATTCAACTAAATCAGCCTAAATAAAGACATATTTTTAAAGAAAGTTGTTTAATTTTAAATACTTAACTGTGATGTCTGAATGACTAATGGAAGAAAATACGTCTGCTGTCAACTGGGGAAGGGAAAATTGATTTTTTGCAACTAAAAAGTACAGAATAACAGAAATCCTGTAGTATCTGCTGCTAAATTTTTGGGTGCAGTTAAAGACCAACATTTTCAAAATTGGCTATTGTTGGATTTTGGGGAGGAGTTGCACATTTGGAATTTTTTTTTATGTTCCTTGTGCAGTTCAGCATGACTCTTGGGCAACTGCTAAACACTAAAACTGCTAAGAATGTACTCTCCATAAATCTTCATTCAGTGTCACTCAAGTTTTGTTAAACTCCTCCTCTCCCAAAGGGCTTCCAAAAATCACAAGTCCTAGGCGGTGGTCCGCAGGCTTGCTACCAGGTGTGAGTATAGAATTTATTTGGACTGATCCTGTTCCAGTCAGTTCAGGAATGCTCATGAGAACCTCACATTTGCTGGTGAGGCTCTAGAGCTGATTTTGTTAAAAGACTATAATGTTCACAGTTTGCTATTTATACATCTTGACTATTAGGAAGAGTTAGGATTCTAGGAATAACATGGTGGCTTGTGCTTTGAGTAAAAACAGGAAAAAAATTTACAGAAATTGTGTGATAAGTGAAAGCAGAGGCCTAGTAACAGAAATTGTACTGAATGTGCATATATGCATCTGCATATGGCTTACAGGCAGGTAATGTACAAAAGAGAAAAAACCCTGTTCATCGATGGCTTAAGCAGCCTGTGACTGGAGGTGTTTGGAGATGAAAGATACTTAATTCGGAATTTTAAAAGCTTGAATAAACCATCCTAACGGGAAGGGACTGGCATGCATCTAGGCTATGCCATTTTTGGTAAACTGAAGTGGTGACAATAGCAATTAAGGAAGGGGTGGAACAAATGAAACCCTAGCTAGTCATCTAATCTTTATTTAATGCTTTAGTACAGGATATTCCTGTAAGTCTTGTGGCACCAGACATGTATTTTATTATGCCTTGTGGGAAATGTTTATAATGGCAAGTTCTTGCAGGTAAAATAATTGGTATGGTCTTGGCCTCAGCCAATTGCTTATGTATGATGTTTGATTTATTAGAAAAACACTTAAAAAATGGAATGTTAGAATGAATAAAGCAGTACTGGTAACGGTCGTACAAAATTGATTTATAGCTTTCTTGCAAAACAAATGCTATGGAAGGTATAAATTATATAAATGGCAAAGTAATTAAAATAATGTATCCTTTGTACAGCGGGCTGCTGTAGTTAAAAAGTTAGATGTGAAATTTCAGCCGTTTTGGGTTGCTGTGCTTCAAGGTCAGCAAAAATAAGGTTTGGTTTTGTTTTGTTTTCTTTAAAGCTCTCACAAAACTTAGTATTTCCACATTTTTACTACTAAATATTTTGAAATATTTCTAGGTCTGAAATGGGTTATATTCTGATGTAAAGAAATAATGAATGTACATTCCTAAATTTTGTAGCATTACCTCAAATAGTTTAAAAAACAACAAAAAACCTACCAAAACTTGGTGAAGGTCTTTTGAACCTTTCTTTCCTCTGACTGCCTGTCAACTGAAAACCTTTCAGATCACATTGTAATATAGAGAACAAAAAGCTCTATATTTTGCAGCCAACAAAGTAAAGAAATGCCCTTGGTATCCACTTCCCCACATATCCCATCTGTGCAACAGGCATGTCAAACTAGTCTTTGAAGATTTTAACACTTGCAGAAAGTAAACTTTTCCTTTTTTCGTTTTGGAAAAAAAAAATTACAAAAATAAAATCCTCAAGCATAATGTACCTAGATAGCTGTTGCTGAACAAGACACAACAGTTTGTTTTTAGTGCTTTACAAATGTACTAGGCAAACAAAACTAATGGTGGATACTGTAGTCATAAATAATCAAAGTAAAGGAGTTATTTTTATTGTCTTTTTGTTCTATTCTTGCTTGCAGATCTCAGTTGTGCCATAGTGTGGCAGTGTAATGCTGGGTTTTTAGAGCTTATTTTGGATCTATAACAACAATTTAAGAAGTCATGTTATTCTGTTGAGAAAGATATAATTACTGATGTAAGGTTTTTGGTTCTAAAATATGCCATCACTGGAGAGAATTTGTTTGATCTGGAGCTGCATATCTAGCATACACCAGCAAGTAGTTAATGAAGCTGATCCTGTCAGAGCACTTGAAAGTTTTCTTCGGATTTCTAACTGTAAAAATCCTAAGTATTACTTTAGTAAACATCTTTTTCTTTTTTATTTCAAGTAAACAGTGCTGGTTTAGTGATCTTTAATGCATCTAGTGCATCAGAGATATTTATATCACTCGGTTATAGGACTGTTTTTCAAGTATGTAGCCTTTTATAATGTAAATCTAAATGTATCATTATGTATACAGATATGGTACTTGTTTTTGGAGACCAAAGCTAAATCAATCCAGATGGGTTTTTCATACCTTCCCTCAGAATAGTTCAGGCTAAAAGATCAATAGTTAAGTCAGTATTTTCAGAGCTGATAAAATCTGAGTTAAAACATTGGCATTTTTGTAGCTCTCTTTCAAAACAGTGAGGTACTTGAAAGAATTTTCTAATGCTGTTCTCAAGGCATCAGTCTAAATATGCGAGACCTAGCAGTACTACCACTTTCAAAGTGTCCCAGAACATTGCAGAACAGCCTTTTTACATTGTTGTTTGAAGATATCCATGTGATTATAGCTACTTGAGTCAAACCAAGGAAACAGGTGAAGTATTTACTTTTCCCTGCAGAGTTCTATAAATGCTATGTAACTTCACTCTTTTTTTTTCTATTAACAGTTTTTATGGACACTCCAGTGCTGTTCTAGATATAGAGGTCTTCGATCCCAAGTTCAGAGCTTGAAGTGTCGCTTGCGAGAGTCTAAACAGTGTCTTGGCAATGCTGTGGTATTTAAAAGAATTTGAATGAGTTAATACCCCTTTACCAAATTCTCCACCACTGATCAGGTTGTTAAGGTTCTTAAATCCAGGCTGTTTTATCTGTCTGGCAACTGTACACTATAGCATGAGCTCTGCCGTGATATGGTAAAAATACAGACCAAATTGCCCAAGTGCTGATAGTCCCCCAGTGTCCTTCCTGCAGCTCTGAAAAAGTTAAGCTTTTCCATGGGTTTCCTGAGAAGGAACATGCCAATGTGCAGAGTGATAGGCTATGATACCAGGCAACAGCGTCCCACATGCATCCTACAAGAATACAGAAGAGACTCTGCTGTTCAGTTTTACTTAGCTAAGCTATCTCAGATGCTTATACAGTGCAGTATAGACTTTCTCATCAAACCTAGACATCACAGTGCCACCTATAACAAGTAAAAAGTGAGAGCTGAAAAAATGATCTGCTGATCTTTAGGTTAACTGTAAGGAAAATTGTATCTGTGATACATGGCAGGATTTTTATCATGCTACATTGATAGAGCAAATTAATCCTTTCTATACTTGTTTTTCGCTTCCATCATTCTTCTACTCCTCTGCTTCCCCTTCATCCTGAGGCTTGAACCAATGCTGGAGTATCTTTGTAAATACCCAGTGGCCACGCTGGGATCCCTCAGACAAGCTGTGCTGCAGCAGTGTACTGAGAACTGGGTACCTGGAGGGTTGGGCTCTATTTCTCCCTGTTGGCTAGTTGTCTCTGCTTTGCCAAAGCTGCTTTCCTAGGAGCTCTTCTTTTGTATGAATCAAACGAAGCTCAGGTGGGACAAAGAAGAGGTTGAAGCTGTGTAAGGTTAAGGAATGATGCATGGTTGCTGGTTGCAGCAGAGCTTTGTAAATGCTATGAGATCGATCTGCTTGGCGTACAGTGCAAGTCCTGTATCTATCTCTATGGTACTTGGATATTATAGCAATAAATATCTGAGTTTGTAAAACAGTATGTATTGGATGGGATACTGTCTGGAAAAAGAGTTGGGTTTTGATCAATATATTTGCATGGGATCTGTGAGGGGAACCATTAGCATAGTTTGTGCTAGGCCTCTTGTTCTGGAAGATTAGAAAGGCTTTCCCGCACAGTGCAGAGCCCTTAACTACTTCAGTGGTGCTAAGGAAGTGGAATAGGTCCTACCATGGAAGAGAATTGTCGGAATATTCCCCAAAAGATCCTAAATTATTATAGACCCTTAATGCCTAGCTGTTACTTTGCATGCATGTGTTGAGAAACTTGCAAGGCTGCAGCCAAGTTGTCTGGGCACGGTTTATCTCAAGTTCTTCCTAGCTGTAGCACTCTATATACTGCAAACAAAATGAATGCCCTTAAATGGCATTTTAAAGATAAATCTGGCAAAAGAAAAGGAAAGGCAGTGACAAAAAGGAAAGTTCAACAAGAAGAACTAATAATGATATAACAATGGCTTAAACTGTTGTTTTTACAGATGTACTAATGTAGGGAATGGCTCATCTATGCAAGTTCTCTGTTAAATATCTTTCAAGAAATAAAAGTTAAAGCTTGTGTGGACAGCTGGGGAACAATGAAGATCTAAATAAATCCATTGATTAAAAGGTCAGAAGGGAAACACTGAAGTATATGTATTTGTTGTAAAGATCTCAGCAAGTATAAGATGCGTCTGCCGCAGTCTTACAGGGAAGGCTTTGGACCCACATCTCTTCCCCTGCTGTCTCCTTGCCTACTAGCACGGCCTGGTATGAGTGCATTTTGGCTTGTGTGATGACGAAGGGGCTGTGTACCATGTTACAGTATCATCTGCTACTCACCTATCCATTAACATCAGCTGCAAACAGCCCTGCAGACCTGGAGGCACTGTGGAAATGTGCTGGAGGATTTGGTTTTTTTAATTCTCTGTTGTATTTGAAAACTCTTGGAGGGCTGAGAAAATGTGAAAAGCCTAGGGAAGGAGAAAAACCAAATATGATGCTGATCTTTGAAATAAGAACTGACTTGGCAGTTACCATCCTTGTAAACATAATTTCAGTTCCTGGTAGAAAAATGAAAAGGAAATCTGCAGCCATTTAGAGGCTAAGAAACTGAAGAGTAAACAACACAGGTTTATAAATAACATTACAGATGGTTTTTTGTTATTTTGCGTTTTTAATCAAATTATTAAATTAGTAGGAAAAAATTGCAAATCTGGATTGTTGCAGTTCCTTATGAGTGATTACTGGAAAAATGAATTTAACTTTGCTAGGGAAATAAGAGCTCTCAGGAGCTGAGAGTTGAGAATATTGGCTGAGGGACACTAAACAAAGTTTCAGAGGATCATAGAATATAAAGATGGAAAATACCTTAAAGATCAACTAAACTCTCTTCCTGCCAGGACAAAGTTGTGCATTTGTAATATATTTTCCAAATGTTTTTCTACATCTAATAAATATAATTCAGTTGAGGGTAATGCTCTTAGTTTTGTGGATATTGGTGATGTTCTAGTTCAATTATTAAAAAGTCAACCAAAAGAAAATGTGCTAATGATAATTACATCTGCAGATGATATTGAGCTGGAAAGTCTTTTGGATTTCCAAGCAGCAAAGTATACCACCGTCTCAAAGAAAAAATTCTTTGGCCATTGCAGTCATGGTGGTGTAATCATAGGACCTCAGCTGCCATAGTTACAAATAGGAGTGTAAGTGGTTGATGTTTAGAACCAGCTATGGTAGTCACCAAAAAAAAAAAAAAAAAAAAAGTTGTAGACAGCAGTTATCTCTGTTTCTTTTTGGGTGATACTTCCACATTAAATTCTAAGGTTAACTTCATCTGGAAAACTTAAAGCACATTTGCTTATAGGTGACAAAAATGTAGGCCTTTGCATGTGAGAGAGCATATGATGATTGTTGTGCTCTGGAAATGTCAGAAAGGTCTGAGTAGCTGACCACACATTAAATATGAGAAGTGTGGCACTATAATGTGAAAAATAACGCTGGCTTTCGTAATACCTATTAGGAATGTGAGATGGTAAAATCTGTCACTTTGATAGTCCATCTTTATCACTCTTGGTTCAAAATCTTCCTTAAAAAAACCAAAAAACGCAATCTGTATGCTGATTTGGATTGCTGCTGCTCACTAGATGAATAGGTGGGATTCCAGGAGATCCAGTAATACTCGCTGCAAGATAGCTGTGTACTCTAAAATTAGTAAGACAGTGTCACACTGCACTCTGAGATCCACATCTTAGTGTAGCAACGTGATGGCAGAGATGGATAATAGCATGCTCTTACAATATGATGATAAGCAACACCTACACATATCACTTCTTGTGACATGCCTGTGCCACCAAGAGTATGTTTGGTTTCATTCTGGTAAGGAATAGCAGTACAAACATTATTTTTTTAAGTGTTTTTTTTAATATGAAAATATATGGTGTTGGAAATGTTAAATTTCACAATTTACCTAGAAATTATGGTAGTGAAAAACAAAATACACAAAAAAGTGTTCTTTACACAAAATTCTAGTTTTTGCTTTATCATTATTGTTGCTCCTTTTTAAAAGCAGATGGAGTTTCAGTGCTGCATGTTTTTTCTGTGCAGTTTCTGCTGAAATGTTTTTTCCAGGTTCTCCAATGTCAAATTTGGTAACATTAAGTGGAGAAACCAAAACATTCCAAGATACTTCACATGCAAAATGCTTAGACATTTTAAAGCAGATGTTAAGGATGCACCTTTTTTGAAAACATGACCTTAAGTAGAAATGTTCTTCACAGTGTAAGCATTTTATAGTCTTACAACTTTAAATTACCATTTCAAGTATCAGTTGTAAGAATCAGAGTAGACAATAAGATAAAATCAATTCTGAAGCCATTTCATGTATATTAAATATCACTGATAATTGTTACTGGGTTAAAAGCAAAGTAAAAATGTGTGATGGAGATACCATTTTAAAAGCATAATAAGAGTATGCCAATTAAAAATAGAAACAGGCTTCTTAGAACAGATTACATCATCTTAATAGGTATTGCTTATAGAATATAGCTGCTCCCAGAGATTGATGCTTGCCCTTGAGAGGCGGTTCATCATCTGTTCGGTTATTTTTAAGAAAGAAGAGTCTGTGAGACTCTGCAAAATGGCTGTAAAATAGAATAAAATGAAGTGCTAGACTACAGATACAATATATTTTTTAACAACCTTGCTTCAGGTAACCTAGCTGAAATCAAAAAAAGGTAGACTTGCTTTAATTGTGCATTTTCAGACTTGTATTTATTTCAAGAAAAGGCAGACAGATACACATCATAAAAATTTCTGTTCACATAAGTAGCAGAACTTATAATGTTTCAACAGAATAGAACAAATATATAAAAAACCCCAGTTATTTAAATCAATAGGAATGTCCAACTTTAATTTAATAATTGTTATTAGCCCCAATATTAAAAAGGCACTCTTAAATAGGATGTGACAAAAATTAAGCTCCAAGAATTTTTCTCACGCCTAATAATTACAGAAATGTGTAAGCGTTAAATGTAGTATTGATTTTTTTTTTTTTTTTTAAAAAGGAACAACTGAACACTGATTTTACTTACTTATTCTGCTGTGTTTTGGTCTTAAAAACGGAAAAAAAAGATAATTGCCTAGACAAATTCTATTGCTCACATGAAAACTCTAACCCTGCAAACTGGTCTGCGTGGGCAAAGTCCCTAACCCATGTGGATCATTACATGAATTCAGAACCTAAATGAAGTGTAAAAATGTAAACAGAATAGGTTGTGAAAGGAGAAGTGAGATTTGGAAAATTCCCTCAGCCTTAATAACCCAAAAAGGCTAGGAGGATAGCTAAAGAAATATTTTTTAAAAATAAATGAAATACAGATGTGACCGAACTGAGAGAATTCTGCAGGAGAGAAGAATAAACAGGAAGGGGAATACAGCTGTTGGGGAAAACATTGTTTACACAAGAGAACCACGTTTTTCTATGGTCGCCACTGCCCAGGAATTCTTCTTATACTTTCCTAAAATGCCTGGGCACATACATAATGTAGTCCATCTGCTTTTACTTCATAAAGCCTTTGCTGTTCAGTTATATGCTACGAAGGCTCTGAATGATTACAAAGATGCTATGTTTGATTTTTCTCCTTCACATAGTGAAACCACATTGAAGATAGGATTAAAAAAAGCCACCAAACAAAAGATACTGTTCTAACCAGAAAAATGGCTTATACACCATTTCACCTCTGTTTTAGGGATATTGTGCCTGAACCCTGCTTAGATTTCAAATGTTGTTTCTTCTGTAATAGCACAGCGTGAAATCTGAAGAGCACTACAGAAAGTTTTTTTTATAAGTACAATCTTTCTGAGTTTGTATCTGGACAAAATATAATTAAATTGTTTTGAGGGAAACAAGGCATACTTATTGATGTATTAAATGCCAACCAGGAATAGCAGTAACAACACACGGGATTATGTACAACAGACATTGTGTTACAAATGAATCATGATCATTAGTGGCTGCCATTTCATATTCTGTGCTGAAAGAGCTAAATAGAAAACGAAACCCCAAAGCTCAACTTATAGGACTTCTACTCCCATGTTAGCACTGTAAACAGAGTGGCTTTGTGCTCAGGACAGTGAGGGCATTTGGGGACTAAATACTGAAGGCAACCTGGTCATCGTGGTGATCTT
The DNA here is from genome assembly GCF_000737465.1 of Haliaeetus leucocephalus. NCBI lineage: Eukaryota > Metazoa > Chordata > Aves > Accipitriformes > Accipitridae > Haliaeetus > Haliaeetus leucocephalus. The sequence continues at coordinate 677,969 of NW_010972582.1, read as the reverse complement.
GTTAAAGGTGTCTTTCTTGGAGTGTTGGTGTCGCATCCAGCTAGGATTTGCAGCATATATGTCAATGGGATTCCTTGGTACTTTGTACATCTGCCCATCCCACCACCCTTTGCAATGACCAAGAGCATCTTGCAGGTCAGCTTAGTTTTATGGTGTTTTCACTTGTTACTGCACCTGAACTTTAACTTTTCACATCCCTTTACCTAATTCCAGTTTATTCACTCCCTCATCTGCCTACTCAGAAGTGACCCAGAGTCAAGTAACAATCTTGCTCAGGCCCTGAAGAGTTTAATTTGGATGCAAAGAAATGAAAAATATAAATGGCATTTTCTAACTATGAGGACACTGCACCTAAAGTTGTCGAGAAGACCTCCAAAATATCTTCGTTAAATGAGATAAACTGAACTGTGTAATTACCAGAGGAATAAAATCATGGGCATGGTAGAGAGATTAGTTTTATGCTATATTACGATTTTCCTTATGTTGCCCCTCTGGTCTTTCAGTGTTCAAAGGTAGTAGTTACCCATCTCAGTTTCCTGCAGGAGCTGTCTAATTGCTCTCCACTTGCCGGCATCTCCCCCTGCACCACGTGTGCCCGCCATCCTTTGCTCTTAGATTGTCTAATATGATTAATACAACTGAGTTCTGAAAATTGCTTCGAATTTATCATCACTTTAAACTCAAAGTCCAAGTTACTTCTGGTTTCGAGCTGAATATGATCTTTCAGACCTAAAAGCTTATTTCTTTACTTTTGCCATTTATCTCGGTCAGCCTGCTTCTTGCTGCAAATCTTTGCAACCATTTTTGGCAATTCATAGACTTTCATCACATTAACAAAATGTGATTCTTTGTTTTCAGACTACATAAAGTTATTTGCATCTGTGCAAAGAACTGTTGGGTTTTATCAACTCCGTCGTAGTCATTTGAGGAGAGGAGATGTTCTAAGTTATCAGGAACAAACTCTTCCCTAAAGAGGATGTATGTCCATGGATGAAAATGTGCACTTGTTTGCAGTTTAGAATATTATATGTCCAAGCATGCTATTGTGGTAATTGCAGCTGCAGACTGACAGATGCGTGCTCACTACTAGAACTACATTTGGGGCTTGTAATGTAGAAGTCTATCCCCAAACTCTGAAGTAATGCTATTTAGATGAATGTCATTGTGTATGCAATTTAAGAGGCTCCTGGTCACATGAATAGAAAAATCATTGGTAATTATTTTTTTTTATGTCCTTGCTTCAATGTCTCCATTAGCGTCAACACATTTGTTTTTTTCCCTTCAGCCTCATGAAGCGCATTTCGTGGGTTTGACTAATACTGAAACTTGTTACCAACAGAAAGTTGAGGCATGTATCTAGGCTTCTTAAAGTACAAAAAAGCAGACCTTCTAGTAAGCCTAGAAGCTATATATTTATTGCCTTCCCTTCATTTAAATTGTTGAGTCATGTTTGTTCCCTTTTTAAAATAATTTGCATATTGATCCAAGCTGTAAAAATGAAAACAATTACCGTGAGAAACCTTTCCATCTTAATAGCTTGAGGAGGATGTTATGTTCTTTGCTGGCTGATAATCAGAGTAGCCAGAAGGTGTAAGCTTTGAGGGGTATTTATACACAGTTTATTGCTGTAATGACCCAATGTGAATGAGTTAGGAGGAAAGGCTGCGTGCACTCTAGCTCTCGGCTGTCACATATCTGACTGCATGAAAACTCCCTCCTTTGATACAGTTTGAAGTTAAACAGATTAACCATAAGTAGTTTGTCTTCATGCTGGAGAAAAAGAGGCCTCATGCAGCTAGCAGTGGTGTCAGCTGGATGTAGCTGCTGACTGCAGCCCTCTGCTTCTCCCCAGTACCCTCCTCTGGAGCCAGAGCTACGGCTCTTTGGGTCAAAGCTGCTGAGGTCAGGCTCTACCCTGCATAAAGTGTGGATGCATTTATTTAGAGCTGATTTCTTTCTGCACAGGCAGGAGATAGGGAAGTTGGTAGGTAATGTGTAAGGAGCATGGGGCTATGTATTTGAAAAGTGGGGGAAGATTTTTGGAAAGGAAGAGCCGGGAGTACACGTAGCCCTTTTTTCTGGGGAAGGTGTATGGCTATGCAGAGATGCTGCTTTCCTGAAAGGTGGTGCCTAAATGAGGCTGAATTGGTGCAGAACTGTGTAAACACTCACTGCATTTTGAGAATAGCATCTATCAGTTGAGCTTAAAAATGTATTTTCCCTAGCTTAAAATCAAGTAAACAACTCTTAATTTGAAATAAATCTTGTGTAAACATGCTTAGCATCTGTTTAATTCAAAATCATTTTTTAAATGGTTTAGTTAAGCTGCAGAAAAGTAAGATACCTTCTCCATTTCTAGGGCTGGGGACTCGGAGGCTCTTGAGTCTTTTAAGATGGGGCAACTAAGTAACATTTTTTTGCTTTGCCTGATTTTTATGTTGTGCTGTGATCTTAATTTCAATAATGACTTTGAGTGTGGTTCTGACAAATTGAAAACTGTTGCTGCTTTCAGCTTCTTAAATTTAACAAACTTTCCTTCATTTTACAGTAAAATAGTGGCTGGAGTTATGAAAGTGATCCACATCTTATATTTGAGAGTTGGTTGCATCCTGTATTTGATAGCAATTTTTTTAAAAGCTGCCATATTGTATTCTCTGTGCACATTCCATTTTATGTCTTGTTGCAATGAACTCATTGCTGGTAGAGCAATTGGATTCATATTCTGGAACTGCACTGTGCTGCTCTGTTTGTGAAAGCAGTTGTGAGGCTTAAAGCTAAAAATTTTGTTGTCTGGTTTTTGGCTGGATGAACTTGCTGGATTGTGCTGAGAAGTATAACTTTGATCAGGGCTGTGTCCAGCTGCTGGATAAGTGGAAAGGATTCTGCAGAGGCTGCGTTCTCACCAAATGATGTGCTGTGTCTGCCTGCACTGGGCCATTCTAGAGGGGCAGAAATCAGGAATGAGGAGGAAAATATCTACTTAATTCCTGGTAGTTCCTTAGAAAAAAACTTCGGAGGTTTTCTGTTGCTGTTGGGCCGTACCTTTCAACCTGCTTTTTTTTCCTGCGAAGGGACTAAATTATTTTTTAATAATGGAGGAGGAAGTATATTCCTATTGCTGCAGGGCAGCTGTTCAAAAAGTTGTTATTCAGCACAGAGGCCAATATTACTTGCCACAGATAGCTTTCACGTCTCAGAGAAATTTGATTTGGATGTAACAAAACTTTGCTGCTGCAAACACGTTTGGATCCAGGTCTTTGCACTACCATAGTATCGATAGTAGGGAGGAAAATATGTAAAATTCAAGTCAAAAAAGTTAAACAGGCAAAGAAAAAAAACACATTCTCTTAAGACATCTTCAATTAGAACACCTTGTTGGTTGAATAGCAGAAAGATTTTGGGCATATGAATTTAGAGTATCTTTAACTGATGGGCCTGTTCTGATTAAATATCTAACCCAGTAGTAGGGCTGCTCCAGCAATTGCTCAACTCAACATGCTTTTGAATTTCGATGATGGAAAATCTGCTGTTACACAGGTGATAAAGAGATTACTACCTTGTTGGAAAAGCTCGTTTGAAGTATCTGTGCTGCCTTAAGCCACAGAACAGTTCTCCCACCATGGGAAGGCACTGAACCAGTCTGAATCTAGCATAGCAAACTCACAAACCCACCTTGACCTGCAAATGTGCCTCAGGATTACCTTATTCTTAAGGATGCGTTAGTTCAAACAAAACTCCGCTGTCTGTCCATCACCTGTCTTCATTGGTGACCAATGCTAGCAACCAGGGAGTTGCATAGAGCAAATATACAGTGGGATTTTCTTGTAGTACTGTGACCAGTGGAGGCATCATAAAGCATATCTTTGGGTTTTTTCTATAAAATTGTCCAGTTGCCTTCTGAAGCAATGTAATTTCTGGCCATCGCAACAGATCGCTGTGATCAGAGAGCTGCCCTGCTGACACAGATGTTGTGTAAAGATTCACTGTCCTTCTGTTGAATTCAAACAGCTGGTTTGGTATAATGCCCTCTGGTTCCTGTATTGGTTGAAGTCTGGTCTTTTACAACTTTTGTATGTGTGGTGTGATTGACTGCCATCATACTCCTCCTTAGCCACCTCTTTTTTCTGGGCTGGAAAATCCTAATCTATCATTGTTTTTACAGAAACTAATTTATATCTTTGATCAGACATTTCGTTCTTGCCTGCTTTTTTTCCCCCATTGCTAAGCCTGAACTGATCTGCTCTTGCAGATCCAACTTGGCTTTGGGTGGACCAAAGATGTAGAGTAAAAAAAAATCTTCATGTCACTGTATAATATTTGTGGAATCACATGCATAATGTGCAAGGAGGTTCTCATTTTTCCCCATCCCTAAAGAGACACAAGAGAGTTGGAAAAGGTACATTATAAAACAGCAGGAATAAACACAGGGCTGGGAAGGAAGGGAGGCAGTAGAAAAAAAAGAAAGAGAAAGGAGTAAGATAAATGTGTATGTGTTTGCATAAAGGAGAGAGGGAAAGCTACTTGGCAGGATTCAATTTCTGTGATGGCTGTTATTGAATATATTAGAAGATGGTACAACCAACCTTTGGTTTTTTGGAGAGGGGAAAAAAGGAAGAATATTCAAGCTAGCCATAACCTTATATCCTCACAGGGGTCAGAGAATTGCTCACATCTGCTGACTGTCAGTGGTTATGAAGTAAGCAGTTTTGACCATGGCTTACTCATTACTGCCAGGCTGGAGTTACGTGGCATGTGAGCCAACAGGCTCAAGGCAGTAAAATTTTTACAGGCTGAGTACTGAAGAACTTAAGAGGGAAATGTGGCATAAATGTGATACAAAGAGCAAATTTCATATTCTACTGAATAAAATCCACAAAGAAGTCATGGTGCATGTCCACAACGCAACTGTTTGGTAAATATGGTATTTTTATATCATCTTTTAGAAAAAAATCCTCCATTGGGATTTAAAAGCAGCAGTAGTTAACTCAGTGTACCTAACATCTTTTCTTACCTTATGTTTTTGCTGTTACAGAAAAAAATAAAATGCAGCAATGCTCATTAAGCACTTTGCTCTTTAACATGACATTCTTCTTGACCCAGGGCCATACACATGGATTTCAAACCAGGAAGAAAAAGGCAGGCATCTGACCCAAAGTACTGAGAGGATAAGGACAGGGCTAGAAATTAGGACAAAGTTACATAGGCAGGAGAAAAGAAAAGCATGAGGCTCTGTGGTCAGAGAAGAGAACAGAGAATGGAAGTAATAGTTTGTCTGGGATATGTATCCCGAGCACAACAGCCATGTCTTCAGTGACTGGAGATAGAAGCAACATGACAGCATATGTTTGGAGTTCTAGATTAAGGAGCTCTTTTGTATATATAGCCACAATTTCATCTCCCTTGTATATTTAATTCTTTTCTCCTCCCAGGCAGCAAATTGCTAATTGCAGCTCTGCAACTACATGCAAAAGGTTTCTGCAACAGTTTTTGTGAAGATCTTCTGTAAAGATGTAGCTTAGCTGTCAGCCAGTGGCAGGAGACTCTCAATACAGTTTGAGTGAGCACAGATCACAGTCCACACCTCTGGCTTGAAAAACTGGAGAGGGAGAGTATCAAAAACTATAAGATGTAACTTGAGGACTAGGGGAAATTACTTAAGGTGTTTCTAAGTCAGTCTGTCTCATTTACCAAAGAGAAGATGAACAGTTGGCTTGACAGTGGTATGTAAGTTGCTGAGGCTCCTCAGTCTACTCATTGGAATTTTATCAAGAATCATAGCTTGGAAGCTTATGCTGGATGAATTCAAATGGTAAATCAGGCAGGTATTTAAACATGGGTATTATTAGCAATAAAGGAAACTAGGTTTTTTTTCTGGACATCACTTAGGTTAGGATTTATCAAACGTAACTTTGGACATCTGCTATGTAGATGTCTGCACTTAAACTAATCAACAAGAGCTCTCGTTATAGTCCAGTGGACAGAAAGAGGCTCTTTTAGGCTAACATGAACCAAACTCTAGTCTCAATTGTTTGTGTTGGCCAGATCTCCATCCACTAAAACAGATCACAGGGTAATGGTGTAGATGTCAACATCTGAGCTAGGCACACCTAGCATGTCTTTCTGGAAGACATGCTTTAGGATAAGTGCAGGAATAATATTTTGTGATGTTAATCTACTGATTTGTTCTGGCCTTAAACTCTCTAGCCAAATACATGGCAACTGTCTGCACTTTTCTAGAAAACCTGCAGAGCTTCCCAAAGCTGGATAAGGTATGAATGACCAAGGCAATAGGAATCCTGCTGTGTACAGGGACAAATTCTAGCAAAAACTGAGCAAAAATAGTGACTAGAATTTTGGAACTTACTATGGGAGTTATAATGGCTCTCCTCAACAAACTGCTGAAATGGGTCATATCCTATTAGAACATGTTGAAAATCACAGAATCAAATTAAACACGGGATCCTTTTCGGTGCTTCCTGGAGTTTAAACTTTGTTATCCGCAGATACCTGAATGTTTCTAATAAAGTTTTTAACATACTGAAAAAAGTAAATTAAGTATAAATTTGTTTTATTTAAAATAGTATAAAAAATTGCAGTGTTTTTAAAAAGTAGTTCATCTAAAACTAATGACATCTGATGTATTTTTAAAACTGTAAAAACTTAATCCAACACAAATATACTAAGCTTTCCCTGTTACGTGATTATGTTGTTTTCTAGGTGGATAAGGTTTTAAGAGTTATAATTGCTAATAGATTTAAAGTACAGAATATTATCATCCAACCTTAAAAGATTTTTGAGGTCATTCTGTTCCATTCTGGGAGATGATACTCTATGATAAATATATATATATACATACGAATGTATGTGTGTATAGTTTATGGTCTAAGTAATGCAACTTTGCAAAGTTCCTTCAATATAGCTTCTTAAAAACCTCCTATGTTTTTTCTTTTCAAATTATTATTTATTCAGTGCCTCAGGGCATGTTAGAGGCAGAAGGAAGAGCTACCAGAGTATGATCACTTTCCTGATGAAAAAATAATTAACCCTCCAGTTGTTCTATAGCATAGTATAGCATCATAGGCACAGATGAGAATAGAACACACAAACTGTTCTTTTATTTCTATTAATTTTGCAGACTTGAGAAATTCTGTTGTATTATCAGTTGCATGCTACACACTAATTTAGAGCTGTGCGTTGTATCAAAGCTACCATGTGTCGGTGTAAAGTGTCCGTGTGAAATTTAGTTCTGTCATATAATCCTTTCCTTGCCTGGTACACAAATATTGTCCTGGCTATAGCGTCTTTATTAGGCCTTCCTGAGCGGGACAGAAGGAAAAGGGAGAGAGGAGCTTAAAAGCCTATGGCCTTACCCATGAGAAATTGCAAAACCACCCCCCACAAAACTTGGAATTTTATGTAGAAGAGTTCAATTTTATCTTCACACCAGTCAGGATATGTTTATATTTTTATTATAAACTAATTTAAGCAGAAAAAAAAAATCTCCAAACCCTTCAAACTCTACAAATTCTCAGACCGGGAGCACAGCTGAAGGCTGAAGGTTGCTTGAATCTGTTATATCCAGACACCCAGTGGCAGCTCTAATGCTTTTTAGCTGGTAGGTGTTGCAATAGAAAAGTCTGTAGTAGACCTGCGTGTACGTGCACATGCATATGTGTATAGTGCAATCAAGGTTTAAGAGAACTGTATCATACAAATGACGGAATGGTGCAGTCTATTCATGGTCATGTTTACAAGACAGGGATCTTTAGTTGTTTTATTTTGCAAAATGGAACAAGTGGCTGCTGTAATGTTATAATGTTCTGGTGGGGTAGACTCCACTATCCTGGGGGCAAGAGTCACTCACCCCTGTACATACCCAGTAAGGGCTTGTTTTTCCAGCGCAATACTAATTTAAGACCCCTGTCCTTCAAACACTTGGGCTTGTGCTTAAGTATTCTGTAACTCTGGGGCAGACCTGTAATTTATTCAGTGCTTTTTAGTGTTGAGGACAATGGGACCCAGTCCTGTTGAAACCTTCAGGAACTGCTGTAATACAAATGTTAAATAATAGTGAGCAATACTATTGAAGTGAAAGGGAATAGTCACATATTCAAATGAACTATTGTTCTTTTGTGTGAATTAAAACAATTACAGCTGTTATTTTGTCTCCCATTCTGATTGCAGAGGTAGATGAAAAATCCTGGTTTTGACTAAACTAATTTTTTGAGAAGGAAGAATGATTCTATCATGTGAATTCAAATAGGGTGATATTGTGGAAACTAGCTAAAAAGTAGCAGGTTTGAATGCATGAAAGATGCTGGGTTTGGGGGAATAACATTTCAGTTATAATGTGACTTTTTACTAGGATTGTTTCTTTACACTGCTTTGTTGTAGTGCAAGGAGAGCAAAGTAGATGTTAAAATCGTGGAGATTTGATTGTTCTGACTAGAAGCAAAAATGTTGTGATTAAAGGAAAAAAAACTTTTTACCAGCATGTGATGACTTTATGGTTGTTCTTTTTATAGACAATTGATGTTTCAGGTTGAGTTGTTTGGGAGAGAAACACAATCGTTCTTGGTCCCAGTAAATACAGTGAAATGCTGCTACTGCTAACTTAATCCATATTGAGCTGCATTTCTCTATATTGTGTTATGGAGGGCTATAGCATTGCTTCTGCCTTCTTTTTTTTTTTCTTTTCTTTTTTCCTTTCCTCTTTTTCTTTGCTGTACTTTAGCACTCTTCTTCTATTGCTTACATTCAGTTCCAGAATTGTCATGAACATGCTGCAGCCTCCAGTGAGAAATCTGAACAGGTGAATTAGATGCTTCAATTAAATCTCTGGGTAATTATGGCAGGTAATTTGCTAGTAGATACTTGCAATTATTTGAGTAGGCATTGATTTTATTGGATAATGTTGGCTATCACTGTGTTTCAGTTGAATATTTAGTTTGTTTCTCACCTTTAATGTTTGAGCTGCTAGAAAAATGGTCTTTGGTGGCTGAAAAGTCTTTGTGCTGTATTGTATCTTGTGATAGACTTGCCTTGATCAAGTCCGTATATAATGAGAGTTTTCTACCACTTTAGGATACCAGAAAGTTTTCTTTCCAGAATCTTTATCTCTTACAGTGCAACTAGCCTAATACACATTTAATTCAGCTTTCACTTATCTATTGTCTTTCCACATGAGTTTGCTGATACATTTAAACTACCTTGACACAGGACATCTATATTTTTGACAGGCTTTTCGGTGTTATTTGCTTGTATTGTTGTAGTGACTGGGAATCTGAGTCATAGGTAGCTGCTCCACTCTGCTAGTCTTGCATAGGAAAAGAAGAAAAAGGCAGTCTGTATGGCAGGTGTACCTGCAGTTTTTCCTCTCCTCGCACAGACATAAACTTCTCTTTCAAAGCTGACATACTGGTTGTTATTTTGTGGCAGAAAAGCAGACAGTACTTTTGTTGCTTTCCACAGTGAGACAGATAGACATGCAACGGTAATTAAGTACTTTAGATGAATTGCAACATGACTGCAAATTTGCTTAATCAAGCTTAATAGGATGAGGTGCATGGGGATGCATGCACAAGCGCAGATGATCATAATTAAGTCCAAAATGGCAAATATAAGAAATGTATCATTGGAAGTCATTATGCACTTTAGGTTATCTAAATTCATATCTCAAGAATAGTTACATTTCTTGAACAAATCTGATGTCCAGCTGCTCAGTATCTGACCTAAGAGATATTATTTGTATCTATTATACTGTCCAAGTAGTTTTCCTTTTTAGCTAGGCATTTCTCGCTTTATAAATTTCATCTCCTAAAATTAATTTTTATCAGTGTTTCTCGTCAGATCATAAATGAAGATTTTAATAACCAGGGCTGAAGCAGATGAACAGAAATAATGCTACCTCTTCTTTAACCATTATTCTTATGTGTTATTCCTACAAGTTGATGGAACAGAGATTAGTGAATGCAATAAATACTATTCCAACCCAAGGGAACAGTTGAGTCAAAGTATAAGTCTGCAAAATGTAGAACATACCAAAGCACACTGAAATCAGGTTTAGTACTGTGCAAGACGTTAGAAGTCCTTACATTGCACATGGAAAAGCTTAGTTACAGGCATTATTTTGTATGAAACATTACATTTTCTGTTCTCTGACTACCCGGCATCAATCTCGAATTTTAAAAAAAAAAAAAAAAATCAGTATGTGCTTATATATGCTCATGTAAAAGTGTAATGCGTGTTCCTTGTCATAATACCACTCAAGCTATGAAGTTATTACAGTTTTGTGGGAACTGAGATTCTAGTTCCTTATGCTTTCTGTGCTATATGCAGAAATGGTGTAAGATACACTATACGCTAAATACTTTGTCCTCAAACTACAGCCTACTTCAGTTTGAATTTAATTTGCATGTAGTCTTTACAATGATCAGGTATGCCAGAAGGTGCTATACTTACTGCAGAGATTTGTGCTGATTCCATCTGCTGGTAGAGTTTACCCAGAGCCTCCAACAGGAAGTTTTGCTATATTCCAGGCATTTTTCCTTCTTGATTTACTTACCCACCTCCTTCCAGCCTATACACACGCCATGCATGCTTTTCAGATCGAGTAAGTGAAAGGTTGGGTGACAAATTAGACTGGAAGCATCTGTTTCTGCTTCTATGCTAGAAATGCTGAGACAAAAATACACTGTATGTAAAGAGAGTTAATGCATTTATCTGACATAAGTTCATTTTGTAGATGATGCTTCACTAGCTGAATTGTCCCTGAAATTGAGCTACTACTGAAAACAAATTTTGCGTTTTATGGTAGACTAAAAGAAAGTAATAACACAGATGTACTGTAGAGGACATAAAGATTCCTTGAAAATACATGACAAATCCGTATTTTAGTAACTGAACATACTGAACAGGGTTTTTTAACTGGGTCTGAACATATTTTTAGCACTCTTGAAGACTGAGACTTTTCTGTTTGAATACAGCTGTAGGAACCTGTGTCAGCAAATATTTGCCCTTACAATCAAGCATTCCAGAATCTGACTTTCAAGCCCCCAGGATTTAGGATTTTAACATTTATTTATTTACTTACTTACTTATTTATTTTAGTCTTTTGAAATTATTTCACTTTTATCTGGCATCTTGTAGTTTACCAAGCTATTGATTTAATACAATACTGCTTTCCAATTTTGTGTTTTCTTATGTGTTCTCTTTAAAGAATTATATTCCATAAATATTGTACTTAGATGTTTACATTGGGAAATTAAAAGCAGGTTGCTCCAGGTTGCTGCTTAGAAAAAGATGAAGAGTAATACTCTTTTTATGTCAGTAGTACCATAAGATTTTCTTGTACAGCATAAACCTCAAAACTAGCAGCTACAGTTTCAGATGCTTAGGAGCTCTTTCATCATAAAATGTCCAAGTTGCATTTGGATCAGTGCAGTTCTCTTACAGTCAGTAAAATCCTGACACTTTTCAGACCAGGATTTTAAAGAAAAATTTGCAGGACTGAGACCACAATGAGGTCCTGTTTCTCATGTCTTAGAGAGTAACTGCAGAGAAAGGAGAAGATTAGTATGTATTACATCAGCTTTCCCTTGAGTAGAAAACCAAAGGTTCATTCTGATAACTTGTGTGGTATTGAGCAGATAATGCTTTGTAAGCACTAAGGTTTTATACCTAATTCCTGAAGCCACAAGTAATCTTAAAAGATGTCTAATAATAATTTGAATTGAAAATGCATTTATTCGCACACATAAAAGGCAAAAGGTCATGCTGATGTAGTATGCAGTGTTCTTTCTTGGCTGTCTTGCGCTGCTGCTGCAAAATGGAGAGTACTTCTCCATAAATTTTCAGTGTATCAGAAAAAAACTAAAAGTGTCCTTAATTTAATAGTTCTCATAGTATTGCATCTTCCCTGGTTGGCAAGAGAAATGTGTGGCATTTGGTAACACAGCATTAAGTATTTTGAATCATCTGTATGAGCATGTCATATGGGAATTCCACATTGTGTTGTGGATTGCCTCTTTATGAATTCCCTAGCTTTTAAGAGACACTAATTACGTATTCAGTTAAGATAAATGCTGACATTGTTTCACGCTAAATGTCCCTGAAGACTGTATGCAGGAAGACTACAACCAAAATTTTACAGGTTTTTTGTTTTCTGGATTTTTTCTTTTAAGCAGTTGGAGATATGAGGTAGACCCAAATCCCAGTCTGTTGTAGAAAGTCCTTGTGCAGACTTGCAGTTGTAGAAATTAATAATTACATTTATTAGTACTTCTTTTTTTCTTGTGGCCTACAATCTCTGACAGTGTAATTCTGTTCCCCAGAGCTAACATTCTTTGCTCACTTGGACGATCAGTCTACAAAGCCACAGCTGTTCTTACTGTGTTTTCGACAGTGCTATGGTATACTGAATAGGAAAGGGATTCTGATCTCAGCTGCACCATTGTAAAATATAGTTTTATACGTGACACGTTTCCACTGACATCAGTTGAATTTCTCTGGATTTTCATGGCTGTAACTGAGATCAGAATTTAGTCTCAAGTCTCACTAGGTTTTTCAAAGACCTACAACATGTCTTAAATACCTTCCTGTTGTACCAATTCTTGCTAGCAAAAGATGTAGGTAATCTCATGTTTCAATTTCAGTTAGAAGTTCCTTTTAGCACAGGCCCATGATTTTCTTCACAATTCTTTTCAGACTGAAGTTGTAAACCTGTGCTCTCAGTCACTCGCAGCTAAAGCAAATAAAGGATTTGAGGACCTAATGCAGGACAAAGGTGTTTTATCCAGCACTGGATAAAGCTTCCACACTCCTTCTGCCACTGCTCCCACCCTCCTCCATTGCTGCTTAATTTTGGAGGCCCATAAGCTCTTTACTCACCTGCTCTTCTGACTAGACAATTGTGTGTGGGGTGGGACTCTTGGCGTGGATAGCATGGTGCCTTGCTCGGGCTTCCACCAGGCACAAGCTAAAAGAAGTAGCGTAGAGTTCCTCGAGGATCCCAAACTAAGGGGCGGCCTCAGCTCATGCCAGTGTAGTTCTGACTGAGTAAGACTTTTCACAAAGTATCATACTTTGTAGGAAGATATTCTGGCAGTAGCTGCTCCTTGCTTTTTATATCATAGCTTAGCATTTCTCATGCTTGCCTAAGGAGTGGAAGCCATGGGAGCAATTTCTTCCTTCCTGATGGAATTCAAATCTGTCTCTACCTCACCAAAACATCACCTAACTACCCAGGAACTCTTCCAGCTCCAGACACACCCCTCTTTGGTTTGAAAGTCTTCAATATGCAAAAACAACACGGCAAGTCATCAGTGAGATGTGTTAGTCCTGTGGTTAGTGCACTGGATCAGGTCAGAAGTTTGAGGTGTAGTTCTTATTACCAGAACTCAAGCTTTGTTCATTGATTGCTTGGTGTAATATGTGGAGTTACCCTGGAAGAGTTCCCCTTCTAGATGAATGCATTAACCACAAAGCTATCTTATAAAGGTAGAGTATCATTGCTGTTTCTTTCTTTAAAAAAAACCTAAAAATCTCTAGGCATCATCTTTTTCTACTGTTAAAATCTCATCTATGAGGTGCTGCATTTATCAGAAATCTTGAATGGTGGTAGTTTCTTCATTATGAACATATCAGGCCTATGATATGTGCAACCGTATTATATTACTTATGCAGAGCTGATCTGATCAGTGAAAAAAAAGGTTGCCATGTATCCAGCAACCCAAGAGTCCCACAATTTGTGTGAGTATGTCATCTGATTAATTTGTGATGCAGATCTTTTGCAGTTTTTCTGCCTGGTTGGATGTCTCATACACTCTGTGAGTTTGGCAGAGTAAGATTAGAAATATGGTAACCCTAAAGTTTCGGATTGTGTTATAGGTATGTATTTGTCCTTACTGCACAAGGAGCACAGGCCCTTGCTGCAAGGTTCTGGATTTACTTTTGAAGATCAGGAGCATACAAGTTTGTCAGATCTTGTTTGATTCAGTCTGCATATTCTGAACAAAATCAGTTTACTCTCTGAGTTAGGCCAGTAAAGGAAGGGAAACGTATTTAATTTGCATTCAGTGAGTTTTTTTCTCACTGTGAAGGTTTTTTGGGGTAAACATTTTATTGTAACTGTGAAAGAGTTATAGGAAAATCATCATGTTTTGTGGTTTGATTGTTTTCCATTTCCTTGGAAGAAAACTAAATTTTTATACAATTTTTTTTATAAACAAGTTTGTTTTGCTAATATAGTATTGGGGTAGTGTACAAAGCTGTCATAAAAATGGGGAATCCTGGGTACAAAACATCTACATCAACTTGCTACTCTGATACCTGATCATGAGAATACCAGTATTGTTGTCAAACATGTGCGGCTTGTGTAACAGAGGGTGTCTTGTATGTACTTAATAGGTGGTAGAAGAATAATTTGAAAAACTAAAACCCTTTGAAACTGAAATTGTTCTCTCCTAAGAAAGGGGGCCTTGATATTTTTCATATAGCAATAAACAGGAAAAGCACTCCATTTTAGAAGGAAAACCTTAATGAGCGAAATTTTATAGCAGTTCAGTTATTGAAGTGCTGTATTGTTAATGAAAGTTGCAGATTGACTTTAAAGTTTGTCAGTGTAATTTGTCTCCTACTATAGGTACATGGAGATGTCTCTGCCTGTGTGCCTGTATGTTATGTAGTAAACTTTCAGTTCCAAATTTGTTGGTCAGGCTTTGAATTGGTATTTCTGTAAAGATACCAAAATGAGTATGTTTTCCAATTATTATCTTCTCAGTATAACTTTAATACTAATATCGATTTTATAAACAGGGGTTAGAAAACAAAATTTCTTCACTGAATATACTAGAAAAATAGTAACATACAAGATAGTAAGAGCCATATTTTAGTAAGAGCCATATTTTAGCATACATCAGCCTGCCATATCTTAATTTCAGTGGGATTGATGCTATAGTAAAGTTCTACTTAAATTTTAATTGAGTCTGTTAGGTTGTCTGATTTCCCTAAAAGTTGTATTAGTTTGCATCATGAAAAATGGAGCAAAAATTTCACTACATAAACAATTGCCCCTTTGTTCAAAGGTTCAAGCTCAAGTGCGACATGCAAAACTGAACTTTGACAAACTGAAGACTGATGTCTGTCAAAAAGTGGATCTTTTGGGAGCAAGCAGATGCAACCTCCTTTCTCATGTATTAACAACATATCAGGTATCCAAAGAAAACGTTGAGCTCCAAAAGAAAGATTTCCTGTTAATATATGTTTTTTGGAAGAGGTTACCATGGCGATATTCAACTGTAAGAATATGTAACTAGTATTGGACGGGAGATGTGAAATTTGCACTGAAAGCAAATCGGTGTTAAAGCTAACATTGCATTGAAATTTTACCCTACCTTACAGACAACACTTCTTCATTTTTGGGAAAAAACTTCGCACACGATGGCAGCCATCCATGAAAGTTTCAAAGGTTATCAGCCGTATGAATTCACTATGTTAAAGGTAAGGAATATATAGATATGTTTGTTTGCCCAATGATAACAAATAAGAGATCATACAAGGATGTAGAAAGCACACGTTCATATTTTGTCTGTATATTGTCTGACAATTTTATCCCTGTCCTGTCTTTTCATTTAAATACAGGTTTTCTGTTTAATGTACTTCTGGCTAGTAGGATCAAAAACTGCAATGTAGAGTGCAGTGACTAAGGAATATTTCAAGGAAGGCATTATTCAGAGCTGCTCTTAAGTATGTGTTTAAGTGCTAACTGGGATTGTATTTGATTATTCCTAAAGAATCATAAAATCTAGCAGAATTATGGATTTATTTGCTCTCCAAAATCCCACAAGTGAATTAATACTATTTTGCCCTTGTATCTGTTTTTCAAAACTCACACTCTTTAAGAACACCTTATTGGACTGAATATGAATACATGGATGCTCCACGTTCTCACACCTGTATTCAGACTTTTTAACCCTTAACTGCTCTGGGAAATACTGTTTTGCTTGACTAGTGGTATTTGCTGATCCTTTGTAATCTTTGAATATGGAATATGTGCAATATCTGACTGAAGTCTGAGTTGAAAGTTTCACCAAGTATCTAAAAATAATCACTCAGCACTGTGCATTTCCCTTGTCATGCCTGCCCCTGCATATGAAGCTGTTTTGCTCGCTGCAATTCAAAGTTCAACAGGGGAATGGGAAAACGGTGAAAAAATTAGTTAACTTTCCAGTTATCCCCATAGATATCTTTGTTCTGTAGTTATTTTGTGCAGTGTAATAACTGTGATTGGCTGATCCTATTTGCACGGGAGAAAAATAACATTTATCTGAAGGAGGTCTGACGGAACGGTTACCATCAGGATGAAAGTGAGGAATGAACACCTTGCAGTAAAGCCACTGTTTGCTTGGAGGGACAACCCAGTTTGAAAACAATTACAAGTCATAGCCTCAATCCATGAAACACTTGTGCGTCTGACATGTAGAAGTGGAAGTTGGGCTGTATTATGCTATATAGCTTGTGGCTGCCCCAGAGCTCCTGGAAAAGAAGCACCTGAAGGTATAAGGTTTAATTCACCCCACACTACCAAACTTGTCTGTACATGACTATGCTATATTTAAGTTGTTTTCTAGAATGTGGGTTGAAAGGGAGCAGTTTCTGAACTTTGAAGTGTGTGAAGAGCTTGAGGAGACTTACTGCTGCAGCTTGAAACATCACAACAGACCAAACAAACAAATTTCAAGATCAGTCTCTCCTGACCGAGGACAAAAATAAAAGGAGGCTCATAAACTGTTTCATCTTACCTAGCCTCTGAAGAATCCTGTCTTGCAGGAGAAGTCCTCATTTGCTGTGAAGTTAACATAACTCTAAGCATCTTTCTTGCATAGTCCATGTCATGGAAGATGGGTTTTAGCCAGAGCTTATGTCCAGATTTCAGCAGGAGACAGTTGGGCATAGTTATCTTGACATTGCTAGTAATTGCATACAGACTCACCAGTTAAACTCCAAGCCACAAAAGAAAGTCCCCTCTATTTCGCCTCTGTTGCCTCCCATTGCAACGATGTCTAGTTCACAGCCTGCGTTTAGCACAGCCGGAGTACTGCTCAGGAGCCTGTCTACCATACTGGTGGGCTGTTCTCATAACTTCCCCATGTTAGAAGGTTTCTGAGGATTTTTTTTCCTCTTTGCTTTGATACAAACCAGTTCCAGTCCAATTTGTGTAGGTAGCCTATATTGTTGCTGGGTATTTATTCTTTATTCTCTTTTCTATCTAAAAATATGATTATCTGAACACAACATAGTAACATTTGGACACCTTAGAGAGAAACTTATACAGAAAATGCACCTGTTCTGAAGTGTGAAGTAGCCTTGTGATGGAGGATGAGAGAGATTTGGGGATGCTTGTTATCTTTTGAACTTCCTCCTGTGAAAGATTTCAGTATAATCTAAATTAGAAATTAGGTTGGGAATCATGATGAAGAAATGCAATCTATATTGAGTCCATACATGTGTACAAGCAGTCCCTTGAAGCAAAAAGTAACTGTAAAAATGGTTGTGAATATTGTAGTGTGTTTAGGATGCAGCCTATCTTTGTAACGAGAATCTTAACCATTTTTATTGCTGGCTTTCTGCGCTGAAAAGATGTGATTTCCTGTTTTTGCAGTGATACGTATGCTGAGAAATGATGCTAATCAAGAGGTAGTTTTATACTACAGCATTTCATGAAAGTCTGTGCTTTCAGAAAACAGCTGCTTGGGAATAAGACTATGTTACTGCCTTTTAGTATCAGTTCATTATTTCTTCGGTTTCTAGAGTGTGGGATTATTTTCTATACCAAAGCTAAGTCTCCTCTGTGATCTGTTTTCCCTAGTAGTTTGTCTGTTTACATTAAATGATTGATAAGGAAATTAAATCAAATTCTGGTGGTTGCATCAGGTGAGATTCTGTTGCATAAGAGAATAGATGTTCGCTGCTACTTCAGATGCCTTACTAGGGTAAGTGACCTCACCTCTACTTGTCATTTCTGAAGGGTGTGGGACTCCCATGAGTCCTGTGTCTCCTCTGCTAGACCTGGGTGTGGAATAACAATAGATGTTTATGGTTGGGGAACTGATCCCTACCAGTCATATCATATGTTCATGCCAGAGTAACTATATATTAAGAAGGAGCTGCAAGCTAATTCTACATTGAGATTACATGGTATTATTTTTTTATGAAGTATAATAAACAGCTATAGCTTATCTAGGGTAAGTGTAGTTTCTGATGGAGAAACTTTTTCTAAAAATGTACCCAATGAAGATGCCATGTCTGCTGTTGACTCTATGCATTAAAAATACACAATCAGAATATATAATTGCTTAAAAGATACATAAAACATTTCAGTGTGCCCATTTCTATGTCTAATCGGGAGTTACCCCTTTTAGAATATTTCTGCCCGTCTTATATCTTAAAAGGGATCTTTCCTAAAAGAAAATTCTGAATTTGATGCTTGAAAATCTTTGTCTTTTGTGATTCCAGTTCTGATACTAGCAGCTTAATTTTGCTCATACAAGTGATCCTTCTGAATTAAACTAAGCATACATGTATGTAGGATTAGCGTTTTACTTTAAAACAAGAATTTAAAGAAACTGTTAATATTTTACTTAGATGTAGATTGTCTTACTGAAAAATTAGAAGGTGCTATGTACTGGAAAATTACTATTTGTATTTTGTAGCATGAATATATTCATGTACCAGGTTTACCTCAGGAAAGAGACTCTTAAATGCCTCTCGGGATTGTTTCTGGAAAGAAAACATTGTCTTTAGAGATGTTTGCCAAACTCCCTTAATGAAAAGCAGCCCATTTGTTTTCTTTGCTTCAGGGTATATGCTGAGAGTAGTATAATTGTGCTATTGCAGCTGTATTTCCTAACTGCGAGTTTTATGCTTGATGAAAGATGATTATTAATGTGCTAACAACTCTATATATCGTGATGTAAAAGTATCCGTTACTGTATCCATTGCTGTAATATTAAAGATGATGGGCTGCTGTTTTGGTAAAGCCTTTAAGGTTTCATTGTCTTGAAATTACCATATAGCAAATGAATTCAAATTTATTTCAGGGGCTACTTTTCATGAATAATACTTCTTCCTAATTTCTGTCACCATTTATTTGCCTTAGTTACTTAATGAATATTTAGTTGCATTTTTTACATTTTAATGCTATAATCCAAACTTCCTGAAGAGTTTGTATGAGCCTAGAAATAATAATAGCCCTGGTAAGGGAGTCAGAAGGCGTAAATCTCAATGCATCCGTTTATTTCCGTGCAAAGTGGAACACTGCTGCCTGTGCTTCTTATGTGGTTTGGAGAACTCTGTCCAAACAGGTACTACAATACTGTTGCCTTCTGCTGACCTCTGCTGTAGTCTGGTAGCCTTTCTTGTTTCTGTTTGTTGCACCATGACTTTACTCATAGGCAAGACTGTGTGTAATTTTATATCTCTAGGGGTTTGGGCGGGGGGGGATTTTTTTCTGATGAATCTCCACAAGGAAATTCTGAGACTACCTGCTTTTCCTCTTCCCTTTCAGCTCTCCCCCCCACCCCTCCCGCCCCAAATGAAACATATCCAAGTTTTTGTCTCTTCACTGGTGTCGCAGTTCTCCATATGTGTATTGACATCCTGGGATGTATCCCTGGCTCCTGGACCTGCCCTTAGCTGTGTTGCTTTGATTCTTTCTCAGTCAAGAAGGAAGTGCATTAGTTGTCCAAGGCACTTGAGGGAACTGCGGGCTAGCTGAGTGCGTTGTCAACACTCTGGTGATTTAACTGCAGAGGACAGGTTTTGCGTGCAGTCCAGATGATCTTGGCTTGACTTGAAAGCAGTCCAGATGCAGGTGAAGGAATTTTCTGAGTGAGTAGCAGTCAGCCTCGGAATGGTGCCTGAGCTGGAACCAGAGTTAACTCTGCAGTGAAGGAACTTCTTGTTGGCTTGGATATTTAGTCTGAGTACTGGGAGCAAGCAAATATCACTGGGTGACTTTTGGTTGTAGAGACAGACAAGATAGGCAGAGTGAATGACTGTGAACTTGCTCTTCTAGTGTGTATGGTCTTACCCTGATTTTTATAGTAAAAGAGAAATAATAAAGCTAGGAAGATAGCTTTCTAAACATGCAAGGATCCTACCTTAAGCCACATGCTGATGTAGCTCACAACAAAGTCCGTATGAGTTCACATGAGCAACCAGAATCATGCTGTGAAGTTATGCATTTGTCCGCTCTGTGCCAGCGAAGTCAGGTATGCTTCACCCACCCAACTGACATGTGCTTGCTTTTGTCTGAACTCAGTCTGTGCCTTTACAGCCTTGTTTGATCACTACACTTTCTAGATGGTGGGACTTCTTCCCTTCTTCTGATGGGAGATAAGAGAATATCATAGTTTGATTTCTATACGTGCTGACAGTAGTGATCACAGTACCATGGGTTCATGTTTAGAAAACAGTTGACAATGGCTTTTTAACACTGAGCTTTATGTCTTACCCATTCTCTAGCCTTTTAAAATTTTTTTTTAAAAGATATCTCAGTTTGTAGTGCACATCAAGATGTGGAGTGGAGGGAGGCAGGGGAGAGGAAAATAATTTCAGTATTTGCTATCAGAATTTGAGGGAATATTGTCTTAATTAAACTGTTACATTGGATTATTGCATTAAAATACAGCTGCTGATTTTTAACAATTTTTGTCATAATCTCCATTGAAACTGAAGCTTTTTCAGAGCTATGTTTATTTTTCTAATACAGGAAATAGTAACTGTCATTATTATCATGCTGTTTCCTTCCCAAGGTACTTGTGAACTCCATTTCTATATGCTGTTTCCGTGGTTTGATCACAGTCCTTTAAATATGGATTTCCTGAAACACTTGTGAAGTCATCATAAAATACAGTTCCTTCAAGAAGGATGCTGGTTTCTCCATATTTCTTCTTGGGGAAGATGCAGAAGATTTTACTTCTGATAATTGTCTTTAACTTGTATAATTAAGCAGTGGTTAAAGTAGTCCTGTTTGTTATTCAAAACAATTACATCCTTCTTGGGGCAGGCTTTGTGCTGCTATATTTAGTGGCAGGCAGAGCACCACTACTGTTGCACCATCGCCTCCTGATTACAGGGGACTGTGTGTCCTACTGTAAAAGTGTCCAAAATGGTTCAAGTGCCTGAAGCAGTACAGTCCCCATAATGCAAAGCTCTGCAGCCTTTCTCTGCTCTGCACTTTTGTGCAGGTATAGTGCATATTCTTACATTTTTGAACTCCAGTCGAGGTCCTGTTGGAGTCAATGGAATAATTCCTATCAATTTTATCAGTACAAGAAGTGCAGTCTAATCAATACTCAGTACAAATGCAGTTACAGGGTAACATACTCGTTCATAGGTGATCTAGCTGAGGTGGCTAGTGTCTGTTATTCAGAATCCAAGAAGTACACTTACATGTGATTCTGGTTAGCACTGTTACAGTGTCCAAAAAAAAAAAAAAAAGTGGCAACCACAGAATAAGGTAAATTTCTTTAAAGCCTCTATTTATTATTGCTGCTTTTGTGATCCCTCATCTTTTGACGCATGATGTCTGCAGTGCTAAAGGTGTTTATGACAAATTAATCTGCGGTTCTAGATAGAAGAATTAACATACTAGGAGGAAAAAGAAATGCAACTGCAGTATATGACACGTCCCATTAGTTTGGTTTCTGAAACACTGAAGTATACGTTTCCTCACACAGATAAGTACTGAGCCAAGCAGAAACTGGAATGCCCCTTCTGGGGACTCATCTGTCCTGGTTAACAGGGCAGTGCAAACAAGACCTGCAACATGCCTGGGAATGCTTTTCTTGTAACAGATGGGCTAGGGACTCTAACTTGTATTCAACAGATGAGATGGATGTAGTGGCCACGTTTTTTCTTTGTTTTATTATTCTGATGAAACATACTACCATTTTGTTAAAACTCCACATGCAAAACCACTACATTTTTGTGTGTGTTGAGTTTTGCAGAAAAGGTGGCTTATTTGTTTTAGCCTCAGCTTTTCAGGGGGTCGGGGGAGAAGGTGGATGAGATGCACTACTATGAGTATGAGTGAGACATAAATAAACTCAAGTAGACGTGGCCAGGACTATTCACATGAAACATGGTTTTATTTTTCAGAAACTGAGTTGGACTTTGGAAAGAGGAACATGTTTTCACCTTCACAGCAAAACCATTTGATAGAGCCAAATATTCACATTGCTAATGTCTGCAATTATATAATTACTATCTTCAGTTATTAATTTTTCTTACAGAAATCCTAATTAATGCATAACAGGGACAACCAGTAGTATACTTATCACTTCTGTAATGTCAAAGAGTCAGTCTGTAATGCTTTATGTGTTGGCTTGTTCACATGTCCAAATTTTGGTTATAAAAATGCTGACTGTGAAACTGCACATTGTTATTTTGTAGCATGGCCTTTCAGATTGCAAAGGGACAGTAGGGTTTTGTAATAGCACACCTGGCCTCTATCTAATTAATTATCCAAGATTTTAACCCTCATTTTCAGATTCAGGATACAAGTAGTACCTTCCCACTACACTGCAGTTGCCAAGGTTGTGTGAATAGTTGTGTCAGGAAAAAAAGAGAATAAAGAAGTAAAGCAGCAGTGTATGAGAAACAAACCGATGTAAAGAATGAATTTTTCTCAACTTTAAAAAAGAAAAAAGGCAAAAAAGGAAGCAAAAAAAGAGGCAAACCCCTAAAATGGCAAAGAAACAGGCTGTCAGTGCCTGCTTTGCACATGGTATAGATGGTTTTACTTAGAAATACTGGAAACAGAACATGAGTTTAGAAGTAGCCAAGAGTCACCTTTTTACATAAAGTCTGTTCATGTGACTCAATTTGAATGAGTATCTTCTACCATTTTTTATTTCGCTTGTTTGAGTCAGATATAGTTTTGATACAGCTCAAAACCATTCTTGCTTAATTTATGTAGGTTCTATAGTCTGATTTGGCCTTCAATGACACACTTTTGCTTCCCTGATTCTACTTTGTTTTCTTCTCTTTGTTTATATTATGGTTATGATCTAGAGCTTGCAAGATCCTGTGAATAAACTAACAGAAAAAGCAGAAAAGGAGGACCTGCAGATTGAGAGCACCAAATCAGTACAAGATCAGCAGAGTCAGTAAGTCACATGGCCTCTATATTAAAATAATAAGTATTCTTGTCTATAATCTGCTTTCTGATTGCTAAAGTCACCAAACATTTATAAATGGAAATATAGACACAGCTAGTCTGATCACACTAGCTAATAGTAAGCTTAATACAAGAATTCCTGAAATGTTGTGGTGTGTACATGAAAACTAATAAACTTTATGGTGAAACCAAGAACTTTAAAAAGACCCATTAAATCTTTATATGTTTTTCATCTTTCCTAGCCTTCTCTTTATTTTTTCAGCTTTTCCTTCAATTTTCTTTAGTAAAAGAAATGGTAAACAACTACACATGGGAGAAGATATATGAGCATTGTATTTCTCCCTTCAACAGCATCTCCTTTCATCTGGGAATAGGATATGGATTCCTGATTGCTTTAAGCAGCGATTAGTTTTTGTAATGTATACAGCATCGGTTAGTAATCCAATGAAGCAGTAGGTACTTAGTGTAAAGTACATCTAAGTGAGCTGATGCTATCAAGGTTTGAGTTACCTGTAGCTCTGAGGTGAGAGGGACTTATGAATGGGCTGCTATGGGGAGAGGAGAAGAGGAGAATGAGATGCGATCCCTCTGCTACAGGACCATGGGGATTCAGTTGCGAGGAGATGCAGCATTGATATAATCCTGCTGCCACCTGTTGTTTTGACTGTTCCTGGTTAAATGAAGCACCCAGCAAAGGATCAGTTGTCAAAAAGCAGAGAACAGCTTGACTGATTAGTGGATTTTGCTCGGCTGTTTATAATAATGGATTTTTAAAGAGTTCAGTTTTCCAGTCCTTCTACTTGTTTAGATTCAGAACCACTGACCAAAACCAGTTTATAAATTGGTCAGATTTGGTGCTATTCAGATTAGAAACGACTCGACCAAATACAGTTTGGCAGGTGGTTGTCTCCACAGCATTTCCTTGAATCTGCTGCATCTCGTGACAATAATAAAGAATTTCATAAACAATTGTTTTCCTCAATGTTGAATATAAAGTTCTAGAATGAATGCATGATTTATGCAAGATATGTGCATTGGCACCTACCAGCAAACACATCAGATGCCATGTCATGGTTGTACTTTTTTTTATTTATGGATTAGCTTTTTCCTAGTTTGTCATAAAACTGAGGGGAAAAAAATATGTCATGATTTTGCTGTCTAAAACAAACCATAAACAATATGGTTTATCTCTAATATTGCATGGAATTGAATTTCTAAACCATCTAATATTCTAGAAGAATTACACAAAACAAAGCTTTTAAAATCCTCATGAACTTTCTATTCGCAGTAAACATTCATTATACTAGAATTTGGCCTGAGTCTAATTTTCCTCTGCTCCGCCACAAGCCTATCTCCTCAAGAGGAGGGGAGGTGGCTCCTCCTCTCCTGTCACTAGAGGAGAGGAGTGTGCCTATACAGTCCTCTTCACCACCACATCAACCTTGTGGCTGCCTCATTCCCTACTGGTTGAATGCCCTTACACAAATTAATAGCAGTTAGAAAGTATATATTCTTCACTGAAGAGATTACCTTTGTATAAGAATTGCATGTAAACCACAGCTTTTTCTTCTGTCAAGAGCTTTTTCATCAACACTGCTGATCTGTTTTTTTAGAAATGTGCTGACATGGGACAAAACTCACCTGACTGTTGATTTTTAACTAGTTGCTGTTAAAAAGAGAAGTGCAAAGTGGCTCGGGTTTTTTTTGATTGTTTTTTTTTGTTTGGGGTTTCTTGGGGGTTTGGGGGCAGGGGTGTTGGAACAGTTGTACCTCCTTCATGATAGTTATGAAAGACCAAATCTGGAAAAGGAGAATACACTGTACTTTTCATTACAGAGATTTAGTTAGATTAAAAATGGAAGGGTGGTAGGTTTTGATAGATAGCCTTCAATCTAATTTTGGTTTTCAACAGACTTACGCCAATGAAACAATAAAAGTTAATAATAGACCAGCATATACAGCAAATGCAAGAGGTTATCTGAATTAGTGGTTATTGAGATGATTCTGTAATGATGTGACCAAAAAGAGAAAAATGTATTATTATTCTATAGCCTGCAAATTATTTTCTCAATTTTTTTCTTATTCTTTCAAATTAAGGTTGATTTCATTAGATGAGGAGAGCCATACCAAGGAATCAAACTATTCAGGTATTTTATTTCATGTTATCATAACTTCGTAAGTGCTGTAATACATATTTTTTCATTTTTTGTTTATTTCCTATATGTTCAGCTTCACCCAGCAAATCCCTACAAATGCATAAAAGTTAAGGCCAGGAGATATTAAAACTAATCTCTTGCATGTTATATCCCACTGCATTTCACTCAGTTACTCTCAGATAGGTCAAATAGCTTGTCTTCCAAAGTGTAATTGTTACATTGGGAATGTCTTCAAGGAAAGGATCTACAAATTAGTAGCTGTTGAGATAAGGGAAGTATGCCACTTAGCTTGCTAGTTTGTTCCAGTAATTAAACATGTACTCTTAAAAACTTGATGAATTCAGTGGAACTTCTGTCCAAAAGCTAGGCAAAGTTATATTCAGCTGCTGCCAGTGACCTGATGGGTTATTACCCAGTGACACAGCCAGGCTCTAATTGGAGGTGGCCAGGCTCTAATTGGAGGTGCACAGTGAAAAAATGGGAGGCAATGGACAAAAGCGACAGGAAGGGGAATTCTGATTACATGCTAGGAAAAAAGTCTTTGGGGTGAGGGTGGTGAAGTGCTGTTGAAAAGTGCCTGGAGGGGCTGTGGAATCTTCATCTCTGGAGATCTTCAAGACTTGACAGGACACGTCCCTGTGGCACTTGATCTAACTTCATAGCTGACTCTACTCTGACAAGGGGCTTGGACAAGATGATCCCCAGAGTGCCTTCCAGCCTAAATAATGCCATGGCTTATAATACATCTTTTTCTACTAAATTAATGGAGAGTCATTTAAATATGTGGTTTTATCCGCCATGAAGATACTTAAAAGGTACTACATTAAAATCAAGACTCCTTTCAAATCTTCATTTTGATAGGCTAACCATATTGATGTCTTGAAGACATCTTCTCTACTCCTTTATTCTTTAAGTTTTTGTTTCCATTCCGCTTTACAACATTCCTTTTAAAAAGTGAAATATATAACTGGACAAGACATTTCTGCTGTTGGTCTCTCCTGTCATGTTTCTAGAAGGTAAAATCACATTCCTGTTTCTATATCCAAGGATATCTCTTTTTGCTGCAACATCAAGCTAGAAGCTTGTATTTGGATTTGTTGTTTATCAAGACTTGGTTCCTTTTGGTCACAGCTTTCCAGGACTCATTCTTCCTTTCTGCAGCATGACTTATATTCTTTATTCCTATAGATATAACTTACAACTTAGTGGTATTAAATTCTCCCAGCTCTGACTACAGAGACTGAATGACTGGCGTGAATGACTACCTCTAATAGTCTGTTAGTTGTTTGCATGTTTTTTTCAAGAGTGATTTTGTGTTTACTTCCAGGTGACTGCTAAAACCATTGAATAGCGATGGATATAACACTTAAACCCTGCAGATCTAAACTAGAAACACTTCTACTTTGCAATTATTTCTCCTAACAACTGGTTTTTGACATCTGTTAGTTGTCATGTTTCTAATCCATTCAATATGTTCATTATAGATATTATGCAGTGCTAACTTTTTAGCTGGAAGGCTATGCAGTGCAAAGTCAAGTTGTTTCTAAACAAATATCTTTACCAAACAAAGCTCATAGTTTTATCAAAGAATGAAATTATTTGGGTTTTTTTAACTAGGTCTGCTTTCCATAAAAACACCTTTTATTATAGGAGCATTTATTATGCTCATATTCTTTTGCTGAATCCCATATGGGATTCAGATAACGTTTTGCCTAGGAGTAATGGTGAGCAACCAGCCCATAGTTACCTACAATTGCTTAAGTCACCCTGTTAATTATTGTTGGGTTTTGGGGTTGGTTTTTTTTTTTGTAATAATGATACAGTATTAGGACTTTTCCAGTGTTTTGAGGTTTCACCCATTTTGCAATTAATTAGATCAGATATCTCTTTGACAAGATATTTTAATATTCTTGGGTACAAAATCTGACTTATATTTTCTTAGCAGATGTTTTCTAGAATCTCAGTTAGTTATGGGCTGTAAAATATTTCACCGTTGTCTATAATATAAATACCTTGTTCTGTCTCTTTCTCTATCGCCCCTAAAAGGAATTGAAGTATTTTGGAATACTTCTGCCTGCTCTGCTACCTTTTTTCCATCTCCATACACTAGTTGGTCTGTGCCATTGCTAAGACTTTTTTTTTCCCTTAAAGTACTCTGTACGTACTAAAGTGATACAGATGTAGTGCTACTAGTGATGGAGCTGTGTTTCTTCTTAGTTTTCCTTATCAACTGCTTCTACTTCATAACTTCCAATTTTTTATCACTTGCTCTCCATTTTCCCTTAATATACTATGGATGTTTTTAAGATTGGCTCCATCATGTTTACCCCTGAACTAAGGCAGGCTTTCAGCAACAGTTGTACTTTTTTCATAGCAGAATTGTAGCCATCCACATCCCACCTTTCATGAACTTCTCTTTCTGATTTCTATTTTTTTTCCCCTCTGCCAGTCAGTTTAGGGTTGGGTTTTTCCCCTTTAGCTTTGTGCACTGTCATTTTATAGAAGCATCATGTATGTTTGTCCATGTGTGTTTGTGCCTCTCCTATGTATATCTATATAGAGTGTAATCAGATGTGATCATGGGTCCTTAAATGACCAGCTGATCCTAGTGCTGGTAGCACATTTCTGTCATTGTCTTAGTAAAGCCTTGTTAAAACAATATGATTGAAACAGCAGGCTGTTCTGTTTCATTTAGTTCTGAACACACCTTGAAGTTTCTTTTGAAAGGGTTTGGCATTCGATTTTTATTCCCCTATAGAGAATTTTATTTCTCCTTTCCAGCCTCAAGTTTGAGGCTTCCAGCAGATCTGCCTTCCAGTTCTGGCAATACTGTGACCAACCCTTTCACTTGCCTTTAGAGCTACAGCCTTAGCTGTCTAGAAGCTAGATTTCCTCAACACTTAATGGGGAGAGAAAGGCATGTTCAGCAGGTAACTCATCCCTCCTGTTTTGCTACATATCTTAAATGGAATTAATCACCTGAGGGAGGTGTCTTTCTCTTCACCGATAGACAGAATTTAGATGATTGTTTTGACTCCATGTCTAATCTAAGAAACTTGCTCAGAACTTAAGGTATTTACAGTTGGGGTGTGGCGGTGTTTTTTCACCTCTGATAGCCTATAACCCTGAGCTATACATTTTCCCTCCTAGTGGTGTTAGCCCTTTTATTTTCCTGCAGGACAAGAGGTGCTGTTACTCATATCCTGACCTGGGGTGCTTTGGGGGAAGATTCCTTCTCCCCATTCCCAAAGTTGGTGTCATGAGGAAGAACGTATTGTCAAGGAAGGCGATTTAGGGAGTGATGAGGTTTTGGCACTTTTGTGCTCTCTTCTAGTCCGTGTAAGTACAAGATTCTAAAAGAAGTGTGTCTGCTTCTGGAGGACAGCAGAGACCTGTCTGATTCTTGCAGTTGACTCACTTGGGTGCAGTCAGACTGGAGATGGGCTAGTGTGGCAGGTGGAGATTCAAAGGAAGATCCCCCCAGGTTATTATTCAGAAATTTGCCTAACTTCTTAGAAATGCTTATATCTTTGGTCTTTCATCCATAGTGACCAGGTTCCTTTTAAACATGAATACCAACAACCATTGCATGTTGATCTTATGGTGACATTGTTTATAAGCATGGTCTTCTGCCAGGTACAATTTGACATATTTATGGATCTTGATTACAGCTGACGATGGCAAGGATATCATATCCACATTACAAGGAAATTGTAACCACAAGCAGAACTCAGGTGAAGAGACTTAAGAAAACTACCTTTAGATGTATACATACTGATTGTCAGTGTACTGCATATCTTCCTTTGTGGCTTTTCTTTTTTTTTTTTTTTCTTTTTTTTTCTTTTTTGTTTTTAGGTGCCATAGATGACTTGTTAGACCTGCAACCTGAAGAAAATGGTATGAAACATTTGTGTATGTCTGTTTCATCTCCTTTTCAATTACAGGCACCAATTATAATTTTAATCTTAGATCTTAATTGTTTTCATAATCTGAACGGTTGAATGAAATTATACAGCTGCAGTATTTAAACAGTGTTAAAGGAAACTCAACTTCATATACATGCAGAGGAACTATTCCTGACATTGTAATATGAAAAAAACCTTACTGGGGATAAAACGCCTTGTAAGAGGTGATTCAAGGACCAGACTATATAGTATTTGCTGCACTGAAGTAGGTTCCACTATAAACCATACCCCTCCTATAATTTTTCACAAACTTTTCTTTTTGGTCCTTCAAGTTGTTGTATCACAAGCCTGGGCAATACACTAGTAACTGCAAGATTTTTTATTAGAAATGTGCGTATCAGACAGAAATGATTTAGTCCTCTTAAAACCATATAAGAACTGGTGACTTCTTTCAGCCAGATAGTTAAGTAAATCTGCTGTGCTCTTCTCATACACACATGAGAAAGCAATCTTTCATTCCAGGCTCTACTCCTAACCTTACACTTTTGTAAGATCCATGGCAGCTCAAGGGAATGTGCTGTTTTTTTCCAAAGGGTACTGTTTTACCATGTAACATATGAAAGATCTGACTAAAAGTTTTATATTGAGTTTTCATATGCAGTAAGAGTATTGCCTATAATTTCTCATTTGATTTTCACTCATATACCTCAGAAGAATGAGTAAAAAAAACTTCAACAACAAAAACAACTCTGGCAACTCAAAAAGCAAGTAAAGAAACAGAGAAAAAAATCCCTTTGTGTGGTTTAGACAGTCAGACTGAGAGTGTCATTTGGGGTATTTAAGGCACTGCCTTCATGGTAGGTAAGGAAGAGAGCATTTGCAAACACCTCGACTTTGGATTTGCCACAGGCAGTCTCTTGCACTGTGGGAAGTTACCCATGAAGGCAGAAACAGGGAAAGTTCCTCAGCTGCCTGTGTAGAAGCAGCCCTAATCTGTGGATAGATAAGGTAGTGATGACTTCTTTTCTGTGGTTAATAAAAAAGGTCAGTGGATGTCTGATAGTGGCATTTTTTTCTTCTGGTTTTCCCCTTACTCAGTTCCATTCCTTGTTGGACCTTCACAGTGGAGATACAGATAATGCATACAATTACTGGTCATACAAGTTTAGCTATGTCAGTTAGAAGGCTATTGGTTTTTTTAGTCAAATAGTTAAATCAATATGAAAACAGTTGTAGGGCAGCTACATCAGATAATAGTGCTTATGTTAATGTTACAATATCGGCTATTTACCCTAATTTTACACACTAGCTAGCTTTAGGCTAATGAATATTGTATTATTTTAAGCGAAGCAGTATAGTTAGAGGTACCCTTTCGTGTGTGTTTCAGGAGGAGGTCTTTATCCTGTGTTTCCGATCATTTATGGTTGTAAATATTTTTAGTTTCTCTTCCCGTTTATTTTTTTTAAACACCAGCAAAACGAGGCATGTTTGTAAAGGAATATGGCCATTGCTAGAGGCTTGTTCAAACAAGTACAAAAACCAATATAGTAACATTGTTTTTTCGGTGTTTTATTGGGAGTTTTGGGCTTTTTTTCATGGACATTTGTAAGGTTGGGGCAGCATGTGCAGACAAAAAAAGGATTTTGACTGTGAAAATGGGCAGTGAAAACAGAAACAGGAAAAGAAGTAATAGAAGATTTACGGGTGAGGTGAGAAAGTCCATATCATTCTAGTAATCTAGCAGAGATACCACATGAGTAATATCTCAATAAGCAAGACTGGTTTCAAGATAACCTTTATTGAAAACAAGAGTAGAACTTACTGCTGCTTACTTGAGGTAGCCTGAGCATAAGCACCACCCTATCCTCCTCTGCCCTGGGATTCATTGTCCCCGCAGTAAGATCGGAAAAACTGCTCAGACAAGAAATGTGTCACTCCTGATATCTGGTGGTCGTATGCACTACAGCAAGATCTAACTGCTCTTCAGATGTAAAGCTATGTGTTGTACTTTCTCCCCCAGTAAAAATGGGACTACTGCAACGGGATGAAGCAGAACTTTGCTTTGAGCTGTGTCGCTGCAAAGCTGCTGTTCCATTATAGGTCTTTTGTGGTTAGGTACAGTGTTGACAGTATGTCTTAGCAGATCTGTTACTAATGATGCTCCCTTTGCATTTCACCCTGCAAGCCTTGCAAGTTCGTGAAGGGGCCTCCTGAAAGCAGCTTTGAGGTGGTGATGCCCCATAGAGATCAGAGTTCTTAAGTGCCTTTGAAATAGCAGGTGTGTTTCCCCTACGGAAGGATTTACCCCTCTGCCTCACCTGCTGAATAGCTTGGGGGAATTGTAGGTGCTTGGGCAATATTAACATTCTTTGCTGTTTATCTGAAGATGGGAAAGCAGCCTGAAAATTCATGAGAACAAATTGTTTTCTATGGTATTTTAGTTAGAGTCTAGTGGGAACATCAGGAGAATTCACATGTTTGTAATGTTTCTATATCTAATTTTTGGGCCCTGTCAGGCAGTACAGAGATATATAAAAATGTGAATTAGAAAAGAGCTGAATCTCAGAGCTGACTTCAGTAATGAATAAAAAACTTATATTATGTGTCGGTTTATTTGTTTCTTAGTATGTGGGTGTGCATGCTGACTCATCAGCCTATTTTAAAACAGTTTTGTGCTTTTTTTTTTCTCCTCTGACTCAACTTCAGCCATTTCATTATAATGTATTACAGCTATTGAAAGGGAACTTTCCTGAGAAGGCTGTTGCATTTAAATAAAATGGCCTGTTGCAACCACTTTGCTATTATCAATCTTTTATCCCAACCCAAAAGGGTTAAAAATATCTTTGCAAGTTGTATGCAACTTGGAGAGCTCAGCTGATCTACCGGAACTTTGGAAAACTAAAGTTGCTTCTGTGCCTTACCACAAGTTTGAAACAAGCATAATTAAGATAAACTGATCTGGCTTTCAGTAACATAACATTATCAACGTTGTTAACCACCATTTTTGTCCTCTGCATGCTTCCACAGTGGAGCTCTAAATGTTTCCACGTAAAATAACGCTTGGGGTTCCTTGATAGTTCTTTCACTTTCCAAATATTTTGTAAGCTAGAGAAAAGGATTACAATCCTGGTTACAAATTTCATGTATTTTATATAACTATTTAACATTTCTAAAATAGGAAGAAAACTGTTTTTAAGGAGTAATGGCTCAAGTGTTCTAAGAGCTTCTCCAGCTGCAGTTCTAGTGCTAGTAAAACTAGCAAGGGGAATCAGAAGGAAAGTGGCCCCAGTTATTTCTCAGCAGCCTAAGAGAGGAAAAAAAAGTTACTACAGCATTGAACAGTGTAGAAATCTCACTCTGTGTAAACTGTTCTCATGGGGAAATACCCCAATAATTCAAGCATTGGTCAGAAGGTCATAAAGGTGATCTGAAGTATGGTCTCACAAAATTCTAGAATAATACCCAACTCTTAATTATTTTCAATTGATACCAATCCTTTTTTTTTTGACAGTTTTATATAATGCTTCAAAAAGCAACATAAAAGTAGTCTTCTCCAATGTTTTAAATATTAGCCTATGTAATGATTTGGTGTGGAGTTCAATAGAATTTTAAGCATATTCGTAGTATTGTTTTTAAAGAGAAATGAGTATTAACAGCAGTGAGGTTATCTAAGATAATCAAGGAATTATTTGTTGCATAAGCTACAAGCCCAGATGTCCAAGAGAATTGGGTCTAAAAGAGAAAACAACAAATATTCACGCAAAAAATAGTCCATCTCACTTAACATACAAAACCTAGATTGGATATTTTTAAAAGGTTCCTTCTTTTCTTTGTTTGTCAAAAAAATTATTTCTCTTGACTCTCTTGTTCTGAGACAGCTTCGAAGGATCAGTTTGTGAGGTCCTTGGAGTCAGAACCTGGTGATAAGGATGACATGGTATTACTGAATGAGATCCTCAACGCTTCTTCCCTGGACGAGGGGGAATTCAGCAAAGAGTGGACAGCAGTTTTTGGACAGGTTGCACTTGCTGATCTCACCATGAACTCTTCAGCTGGAGATGTGGAGAATACTTCATCATCTGTGGCACCAACACCATCAGGCTACTTGCCCTCACAGCTGTTAGACCAAAACATGAATGACTTGCAGTCATCTTTACATGGTGAGAGCTTATCTTGTTCTGTTAGTGTTTTGGGTTTAGGTTTTAGAGTAAGGTTTTCTGCTATGTAGAAGCATAGTGGCAGCTTGTGTTGTGCCATAGCTGCAGAAACCCTGAAGTTAAAGCAGAATGTGGCCTGGAGAAAAACATGTGAGTAACATATTTGTTTTTCTAGCCCTGCTCATTCAGTGTTTGTGAATGAGGTACGCTAAAACCTGAAGTCAAAATTACGGTCTTGAATGTTTTCATTGAGTTTCCTGAAATGTTCTGTAGGCCTTTGAGATCTGTAACAGAAAATCTGTTTGAGTGGGTTTTACTGTTTAAAACGCAACTGCTGTCTGTTAAGTGTCCAAAGAACCAAAAATGATTACTGTCTTTTGTCTGGGAATACTATTGCTAAACAACTTAGTGAAAATCAATTGCATTCATTCGTTTTCTATTTTTTTCAAAGCATCCCATACTGTTGCATGTAGGGATATGGGTAAGGTAGAATGGGTTGTCTCATCCTAGCAACGATACAGGTGGATTCCTCTTCTAGGCTGGTTATCTACTGATGCAACTCTTTCTCTCCCCTTTCTTCTATGCAATTCATTTTCTTGGGTTTTCCAAGCTGCTGGGGGCGGCGGGGGGAGAGGAGAGGAAAGAGGGGAACTAGGGCAGAGCTTTCCTGCTGCTGCTTTGGCCTTGAGGAAGGGAGGGAGAAAGGCAGGCTGGGGATACCCAGCCAACAGCAGCTACCTTTGTCTTCCACACAGTCTGGCTAGATTTCTCCTAGGGCTTTGCAAGCTGGAGGAGGACCTTGTCTTTTTGGGCTCTGTCCCAAGTCATTTAAATCTCATTTGGGGAAGAATGATGTAGGAAAGACTAGCAGACTGACTCCATCCTGAAGACTACTTCGTGGAACCCATGCAGCTGGTACAATCATACATGATGTAAAATGACCTGTGACGTTTTGGCAAGAATAAGAAAGTCGAATTTACCTTATAATTAATAGTTATCATCACTCCCCCTAAAGCAAGATATTTGGGTTCACTGACTTCAACGCTTAGATGGAAACTAGGGGAGTGACATTTGTAATGATGCAGTTTTAGTTGTATTTTTATGATAAGGTACATGCATATATGAGTATGATTGATAAAGTGAAGAGGGGACTGGAAGAGTGTAGGATTTGACCTCATAAAATTTGAGCTAAAAAAATCATGAGGTTTAGTCATTGCATTGTCAAATTAAACAGTTTTTGACAAGAAGCAGACACGGTATCTATTGAAAGGGGGAAAAGGAACAATGAAAAACGCCTTTCTTGATACAGAGACATAAACAGATTTTAAGCAAATTACTGAAAATAGCAGTAGAACTACTATGGGATTGATTTTTTTTTTTCCCAGAGTTTTTACATATTTTTAAATGTAAACGTGTTTTTGAAGGAAAAATATTTTTGAGGTGTAAATGGCAAACAGGGCTGGGTATCCTTTCTGAGGCTGTTATTGCTCTCATTTGCACAAGACACTGACATTGGCTGCGCTGTTAGCACTTCAAAGTCAGAACTTGGGTATGTTGCATTCAATGAACACTAGAAATGGTAAATCCATTCCAGTCAATGTGGTATCCCAAAATCTTTTTTAATAAGAAAAAGAATAGATCTGTATTGGAAGAATAAAATACGTTGATGTTTTCAAATGGTTT
The DNA here is from genome assembly GCF_000737465.1 of Haliaeetus leucocephalus. Classification (NCBI taxonomy): domain Eukaryota; kingdom Metazoa; phylum Chordata; class Aves; order Accipitriformes; family Accipitridae; genus Haliaeetus; species Haliaeetus leucocephalus. Next base: position 642,886 of record NW_010972582.1, on the reverse strand, counting down.
TCCAAGGGTTTGGCAGAAGATCATGGTAATTGATCTACTGGCATTCGAAAAGTCAGCGCTAATCAGCTGAATGATCGCATCTGACAATGAGCATGTTCCCAGCTGACTCTAGCTGCCAAGTAAAATGCATTATTTAAACTAACTTTCATAGACTATTTTTAAGTTTTTTTTTGTTTCTTATTTTTTAACAGAAGTTAAAATCTTGTCCATTTTATGTCTTGTGAAATCTCAGCTTTAATCTTAAACTGCATTTCATTTCACTTCACAGCACTTCTTTCATAATTTGATCTTATCAATACATTTGGGAACGGGGGGGGGGGGGTTTAACAAAATACTAACTGCACTATAAATATATCTAAACATACAAGTTGGAAATATTAGAATATATGAATTATGGGTATTTTTACTGAAGACTTGTGAAACATCTCCTATGCTTTTTCTTCCCCCTAATTAGTACGATCGCTTAATAATTATTCAGTGTGAGGTGCTGCACTGGAGCCTCGATGTTGCATACTTCCTGTGTGAATTTGGCCTTAAGACCATAAAGATTCTTAAAACTCACATGCTTAACTTTAAGCACATTAACTTTTCTATTAACTTCAGTGGGATTACTTACTTACTTTACGTTAAGCACACTCATAAATCTTTGGGGCTTTGTTTTCTCTCTGCCTCAGATCTTAATCTGTAAAACAGGCACAATGCTATGCAGGTTATAAACTGTTACGGTCAGGAATTCCCAGCTCGGAGTTTTCTCTGGCTGTATTTATAGGCAGGATCTAGCACAATGGGACTTTGAATTGCTGTGGGACTACCAGGTGCTGGTTTAAAATACATATAAATGTGTGTGTGTATATATATTAGAAACAAAGCATGCTCCCAACAAATCTTTTAGATTCTCCTCTAGATACAGCTTTGTAGTTTGGTTGCCTTTCCACTTTTTCAGAGAGAGCATTGGCTTTCTCTTTCATGATGTTTACGGCCTCATTTACTTACTCATACCACTAAGGGTTCCTCTTCCCTACATGTGCATGTATTCTAGTTGGTAAGAAAATGTGCAGCTTACCATTTCCATTTCTAAATTTAATTGTGGTAATGTTTGTGAAGATGCTAGCTGAAAAGTAAGCTCTTTGGTTTCCTTGCTGTCTTGGCAATAATCTTTTGTCTAGTCACGTAACAAAGCCATCCTGTGAACAGGCAAACCAGAACAGGCTTAGGGCTGACAACTGCTTTCAAATTGATAGCCCGCAGTTTGTTTTTGAAAGGCAGAGTTGTTCTCTGTAGCCTGCTGTGAGTGGACACTAAAAACATAATTCATGAAAGTATTTAATAAAAATTCTGTGTCAGTCTTTCCCAGCGCCTTCGTAGATGGACAAGTTCATTACAAAAACATCACACATTTTCTGGAACATTTTTGGTTGGATGTTTTTGTTGCCGTTGTTAGGTTCTTTTTGTTTCCTAAGTGGTGCTTGAGCTTCCTGCGTTCCAACGAACAGAGAACCAGACCACAGCATCTCTCAGGGACATGCTACTTACCAGGCCTTAGTCCAGGGACTCAAAAGGAGGGCTCCAAAGATGTTAACTGGTCTGCGGTGTTTCGCTCTGTGGTCTGCCAGTCACATCAGTGTAAACGCACATCAGTGAGGTCTCGGGGAGCCAACTCCTGATCTCACTGAAGTCAGTGGGACTTGCACAGAAAGTTTCCGGGCAGCACTCCCATTCATTTCTATGAAATTAGGATTTGGCCCTATTCGCTTAAGCCACTCAATTTATCCATTGCTATCCATTGACGTATTAAAACAATTTCTTGCAATACATCTCCAAACAAATGAAAGCATTATAGTTTTCTGTAGTTGTGTGTAATGTCCTCTGCCATTCTCCTCTTCTGTAACACAAGCAGAGAAAATGTCTGGAAAAGCATGTCATTCTGAAGTGTTAATGCCATACTTTTCATTATTTATGATTCAAATGTGCTTATTTGAAAGATTAAAATCTCATTTTCGGGGGGCACAGGCTAGCTCATAAGCCTTTTATCACCTTTGCCTAGAACAAATATATGTGAGCCCTCTGCATCCAGATTTAGAAGCAGTTTTCAGTTTGTTTCCTTAGAGACAAGGAGGATGTTTGTAGCTTTAAATTTCCTTCCTAATTCATGTGATTTTTATAGAAACACTCTTCTTGCCTCTTTTTAATAACACAGCTTAGGCGTCAGACCTTTTATAGTCAAGGTAAGATCAGAGAGTGATGAGAATAATCTACTGGAGAAAGGAAGGGTTTGTGTGACTTACGTGGCTGTTACCATAACTGTCAGGACACTGGGTACCAGTATCCGACAGGGGTCTCAAAAGAAGAGGAAGTAAGGAGAGGAAGGACAAAGAGAGTAGAAAAAGATGTGAGAGCATGAACTTGTAGAAAAGACTGAATAAGGAAATGCTAACTGTGTGCACAGGTGACTAGCCTGTTTCTGATACTGCAGAATTAGATATGCTAGATCCCTGAGATGGATGGATGATTGATCAGGCCACACTTAAAGGAGATATTATTGAAATCAGAAATATGACCTCCAGTCTTCTAAATGTGATAAATCATAAGAATTTAAATATCTTAAGCCAGGGGCAGAAATGCTCTATTTTTTCCTAATGTGTTTCCAGGGTACACCACCCCTAGTTCATTTTGCCAGCCTAGCTCATCTGGCCTCATTAACTGTATTTATCATTACTCTTTTGTGCCTGTGGAATATGCATGTAGGAACAAAAAACTGTGAATACTCAGTTTCACTTCTTCCTGCATAGTTACTCTCTTCTCTGCTGAGAATATTCTTCCAAATGAAGAACAAAAAAATACTCCATTAAAACCTAATGTTAACTTAGTAGTGCATCTTGGATTTAATTCTTCAAAGTATTTTGCAAAATCTATGGTCACTAAATATGGGGGTTTTGGAATAGTTGATGTAATGAAAGTCTTTGGAACTGTAAAAGTAAAAGGTGGAAAAAATGTTTAGTATGTGTGATATTTTTACCCAAATGTAAGTGATATTCTTCTCCCTACAGCTATGCTTGACTTGATTACTCTACTGGGCTCTTTGTAAGCAAGTATTAACTGTGATTGGATAAAAGAAACAAGAAGGGATCTTTTTTAGCCAGGTTAAAGGCTTGAGTTGCCTGAATCTGGAGATGATGAAACTGATCCACAGATACTGTCTTCTTAAAAATGTTGCTTGTCTGCAGCATCTGACTGCTGATTTCTTGTGTACGCGGAAAGATACGAACAGCCATAAACATAATATTCTGCTCCATGGTAATTCTTCATGCTAATGCTGCTGTATTATTGAATTTTTAGGATGGGCAGCTAACAGTCTGAGCCCACCATCTATACCACAGCCAGCACAGAAACCGAACAGCCTGAATGTGAATGCTAACAAGACACCAGTGAAAGGTGATAGTTGTGTATTTTTTCAGTTACTTTGCTTTTCCTTTTTAGCTGTGACTCTTGTATCTTTCCAGTCTTGTCAGTTACTCTATCATAATAAAACCTATTTTTGTAGTAGCTGCATGTCAAGAATCTTGTGCTCACTAATGAATTACTCTGTTTCAGTGTTGATTATGTGTATGATGTATGTGTATTTTTTTGGTAGCCTTCAGTACTAGTAGTATATCAAAAGAGTAATTTACTATATAATGAGGGAGCTGAAACTACAGTTTCTTTTACTACTTTAATTTTGAGTCACACAGAATAGCATCTGCATGCACTTTGTCTAAGCTAAACTGTTTCGAAGCTCTAGGAGGACACTGGCTAAAATATGGGCTACTAATAAGGCACAAGAGCCCTACTTGCAAATTTTGTTGATAATATACATCATATCAGTAATCATCTGTTTGAAACTTAATTCACTTCTTGCAACTGAGCCAAGAGTGCATAGTCCTGCCATCTACTGAGACAAAGCCCCACTGATTTTGACTAGGGTTTTCTGGATAAGTGAACCAGAAATATGTTGAATCCTTATTGCCAGTTTGTAGCCTATTCTGTGCATTTGCATTCAATCAGAAGCTATGTCAAAGATGTTCAGGGCAGCAGAAAGGAGCGACATGTATTCCTTCCCCTGCCTCCAGGATTAAAAGGCTGGTATTTTTCAGCTCAGCAGAAAAAAAAGAGGGTTACGGTGGTTTTGAAACTGATTTGGAAACGAGTGTGATGCCACAGCCACAGTACCTTCACCAGAAAATGTAACAGCCTTCAGCTACTTTGAAATCTGTGTTTATGAAAGTGGCAGATACTCCAGTCTTGCAGACACCAAGATTAAAGTCATGCCAGGTGGAGCCTATTTTGTCCATAAATTCCTTGTGTCACAAAGAACGCTTTCATGCGATGTTGTATCTCTGAGTGGAAAATCATGTCTTATTTCACTATCACTGTAATACATGTTAAGCATAGGGTCACAAAAAAATAAAGCAAGTGGTGATGTACCTTTTTTATAGCAGCCAAAGTTGTCACTGCTTTAACCTGAACATCTGCCCTGTTGGAATAAGGGAAGGTAGGAGACCTCTGTGAAATCTTTATGTCAATATAGACACATAGATGCAATAGTCCAACTGTTGTTGGAACATATTCCTGGTTCACATTTTTTTATATGCATCAAAAAATACACCCTAATACTAGAAGCTGTACTTGGGACTGGCTATCAGATGTACACCCTCTCACTCCAGCCAATACCTTCCCATTAAAACTTCATTCCAGATGGGAAATGACCTTGTGTGGTCATATACAGGGGGGGCAGAACAGTCACATGAACTGGATTTAGGCAAAGGAATTTAGTCCTGTAAGAAAGGTTGAAAGTAAAATTTGCCTTCACTTTCCTTTTACTTTTTTCAGGCATGCAGGTGCACACACAAATAAAATACCTTTCATGAAACAAAGCTAGACAGAGTGAGATTGTTTCTATTTTTAATTAAAGTGTTCCTGTACTTATCATGGCAGGAGCCATATAAAATACACAGGCAGACAGATGTAAAACATTAATTCTTACTAAAGTTCCATATTCTGTTAAAGGTAGTGTTTTAAAATGCCATCACTCATTCAGATTTCCTTGTCAGAAGTGCTCTTAGTAATAAATTAAACAATAGTGTGGCATTTGTTTGACCTCAGTCAAACGTTCAGTCAGTTTTGCTTTAAAATAGTTGACAACTCTGTACTGGGTTTTTTTTTTTTCCCCAGAACCTACAAAGAATCCTAAGGACTTGACTGCCTGGTTCAGTCTCTTTGCAGACCTTGACCCATTATCCAATCCTGATGCTGTTGGGAAAACCGATAAAGAACATGAATTGCTTAATGCATGAGTCAGCTGCCTATGGTAACTCACATTCTTCCATTCATCAACACTATTTTGAGGTTTAAAAAAACTAAATGAAAATTAGTATACTGTTGTGAAACTATAAAGTATGTGCCATGATAATAAAACTAAAGGGAATGAATCCCCTTTTATATAGGTACAGTTATTTGCTCTTGTTTTGTATAAAGAGTTTGCATTTATTTTCTACGTGGATTTACAAAAATGAGGTTAAAAATTAGGGCAGATTTCCTGCCAAATTAGATTATCTGCTGAAACACTGTCTTTGCCTGAGGTGATGCGGAGCTAACGCTGGAGTGAAATACAAATTGCAAACCTATTTTTTTATAATGTTTCTTGAGTAAATAAAAAAAATCATGTAACTGAGGAGGCTGCATGAGTCAAACATCTATCATGTATATAATATATATATTACTGCTACATTAAGATGTCAACTAAATTTGTTTTGTTAGTACTTTCAGTGAAAAACCTGTGCTGGGGCTAATTATTGAAGAAATACATTTGGGTCTGTGCAGCCATGGAAATCGTGCCCTTTCTGATTTAACTTACTAGACAAACTGCACTACATAAACAGAAGTCATGCCCAGCAGGCTGCTTTTCTGAGGTTTTTCTCCATTGCACCAACAGAATATGCACCTGTTTGCAGAAGTTCCTTGCAACTGATGCTTTACCATGCCTTCAAAACATTCGTATTTCTTTTCGGAGTATTTTTCATCCAGTTTATTTCTGAAGCATGTGTTATTTTGAGCTTGTTGTGACATTAACTCTTTAATAAAATGATTTTGACAAAAAAAAGACCTTTTATTCCCACTGGAATGCTGGTGTGCTGTTGAATTGGTACATAACAAGCATTTGAAGATAAAACATATGACCACTTTTTAGACAGTACCTAATAATTAATATCATTGCCTCCTGCTGTTTCTGAATAATAATCCAGTAGGACAGTAAGAAAATTTGAACTCACTCAGTATCCCTTTGCCTCCCCACTCTCCTTTTACAGCAAAGGAAGGTAAAAAGGATGTGTCAGCAGCTGCTTAAGATCATAAATTCTGCATATTTGCTCTATGTACTGTATAAGACCTACTTTGCAATTTATTGTATTTCGCCTTCTTTTGTTCAGTTAATTTTCCTTTTACGTTGGTTAAGTTTTTCACTACCAGTTAACTGTACACGCAGTTAATCCTTGCCTCACGGTCTGTTAGATAACTAAGTACCTGTATTGGAAACATGACAATAACTATATAAACGTAGAAGTTAACCAAGCTGACCTGCTGCTTCTTGAATGGAGCAGAACATAATTTGATGGCTGCACTGAGCAGCATTAATGTGTGTTTGATACCTCCTAGCTAAAAAGCTACATGCTATCAGTACTTGGGGGGGTTGGACTGACTGGAGTTCATCTGACTGAATCCTCAGCACGTTTTAGATAAATACCTCTGTCCAAAACTGTAGTGTTCAGAAGCCCACCCCATAGCCTGGAAGTCTCAAGGTACTTCAGTTTTTGCCAGAGAAGTTCTTCAGATGTTTAGCAGCATATTTTCATGTTTTTTGTATGGCCTGGTCTTCTCTTTGCGCAGTACCCAGCCCAACCAGGTCCCTAGCACGGAGGCTGGTAATTAAGACATGGAAGCTGAGGTGGATGCCTAACTGTCTCTAAAGATAAAACTTGATTCCTTCCACAGTATTTCCTACTGTTTGGTACTGGCAGCTCCTTGCTCAATAAGCCGTCTTTTCTGGGATGTATAACTTTGTTGAGCATTAGCGGGGAGCCTGAACTCCCGACTTTGGGCTGCAGTCTCTGGCAGTAAATAAGGCATCTACAAAGTGGATTAACTGGGAAATACCTAAGGTTTATGCTGGGGTGCATTTACTTACACTTACGAGTGCTCGTTTGCACTCATAACACAGGATGTTTGCCCCAAATCCTCTTCATGTCAAACTGTAATTATCTGCAATGCCAAAAATGTTAGGAGCTCAAGGGACACACAGGCTGCTTTTCAGCCCAGCTAGGTTACCACTGAAATCATTAAACAGATTCTTGCAACTTTTAAGCAATTCTGTGGTTGCTAAACTCGCTATGGATTATGTTTGTTTGTCTTGATAGTTGCTAGAACATTCATGGACAATCACTTTAGCATTTTTAGTAGCTAAAGCAATTAGGATAAAAGCAAAGAGGAGGCCATAGTGACTTCAAAACAGCTAATTAACTGTTCTTCTTCAAGAATCAGAAAAATGTTTGTGTTTGCTTTTTAGGTCACAGATTCTAGGGAAAAAAAAAAGTCTTCTGTCTTGATTGGCACAATTAAGGGCATTGCACAAGTTCAGCTAAAGATGTTCTGAATCCTCATCATGTTTTTAGGTAGAAAACCAGCTGAACGATCATCCCTTTTACACAAGAAACACCATGGCTGCAGGGTTCCCCCCGCCCCAACTACACTATCAATTAGTTCATATTATGCATTAATTTCTTGTAATATGTAATTTTCGAAATTAACATTAGCTTTGAATTCTTAGTCCTTAGCCTATGCAATTTTTTTACACTTTCAAATGAAAAAAAAAGGAGCCAAAAGTATTTAAAATAGAACTAATTTTGCTTAAAGAAAAGCAATTGAAATCCTTACGTACAATGCATTATTGTCAAAAACATTTATTGAAGCTGAAAACTAGAGCAAGAAAGCTAACACCCTGGAAATAGGCATTTTTTCAGGCAAAAATCTTAATTACAGAGTTACAAACAATGCTTCCCTACTACTAAAGAAAGAAGTGTATGGCATGTGTTTCTCGGCAGCCTGACTGCAGAGTAGCTCCAAGCCCCAGTGCCATCGTGAGAGGATTTTCTGTGATGTGTGTACAGGCTCAGCAGTAGTTGGGACAACAGGGTAGTTCATCATCCTGGTAAAATTACAGATGGATTGTTCTACACACATAATGTTCATCTTGATTTAATATGCTTCATTCCAGTTGCGTATTCTGGTTGAGTAGTGGATTCTTTTAAAATAAAAACAGCTGCAGAACCCTATGGCAGATGAAAACAGTGGTAATTGATTAACTGTCTTTATCTGGAAGTTTATTAAAGTTGATGTAACTGATTTTGGTGAGATGAGGTTTCTACAAATCTAACAGCTGCTTCAGGGGAACTGGAGTGTGCACCTTGGGAATTGAACAGCTCATACAAAAAACTAAGTAACATTTTCAAGTAGTTTTTCTGGCTGCCTTAAGTGATCAGAATTTAGTTCCACCATCATAGTAGAATATGACTTACCTTGTTCCCTTCTTCTGTTTCCACATCCAACATCATTGCATGGGCATGACACTGAGGTACTTGAAGCAGGACTACTTGGCCACAAGCAGCCACCTGCCTTCCCCCAACACCCTTTTTAATTGGTGCCCTTCAAGTGTTAGGGGCTGCACATGCTAGAATAAACAGGACCACCCAAGCAACCAGGTGACTGCGAGTGGAGAAGCAGCAGCAGCTTTGCTCCAAGTAGGAATAGCAGCAGGCCTACAAGCCATGACAGCTCCAGGATCTGAGCTCAAGAGGTTGACCCAGGTGTTGTGCATCGTGCTGCATTTTCCTGGGGCCTCTATCGCTACCATTTGCCATTTTCCATCACATCCCACTGCAGGTGCTAAGGGATACTGGATGAGCACCACTGAGGAATGAATGGTGATTGTACTGTCCATGCTTGCTGCTGAGAGCATGTGGGGTGAAATAGCCCCAGGGCAAAGGAAGAACAACTGGAAGGTCCTGTCTTCTCTCAGTGCAGTTCCCAAAGACAATTACTCAGAGTAGCAGCAAGACATTGACATGGTAAATTTGCAGTGTGGGTCCCTCCTCGCTTTTTCAAGCTCCCTTCCTCTTCTGCCCAGCATGCAGTTACTGCTTCCACCCACTTGGTCCAGCACCCATCTGCTTTCTCCTCCCTGGCAGGGAGGCTCTCAGGCAGGCCAGCAAGGATGAGCTGGGCAGCATAGGGAGGCCCTGCCATGCTGCAGGCTAGGCAGCCTGAGGCCACTTTTGCTCATCCCATCAGCAAGGACTGTTGCAGGAGTTGGACTTCCATGGCCAGCCAGGGACCCCGTGTATTTCTAGAGTTTTTTAACACTACAGGTGTGTAAGTAACCTGAAGATCAGCCCTCACTGCAACCCCCGGCACACTCTCTCATCTAGTGTTTACTGTAAATCCCCCTCTGGTAAGCCTACTTTTACAACTTCTGCTCCTTGTAAATGTCTTATTTTTAAACAAGCCATATGGGAAGGCAGGAAGCAGAGCAACAACTAGGCTTGCCAACAGCCGAGCAGCAGAGGGTTTGCCTCAGCTAAGAAGCAGAAACGCTGAGACAGTCTAGCACTGCGTTGGCAAACTAGGTACAAACGAGCTGCTTCCCACTGTTGGGGCTGCCATCCTTGCTCGGCACGTGCTCAGTGCACAGAGCCTGGCTGTGATGCTGCAGAGTGCGTAAGCCCGATGCCGTGCACAGACACAGAGACTCTCCTGTGACAGTAAACAAGGGTACCATGGCCAAACAGGCCCTGCAGGTTCAGCAAGTTTGGCTTTGGGTAACCCATCCAGCCTCCAGCTCCAAGGCAGACTGGCTTTGCAGTCAATCAGAGCATTACCCAGGTGTTCATTAACAGTGCTCTCCTAAGCATAAAATTGACTTTTCCCCTCATTGACTAATTAGAAACCAGATAATCTTCCCTTTAAGTAACAGAAGGTATTTGCCTGCACAGGAGCCCACCATGTGAAACCCGCTGGAGCGGGTCCAGAGGAGGGCCACAAGAACGGTCAGAGAGCTGGAGCACCTCTCCTGTGAAGACAGGCTGAGAGAGTTGGGGTTGTTCAGCCTGGAGAAGAGAAGACTCTAGGGAGACCATACTGGGGGTTTTCAATATGTAAAGGGGGCTTATAAAACAGACTGAGAGAGACTTTTTACCAGGGCCTGAGGACAAGGAGCAATGGTTTTGAACTGAAATAGGGTAGGGTTTAGGTTGGATATAAGGAAGAAACTTTTTATGATGAGGGTGGCGAGACGCTGGAACTGGTTGCCCAGGGAATTTGCAGATGCCCCATCATTGGAAGTGTTCAAGCTCAGGTTGGATGAGGCCTTGAACAACCTGATCTAGTGAAATATGTCCATGGCAGGGGAGGTTGGAATAGAAGACCTTCAAGTGTCCCTTCTGACCCAAACCATTCTGTGAGTCTATAATGAAGTGAGAAGGCTGCCATTTGCCAGGGAGCAGTGTACACCTCCCATCAACTGCATCAACTTTTAACTCTGTTCTACCACACCGAAAGCTTGATGTGCCCGACTTTGCAATTAATCTGTAGTGGAAGGGTGTGAAGTATTGGCTGCTTTCAAAAAATTACAAAATTTAAATTAAAAAAAGAGAAGCATGCTGTAGCTTGGAGGTGAAGGTCTGTCTCATTCTACCTGCCAGCTATTTACACTGGTTGCTGTTGGAATCTTTATGGGGTAATGAATACAAAAAAAAAAAAAAAAAAAAAAGGAGAAAAAAAAGAAAAAAAGGGATTTTAGAAATGACTGCAGACCTACCTAAGCTGTTAAAGTTACAGCCAGTCTTCTCTTCAAACAACAGTCTTTCATCTAGCCCAGAAACTTGCTCTGTAGGGTGTTTCTTTTATTTTGGACTTCCACAGCTATTATGGCAGTAGGAAAGGCCCCAGGACAGGTGCTGGAAGCCATATGCTTGCTTCATCAACAGGCTGGGGAAAGGAAAACAAAATTTTAAAAGTGCTACACAATTAAATCATCCACCCTGTCTCCATCTAGGTGGGCGGATAACAGCTGGCTGCAGGAAACAAGCATGCTGAATGTAACAGGAGCAGGATCCAACAAGGAAAAAACCAAACTCCTACTATTATTCCAAGTGCAATCCTCAGAATAAACCCTTGACACATAAAATACAGAAATTATAATCATGGCCCACTGAAGTCACTGCTTTGCTGTTAGGCCTGCATATTTTTCTGGACTGTTTAGGCAGTCTGTGTGGTCTTCCATGATCATCTCTGCCTTGACCTTGAGTATGAGAGCTTCAGAACACCAAAGTCTGACAACAGAGAGCAACCCTCATCATGGCAGGGTGATAGTTTCCTTCGATTTTTAGAAGACAACAGAGATTCTGAAGAATGAGGCAAGCCCTGGAGGAATTCTTCTGATCTACAGTTCAGCTGGGTCCTGGGCTGATCTGACCTTTCTGCAAGGTTGTCCCTGCATTTGGTGAGAGCAGCCAGGATTGCAAAGGAGCCAGAGGCATGTGAGGTATTCAAGGCTTTTCCCCCAAAATGGCAGCCTGTGCTGTTAAGTCACAGAAGCCTGCCCAGGGCTTGGGTCCATGAGCATCCCAAACCCATCTAAACGTGGGCCGCTGCCCCGTGGTTTCCTAGCAGGCCTTTTCCAACTGAAAGAAGAACCTGTAACGGCTCTCATCTGGCTGAAAACTTGGCCAAAAAAAAAAAGGAAAGAAAAAAAAAATGTTTGAGGCAGCAGAGGTCACACAGGCACGTGAGCCTGCACAGCAGGGAGACGCCGGCAGCGGCAGCAAGCAGCAGCGCTATCGGAGCCCTGGGACAGGGCCTGTGGTCACCTCTGCTCGTCACCAAACCACAGCCAAGCTTACCTGTGAGGTATACACAGCTGTTACTGCTCTTCATTTAGGGAAATAATTCTGAAAAGCCTTAATTGAACACAATCTTCCTTTTGTCAACACTTAACCCTCCTTTCCCCTCCCACGCTGAGCACTTTGCAGCTTTTGCTTTCATTTTTAAGAGAAGTGATCTGGGTTGCCTTGGAAGCAAGAGAGCTCTCGGCTTCACCAGCCTTTGCCACGTTCATTAGTTGACCTCAGAGAGCGCAGGTCCATCTCACCGCTCACATTTTAAGCCATGGGAATGTTGCCAAAACAAAGCATAAAAGGAAGCAAGATCAAAAAGCAAACAGAGGCATCCAGGAAGAAAGGCTGCACTGACACTGCTTCAAGACCCCCCCTCTTGCCCCCACCCATTTTAGCAGCCCATCCTGTTTAGCAAACATTAAATGCAATTGGAAAACACTAAAAATCCATAACAGGTCATTTTCCTACTTGAGATTTGCGGGAGCAGAATGAACTGTCTGTCCTGGGTTGGTTTTTAACGAACAGTACAGCTTGCCTGTAGGTGGTTTGGGTTCCCTCTCTGTTCCCCATAAACATGTGAAGTATCTAGCAGAGGGCTTAATTGAGGTTGAGGTACGTAATGTTGTTTACTTTGATGGTTGTTATCCAAGTGAAAAAAGGAAAGTGTTTTAACATACAGGAAAATGCTTTTATGGCCCCGAAATAAGTCCTTCTGTTGTGTAGCATCGCCAAAACAAAACAAGTTCCTTTCCGCAGGGAGGACTGTCAAAGAAGTGAAGCAAGTGCCTTTCCGCAGGGAAGGCTTAATCCAATATACACACCATCGGCATTGACAAAATCTCTATCAAGGTGCTTAAGTTTCTGCACCAGGGCATAAGGAAAAAAAAAAAAAAAAAAAAAGCCTGACCCACGACAGCGTCAAGTAGCTTGGGGCCAGTCTTACTGTGGTTGGTGGTTCCTGTCCCCAGCTTACTGCCAGAGCCTGAAGCACCACCATGATGCTGCCTGCCTTAAGTCCTAAAGGCTGCAGGAGACCAGGCCTCATCCTCTTAGTTTGCAACAGGAAGGAGTAAACCTCTCCCCATCGTCGGAGACGGCGGAAAGGAGACTCCCACGCCGGAGGGGCAGGCAGAGCCCGCACTTACTGGGTTGGGAAACGGAGACGACCACCATGCCGAAGGCTGGGAGCTGGTGACTTTCTGGCACCAGGAGACAGCTCCTGCTCCACCTGCAGATCTGCATCTACAGAAGGGGGCCGGCGCCCCGGGAGCCAGGTCCCACGAAGCCCCTGCGCCTGCCCAGCCTGGGCCGGCAGCAGTGCGAGGAGGCGGCAGCAACCGACAGCAGCGGGCAAGTCCCTGCTGCCGGCCCGACCTGTCGTCTGGGGAGGTTTGCAGCTTGCCGGGGACCGGGATCAGGGACCGGACGGAGACGCTGCTGGGGCCTGTCTGGTCAAGTGACAAAGTTGTGGTCCGGGTTTGGCAAACAAAGGGCGCAGGGTGATGCGGTCGAGACAGACCTCGGAGAGGACAAGACAGGGGCTCGCCCCGGGGGAGCCCCAATAAGCGAAGCGCGGAGACACCAGGGCTGTGGGGAACTCTCCTAGCGCTGCTGGGAGACGGGGGCGGCTCCCCGAAGGGGCTGTACGCCAGCGCCTGCGGCCTGGGGAGCAAACGGGAGGAACTGGAGGCCTGCATGCAGCTGCAGGGCTACCGTCTCCCTGGGATCAGCCGTGGGGGGACAGCTTCCACCACCAGAGCGCTGCCATGGCTGGATGCGGGCTCTTCAGGCAGGAGCGGACAGGATGGTGAGGAAGGGAAGCTGCCCTTTACGTGGGAAGGTGTGGATGCCTTGGGATGAGTGCTGACCCAGCTGAATGCTCACGGGTCAGGATTAGAGGGCAGACCAACATGGGTGACATTGCCACGAGTGCCTGCTACAACACCACCTGATCACAAGGGAGTACATGAGGCCTTCTTCAGAGAACTGGAAGAAGCCTCACATTCACAGGCTCTGTTCCCCAGGGGCCTTGAACCACCCCGAGATCGGCTGGAGGGACAACACAGCAGGAGACAAGCAGTCCAGGAGGTTTCTGAGAACCTCCTGAGACAGTCAGCCAAGGAGCTGGTGAGAGGGGATGCTCGGCTAGATCCCATACTTACAAACAAAGAACAACTGGTCAGGAACATGAAGGCTGGGGGCAGCTTTGGCTGACGTTACCACAAGACAGTAAAGTTTAGGATCCTGAGAGGAAGAGGGGAAAGCAAAAAGCAGGATGACAACCATTGACTTTAGGAGAGCAGACTTTGGCCCCCTCAGGGACCTGCTTGGAAGAATCCCATGGGATACAGCCCTGGAAGGGAGTCCAGGAGACCTGACTGATTTTCAAGGATCAGCTGGTCCAAGCTCAATCCTTCCTCTCTACTCAGCACTGTAGAAGACTCAGGGGGGAATCTTAGCCATGTGGATCAATACCTGAAATGGATCCAGATCTGAAAATCACAGGATTCCCAAACAAGTTTTTTTCCCCGTCTAGTTTGTTATCCAGTCTATTATTTGGATAAATGTATCCAACATTTTCTCACTTACTGGATACAAAACCAAATCATGCTACAGTGCTGCATTCAACAGCCTTTCAGTTAGGATGCCACCAAAGAGGCAGATTGCAATCTATATAGATGGCCTGATCTGGAGAACAAATGACACTAACCCAGACTACTGCTCCTCTGTAGTAGTAAAGCATCCACTGTCTTCCTAACCCAAAGAACATGCTGCACATACAAATATGCACATACAGGGGTACCCTCCAAATCAGGTACAGGTAGGGCCTAGGCTGCCTTTGCTTTCCCATTCCTTAGAAAGTGAAAGACCTACTACCATCATCTTCATCACCCCCCACCCCCAAGGGTTTAGTATTCCCCTCCAGAAGAAGGTCAAACCAGAAAGTCTTCCCTAGAGGGAAGCACGTTTCTTAGGTACTGAATTCAGAAAGCGTCTAAACTGTCTCCTTGGCATTCTTTGCTAGAACAGAAAACACGTCCACCATTGTACCCAACTTCATTTCATGAACAAGAGCCCCTGAATGAGGTGGCAATCCTTAAAATACACGCATGTGCCCCATCCAAAATAAAACCATGCAGTGAAACCTTGTAGTATGGTAAGATCTCTGTACTGTCAAAGAGATGTAAGGCTACACCTGAAACTTATTTTTTCAGCGACTGACACCGAAATGCTGAATGTTTTTCAGCATTCTCAGGAGGTACAATGAATTAGAATCCAAAGGAATCACAAAAGCAGAGTCAAGCATTTTTTTTTACCATTTCCTAAAACCAATGTTTAGTTTCCAAAGGCAACACCCTTACTTTTTAAATTTTTACACAAGAATGAGTTCTTCCTTCCCTATGTAACAAGCCCAAAGATACACCACTCTTATGGAAAGGGAGGCTGTTACTCCCTGAGAAACCTCTGTATTACAGAGATAGGGCAGGACTGGAAATTCTTATCCAAATAGAAATCGGAAAAGAGTAATTGCTTCACCCAGCCTTTTGGCACCAAATCTTTGCGGGGAGTCTAGTTTCTTTTAGCTTTCTCCTCCTTGGAGAAAGAGCCTCTTTCCACAAAAACCTTAAGAGTTCTCAGATCTCATCTCCTCTTGCAGTAAGCAGTCAGACACCCAGAATTAGTTAACATGACTGTTATGCCTAGCAGTCTGGATTTCAGTAACACTATTTACTTACAGCTTATTTGGAGAAGTAAAAGTAAAAACAAGGGTACAAGAAATAGATTACCACGGGTGTTACTAAACATATGTTGCCCTGAGCAAACCCTATTTCTCAACCAATAGCTGTACATATCACTGCAAAGTTCAACCATGCAATTCACTATGCACATACACACACACAAAAATAATTAAAAAAACCCAGAACTTATTTTTCTACAGGCGCAGTTATTAGCCTAATTGTGCTTCATTAACAAGCCCTGTCTGTAATGCAAGGGGAAAAAAAAAAATTACACAAGTTCCTCTTCTCCCAGGCTTCCACCAGCTCCTCTGCATCTGAGCTTCCTGGCTACAGCTCAAGGCAGCCAATTTAACATCAGAACTTGTTATAACCTGAGATAAAATTTCAAGTTCTTAAAAAAGGGGTCACCTCTCTATCCAGCTTCATCAGATTGCTAGTCTTTCTTGTTGTCAATTGAATTGGCAGTTTAACTTGCATGTTCACTCACTCCCGTGTGGTCTTACCCGAGGAAACACTCTTCCCTCTCGATCAATGTTCTCCTACCAGCCCCACTTGAGTGACACATTATTTCTATGACCTGTTGCACTCCAAAAAGACACCATTGACTCTCCAGTTTCTTGCCATCTCTCCAAAATTACAGTGCTATTGAGGTGACAGGAATCAAAACTACTATAAAGCTACTCAACCACCTCTTTTACTGGAGACTTCATTCGCATGTGACACAAACCAAAAAGTTTTAGAAGCCAGGAATTATCTTTAAAGAGCTATTCCAGTTTTTAAAAAAGCATTAACTCCCTAGTTAAAAATATTGCAGCATGCTACTTTTTTAGTGAGGCAAGAATGCTTATGGTAGTTAAAAAAACCTACCTTTTTAAAGTCAACTGAAATGTAAAAAGCCCCAAATAATCATGAGCTAGTAAGGCTTATAAAAACATCTTCTTTGAGCACATCCTTTGTAAAATCATCTCATTTTAAACATACCAGTACTTGAAAAAATCCACCTTTGCAAGTTGGCCCAGAACTCAGTTACCCTTAGTACTAAAATATATTCATGTTTCTAGTGTGAATTCATCTACCTTCATTTTCTTACTGCTTTCATATTCCATGTCTGTTAAATTTAAGTAGCTCATTACTAAGTATTTCACATGTACATATTTACCAACTGGAATTAAGTCACACCTCAACTGTTAAGTTAAACATGTTGAGCTCCTACAAAACCTTGCTGTGTGTTTTTTCCAGTACCCCACTCGTTCCTATAGCTCTTCCCTGAGCCTTCTCCAGCTTTTTACAGTCTCTCCTGAACTAGATAGTTTTCCGGGACTGGTTACACTAATGCAGACAGAAAGATATACATATTTTAACTGCATGGCAGTCTTTGATCAAAGAACTTCCTTTAGCCAAGCAACAACTATGAATGGCTGTACGTGTACATCCCAGTAACGGATGTTCCTTCCCAGCTTTCACTCACTTTTTCCTTGCATGTAGGTTCTGGAAACACACTGCAGGAATTGTAGTTATTTTCTCCAAATTGTGTAGCTTCAAATTTGTGTTTGCATGGCTGTATTTTGCAAAGCAAGCCAGGCTGTTTTACAACAGTAATTGATTTATACTTCTACTAGTCATCTGTCATCTTCAAGCTGCTTGGATTTTACCTCAAGTAACAGATGAAGGTATCAATCCATTACCATGGAGTAAGGCCAGGAGCTAGTTTGCTAAGCCTCAGTGGTCTTTGCGTGCAACTGCGATGTCAGCCAACATCTCTAATCCATTCAATTTCTTGTGTTTATTTTGTATTACTCCAGGCTTATGTTTAAATACTGTGAAGGTATCAAGACTCTACCCTTGGGCCAGTATCTGGCCCTTCCCAAGAGCTGATTTGTCAGGAAGCCATAAATCATTTCTCTGACAGCACCCTGCTTCCTAAAACAAGCAGGTCACTATCTATTGCCCTCTACCCCCAGCACACGTAGCCAAGGGCTCCTCTTACACGGTCCTCCAGTCTCTGAACAGAGTCCATTTCGAGAGCCATGAATTGCTAGAAAATGTAACATTCAAGTTGAGGAAGATCTTTTAGTCACAAAGCAGGGACACAAGGCAAAATTACTTCATTAGCTCTCTACTCGCAGCACTTTTCAGACTGCTTGTCTTGGCTTTGAGGAAGACATAGGCAGTGAATTACACACAGCACTCAACTTTGAAGTGTGGCTTATGTGGAAGCAACATGTTACTGCAACTGTAACTAACCAGGCCAGGCCTAGGTTCACAGGGAAGGTGAAAAAGTTACCCATGGTACAAGTTGCATCATGTCTTTTCAGGGTGAGCGACACGCTTTTGTCAAAGTAATTCTTGAGAAGAGAATGCCCTCCCACACATGGGACAGCCTGGAACTGCTGCAGCCAAATCCATTTAGAGGATGAGGTGGTCACAAAGCTTTTCCTAGCAAGCCCTACAAGCTGATGATGAAATGGCTGAAACCAAGCCGTTTCTGACTGAAGGCCATCAAGCATTTTCATAGCAGGGTGGGATACTACACCCTTTTTCAGCACTTTCAGTTAATGTTTTTAACATAGTCACATCAAAACCTTGCACTCTTTGGGATGCTGAAAACTTACATTTTCACTTACTGCTAATAAGCATTAAACCATTCTTGATGGTTATTGCCATAGTGCTCTTCAGTAAACACTGACTTTGGAGGATTTACATGTATTTAAATATTATTCTTCTTTCCTCCTCCCTCCCCCTCACCCCTCATCTGGAAAGAATTATTCTGCAAGTCAAATGACAATCACTTGACTCATACAGAATAACATGAAACCAAGACTGTCAGTAGATTTATACCACATCCTTTAGGGGTTTAGTTTAGTTTCACATAGTGAAACGTCTAATGGCTTTCATAATTTTCAACAGATAACTTGATATTAGCTATACCACAAACACAGCAGTGGATACACAGTTTCCCATAACGCTTAACTGATTTTTTTTTTCTATGATCTGAAGAAAGAAAAACCTCATTATATGCAGAAATAAAATATGCTATTTTTAAGCATATTTAAGCATTCAGCTATTTTTAGTTTTTCCCCCTCCCTAGAACAGCATTATGCAAAAATCAATAGGTAAGAGATTATCTTGTTCTGGAAGACATAGCATACTAGTCATAAAGATACATGGTTGACATTATTCTAGATGTGAATTTGGAACAATATTAAACTTTAATCTCATTCTATGGTGTTTCATACAGTTTCCGAAACAAATAAACAAACCACTGCTTTTGTGTGTTGTTCCCACCACTTTTTCTTAACTATAATTTTTATTTAAATAAGACACAGGAACTTCTATACCAAAAAAAAATACAAAACAAAAGCCACACATTTCCTTGTGTAAAGCAATATTGTGTGATAACTTGAATACTGTTCAGCACAGTGGCTAGAAATAACAGTACAACTATGTACAAAACTTTAAACAATATTTGACAAATTTCTACAGCTGGATGTAGAATACAATTGAGATAAACAACTGCTGGGAAATTTACATGGCAAAGCATTAGCTTTAACACATTTGGTTCAAAACCTTCAAATCTGCTAAGAACAAATGTGCAATGTAATTAATATTTAGTTTCTCATGGAAAAAATAAGAAGAACATGTAATGGCATTGCAAATATTGTACAGAGTTCATCACTGATCTAAAAACCACTCATCGTATCCCCTGGTAACCTAACACCAATAACTGAGACTACAATTTCTTATCTGGACATAACCAGAGCATAAAAAGGTCATCATACTGCAATGTTAATCTAGAAAGAAAAATATTAAAAGGAATCGATACTTACATCACGAGTATTTTCTCCCCTTTATCTTCGGTCTATAAAATATATAGTGTTTTCACCTAGGCCTGAGATTAGTAGGGTTAAAGATGGCTGCTGTGTTGCAGGAAGGTTTTTCACATGAAAATGGTTAGAGACAGACCTCTCTCTCCTTCTATATTTTCTGCAAGGGGAGTCAAAAAACAGTGACCATTTTATAGGCTGCAAATTCCATCTTGTAAGATAGTATTAACAAAAACTCAGTAATAAAAAGGAAACAATGCTTTATCTCCAAAGAAAGCACATATTTAGTGAGTAGTTATTGGTGGCTCACTCTCACCCCCCTCCAATCTCATCTTCAAAAGAAGAAAAAACCATAATGGAGCAAGTTTAAATGCTCAGTAGCTGCAGGCTACTAATCTCTTCAATTCCTGGAAAAGGTGAACCTTATTCTCTTAGGAGCAGACAGCATAAATGTAGTTCCACTGAGCTGAAAGCAATGGAGCAAGAACAAGTTTATTTTGCCTTTAGGGTCCTCTTTGTATCACAGGAAATTATCTCTGAAAGCAATGCTCCTCTTGTTCCAGTACAATAGAAGAGCATCACTAACCCGTTCTTGCCGTGTACTATTTTGAGAAAGTGTCCAGCCTGCAAAACCAGGATTATTTTACAAGGATTTTTTTTTTTTATTCACACTTAAGAAGGGGGGAAAACACACTTTTACACACACAACTTAAGTAACTGAAAGTTATGGGAGAAGCTTTGATTAAGTAACATGAACTTAAAACTATTGTTTTCCCCACCCCTCTTAGAACACCCACTTGCTACTTTTGGACTTTAATCCAAACACAATTACTCACTACATAAATAAAATGCTGCTCATCTAACACTGCTTGACAAAATCTGAAAACCTATATCCAACCAGCAAATGAATGAACATTTCCAAAAGAGAAACTAAACATTAATTTGACTTTTAGACGGTAACAGTAGCATTTCACATCCTTAACTGCCAACAAGAACGTGAGAGGAAATCCCCATCACCCCCTGTGAAACCTGAAACAATTTCTGTCCTTGAACAAAAACATTCTTATCTTTCAAAATCCTCTCATACACAACGTGGAATGTTTCTCATGTACAGCCTAGTACTGAACACTTTATTTGCAACAGTTTAACAGTCATTAACTGAGCAACACCTGAAACCTTTAAATGCCACATTTTTACATATATTGAAATGACAGTAAATGCAACGGTTGTTTTACTTGTAAGCACATGACAAAGTGATATACATCACAGATTTGCTGGTTCTCCTCATGTTCACCCATGTCCAGGGTCATCGTTCTCCTGGATCTGAATGCACTTATTCCAAGAAAGTGGAATGTAATGAGGAAATATTAATGCATAAAATAAGGAAAGGCAAAAGAGTGATGTTCCCTCTTTAGCTTTGTAGCTGTAAAATATTTTATATCCCAATATGATATACATTCCAAGTTACCTGAGTTTACACTTCGAGAGAAGTACCTGAAGCTAGGCCATAGGGTGGGCACTGTGCAACTGTTGTGGCCATTTTTTTTTTTTTTTTTTTGCATTGTGTGTATTACAGAAGTTAGAAACATAAACACCTGGATCAATTGTAAACATAATCCTGAAGTACAGTATTTTCCATAGGACACAACACAGCAAGACATTTTCTATTCAGACAGGCAACTTTTTTTTTTATATATATATAGAGCTTATTTATACTGTAGAATTTGAAACAGAACACAGGACACAGTACTAATCTGGTCAAACATACTATGAAATGCATAGTCTCCACTTAAAACGCTTAATGATATATGGATTCTGCAGGCATTACTGCTTTCTCACAAAAAATGCTGACTATGAATTCTGTCCCTGCCAAGAACAGCGTCGAGATATTTTTTTGAATGCTGCTAAGTATTCCGTGTTGTTCTGAAAGGTTGCCACCTCATGCAGATGTATCTGAACTATTATCTCCTCAATCCTCGTTTCAGGGCAGAGGCCTGCTCCACCTTGGTCTAGATTAGCACGTAGCTCTGAGAAGAAGAATGGTCTTCAGTCTGAATTTCTTGCAAAAGCGGCTGCTGCTGTTGGGACGGTTGCTGTACTGGGACCTCTGTGGAGTCCATTGTGCTGGTGTCATCTGACAGAGATGAGAAAGAGACCCGAGAGGAAAGCTGCTCAACAGTCAGGGTGCTCAAAGCTGTGCTTTGACCAGAGTTTGGAGAGTTCTTCAGCGTCAGGTCTGAAGCAGGAAGGAGGGGGCCCAGAAGTTTTACAGGACAGAAAGCTGATCCGGTTGGGATGAAATTAACCTTGTTTTTGTCAGGACATGAAAAGAGAGGGGCTGAGACAGGCTGACGAGACCTACAACAAAAAAAAAGGTTATATACCTGGCCAACCAAGATGTTTTATACGTCATGAACTTTGTGGTTCTACACGTTGCTAAAATGTGAATGACAAGGAATGGGATTAATTGGACAGAGGGGCAAACATCTTCCATATTGGCAGTCAGCTAACTGATCCACAGCATTAAAAATAGTACCGTCACAAAAATGACTTGATAATTACTGGATAAACATGCAACTTCCAGCAAGAAAAATCTGCAGTACATATGCACATGAAAAAGTGCCAAGGTAATTTAGAATGGCACAGATTCTTCTTTAATAAAAACAATGCAGCAACACCACATTTAGTCATATTAAAACCCTTTGAGAACCTCCATGAAACAGACCTCTCCTTTCCCATATTCCATAATTTGTCTGGAGGCTTCCTCCACAACCCAACATTGCTCCTTCACCATCCAGCAGGGAATGAATGCTGTTAGAGCAAGAAATGTCCCCTCTTTTATTCTTTCATCCACAGGAGCTAAGCATGCAACCTCGACAGCATGTGCTCAAATACTGCTGGGTCTAGCGGAAAAAGACATGATGTCCGAGAGTTTAATTTCCCATTTCTTGCTCAGCAAAAATATTGAGCGAAGTCTATGCCATAAGTATACTACCATCTAGAAACACTTTACATATGTTTCATTCCATTTTATATGTTTTATATGTATCAAAACATAACCTACACTTGAAACTGGTGGAGAATTATGACGAGAGGTTTTTTTTAAGCCACGAACATTCTAAAAAGTTAATAAAAAAAAATATATGGGAAGAGTTTTATAAATGCTTAGGAAATTAAATGTACCTTATCTTTTCTGCTTGGATTTTTGTTGCCTTTTACAAATGCACAAAAAGAGTTCAAGCATAAAAGACTCCATTTCCTCTTCAAACCAACGTGAACACTTCAACTTCTCTTCTGTACAAATTCTAAGAATAGTTTGCTCCTGAAAAACTCATCAGCTGGAATAGTTTATTTATCTGCAGTTGAATAGGCTCAGTAAACAGGTTTACTGCTTTGCAGATACCAGCTGATATAAAAGGCATTACTTACGACATTTCCTCAAAGACCTTCACTCGCTCACATCCCTCTGGGGGCTCTCGTTTGAACATGTAGCTGTTGTTTGGTTTGGGAGATGAGGCATACTTGGGCAACGGTGAGCTACTCCCACTGTCTGAAAATTTAAAGCAGTTATATTACTAGAGATTGAGAGTGCTTTTTAATTAAATTCGATTTCCAAACAAGATGCCTTTTTTCACAATTTAGCCACTATGCTGGTTTGCTTCTACCACAAAGCTTCCTTTATTGCAGGCTATTTCTAACACCCTTGTATAGCACATTTCTTCTGAATAAAAGCTTCAGTGCAGCAGTAATCTATCACATAACAACACATAACAGGAGGATATTTTTATCCGGAACACTGCAATCAGAACAAAGCAGAGCTGTGATCCTGGAAACAAATACGTTCTTTATTATGTACTTCAAAAAACATAAATGAACAAGGTAATATGCATAATACATGCAGAAGACTTATGAGTGGTAATGATAATACACCTTCTCACTGTATAAACACAGTTATTGAAAATGTGTGTATACAGCATGCATCTTATTTCAAAACATAATTCTTCACTGGAATATTGACCTCAGTCTCATGAATAGTTCAGAAGTTGCAAAGAAACAAAGCATGTTTGTAACACAGGTACTGAAACCTCATCATTACAGTGTCCTACCTTCCTGGCTTCATGATTGTGAAGTTTTTTTGGTATTCAAAATAAAGCTTCCACAATTCAATTCTCTCATCACTACTACCTATATGATATAGGTATTCTTTGTAACTCTAGCTATCAGTGTATATTTTACTAGACACACTTAGAACTAAAGGTGTGCAGATCTAGGACACAAGGCAATAGGCTGATTTCTTTTACTTGTCAGAAAATATAAGAGAGAAGGCTCAACTCTGGTAGTGACAAGCACAAAAGTTTGAAAAATAAAGGCTATGAAAAGGTTCAATTTAAACACTCATCTTGACAACATGATATTCAATGCATTAAGGAAATCGAGTATGTACAAAAATAATTACTCACAGAAAATTAGCTTTCCGCAGTGGCTTCTACCTTTTCAAAGAGCAACATCTACCTCAGGCTAGTATTAGTGGCTCCCTATTCTCTGCTTGGGCTTACAATTAAAAAAATAAAATTAAATTAGATGGCAAGGTTAAAGAGGATCCCCCAACTTACAAACACACCTTATTTGGAGAGAAAAAACTGCTCTTGCTTTAGCTCCTTTTGCATCTTTCCACCGATGCAGGGTACCTGACCATTTTTAACTCAGATACCTTTGTTTATTCTGCTGTTGTTCATGTGTGCCTTTTCAGCAACAGTGGAAAACCAACCAAACCTTCAAGCGCTATGATCTAGATTCACTAAAGCACACAAAGTTGCCTTTAACAGCTTGCAAACAGTAACTACATAAACTTTTGTATAACCAGGACTCAAATACAAAGGCTAATCATTAGAGGTTTTGAAACGTCTCTGCTTCCTCTTATAACAAGACACAAATCAACTTCAATGTCACACGTCCCTTTGGAGATTTACTATGAAAGATACGAGAAGAAAACACATTTGAAGTGAACCTCAGCAGTGTATTGATTATTCAGCTCTTTCCTGCTGTAGAGTGAACACAGAACTTCTATTTACAGAATTTTAGGTGTTAACTGTATGAAGGCAGAAAAAGCTTAGAGACAATGCAGATATTTGCCAAGCTGGGAGCATGATGGTCCTGTTGGCATCTTTCCACTGTTGGCCCACACAGCTCATTCCAAACACAGAAATCATTAACAGAACCCAGACAGTTTGTTTCCTCCTTCTAATATTTAAAATTGAAGATCCAAGTTTCTATTTAAAAAACTTAAGACATAAAATGTGCTACTGTTCATTCCACCAAAT
Source organism: Haliaeetus leucocephalus (assembly GCF_000737465.1). NCBI lineage: Eukaryota > Metazoa > Chordata > Aves > Accipitriformes > Accipitridae > Haliaeetus > Haliaeetus leucocephalus. Next base: position 618,023 of record NW_010972582.1, on the reverse strand, counting down.
AGTGGAAAACTGTGGAAGTACATCCAAGGAAAGAATCGAACGGAATTCAAAGTTAAGTCAGTTCTTGGAAGATTCAGAGTCTTGTCTAGCCAGTTCAGTTTTCAATCAAGTTTTTGGTTTATTTAGCCCTGTCTGGCTGAAACTTTCTGTATAAGACAGCTGTTAAACAAGTAAAAAAAAAAAATTATATTGTATAATTCAACCATCTGTTCCTGCCTTTACCCTCCCTGATTTTTAAAGTTTACTAAGTTGTTAGCTTTTCATTTTGACCAAACGCACACCACACTACTATTTGAAAAATACATGTGGTTATTAGGAGGCTCACATATACAAGCTTGGTGTTGGTTCTACACATACAGCAGCAATGTGAGAATGGAAGGGTACTGGGAAAATAGGCCATGAGTTAAAGTGGCAAGAGGTGGAACTTACAGCTTAAGCCAGTTTCCACTTGTGTATTCTGTAAGCTCTTAAGTGCTAAACTGTCACCTTATTAGTCCTTAATGACACTGCAAATGTGTATTCTCAAACTGTGCTATTAACACATCTTTTTACTGTCTCAGAGGCTGCAATGTATGAGCCTTCATGTCAGAGGACATGTCTGCATCTTCCACGCTTCCACCAGTAGGGTGTGCTTTGCTGGCGTATTTCAGTCAACTAATCAAATTTCATTAAGATGACAATGATTGAAGATTAACAGATGTAACCTTTAAAGCAAGTTTTGTTACCATAACCACATAGCAGACAATATGGAGCCTTATTACACAGAATTTCTAAACATAAATATTCAAAATGGATATATTCTGGTATCTAGAAAATGTTTAAGGTTGTGATTAAACACTAAAAATACTATTTTAACCAGAAGACTTCATACCACAAATTTCAGCTTGCATCTATTAGAGCAACAAAGGAGGCAAACTAAAAAAGAATCTGTAAAATAATTTTTTGAGTAACAAAACTTAAGGGAAATAAGAAATTTTGCCAGTGAGCCTTGGGATTTGTTTAGATAGGTTCAAAAATACCTTTGTTTCTTAAGATTATCCAAAGACTTTACATACACTTTTCATTTTAAGAACTATGAATCAGATGCCCAGAAGTTAAAAAGTATCTTCAGTTCATCTTCATGAACATGTTGCTTGTATCAGCCTGCTAGCAACAGTGGGAATACACAATGCTACACAAAAGCACCTAATGAAAATCCCTGAGAAACAGGTTATACTATCTATTTTTGTACAAAATCCCCAAATCTCATCTGCTTATACCTTAGGATGCCTTTGAACTTTACCTCTGTCACAACTGCTATGTAAAACCCTGAATTATAGTCTCATGGACCAGAGTTATCATAAAACAGATCTAGTGAAACCTGTAGCTTTAATGCAGCAAGGCAATCACTTACCTTGCAATAGGCTGATACTTGAAAACAGAATCATAAAGCCAGATGCCATTAAAATACCTTCTCTCCCACCCTTCCTTCTCTGCTCTAATCAATACCATTTAGTATCACTGCTCTCTTCGGAGCAGTATTGTGGGCCTTTTCTGAAACTTAGCTTTCACTTTCTTTTGAAAAATTCAATAGATTTAGCAGCTTCTTGCAGAAATGTAAACCAAACAGCTGATACAGTCCAAAGAGCAGCTGTGAGGGCCTCAGGCCAAAGCACAGCTTTGCACAAGAAATAAAAGATGCTTTAGAAATGTAAAGCAGCGCTGTGTCTGTACAGAGTGCTGGCTCCTCTCACTGCTCATGTCTCAGTCAAACTACTAACCTTCCTTTCCTATTCAGCAACACACTCAGGAGCATTCATAAAGCTGGTAATTATATTTTTTAATGGTAAAGCCAAGTTATTCCCCATAGAGAGGAAAATAAAACCTCAACTTGAGAAAAGCAACAGAAGAATATCTTGAGTTTAAAATGTCTACATTTGGCTATACAATGCATTTTTCAAAACTTAACAGGCCTCAAAGCAAACTCACAAGTTTTATTCTAGCATCACAAAAACCTTTAAAATGAAGGTGTGAAAAACTTCGTGAATTTTCTTTTATAAAGCAGTTAACAGCCACAACAATATTAAACTGTCTCTCAAAACTTGCTACTCCCTTATAATTTCTACCTATATCCCTAATTTATTGGTAATTTAACTATTTTGAAGATAACATCTTATTCAGAACAACTGGCCTGTGGGGTCTTAATGATCTGAGAGTAAAAGGTACCTTTCTGACTGTACTTTTACAACCTCTGAACAAATTACTTTCTCTTGGAAAACTGCTACACGCTTTTGTAGTTTCTAACTAGAACAAAGTTGTGATGAGCAGTTCCAGCTTCTATCTTTCATAAGCACAGTATTAAGTACTTTAATTAATTAAAAAATGCCACTATATTCACTTTACAAAGCTGGCTGTTTATCACCGTCACCTACCTATACGCTACTACTAAAGCAGCCTTTTTGTAGACTCCCAAACCTAGCATTAAAGCCAGTCTTAAAACCAAAATCCACCAATATGTAACTACTCATTGTGAAATTCAGCAATAAATTTTATTCTAATTTGCTGTTCAAAAAATCCAAGACAGGAGATAAAAACCCTTGAAAAGCATTAAGAAGGTTAGATGCACCATCTCAAACTGTCTTCACTTGCTACTGTCAATAAAGTACCACTGAAAATTCCAATTACTGTGTTAACTGAGTACTAACTGCAGAAGGAATTATTCTTTTCATTTCCTTGCTTTTTAACTTGTATTTGTTATCAGGGCACATATGAACAAATCTACCTGTCAAGACATTTCCTTGTGTGCTAATACTTTAGTGGATGTGTCTATAGTGATTCAGTCTTGACAACACATTACAATTCGCATGCATACTATAAGCAAGAGAAGGGGCGGGCTAATATCTCTGTTATTTTTGGAGCATGGCCAACTATCATGTTGAGTTAAGACTTTTACTTTGATGTTGTTAACTTACATACGTGCACACACACAGCCCGAATTTAGGATTTGGTCAAGTGGATTTGTTTTCCACTACTTCCTTATAAATCCAAGATGGGAAAGCAATACTTTTCAGAAACCACGAAAAGCTAGTATTTCTCCTGCTGCCTTCCCCAATCTTATTCCCAAATTACTTTAAGAATTATTAAATAGAGAATATATACAGAAAAAGGTTAACCTTACTTATAACCTCAAAATACTGCTATCTTTAGCTCATTAGTAAATCTATGCTAAATCTGAAAAGTTTTCATTTCCTCTGTGAAACTTACTACTCTCAGCTTGCATATTTTACCCAAACCCTGCATCCCTCCAAACTAAAGTCCATGTTTCCAGCTAGCTGACCAGAAGCCCAAGAATAATTTCATTAGTAAACAATCGTCCAAAACCAGTCTTTTTACACTGGTGCCTATATTTTCATACTACATGTTCTGTCAGTAACTCTTAATTACTGAAACTCCCGTTTACTCCCTCTACAAAACCAAATGACATTTTACAGACTTTGAAAAAAATGCAGGATATTGACATATAAACACATAAATTATTCAGAAAGTTTGGGTTGTTATGAAATGTACACAGACAAGTAATTACTCTCCATCAGATTGTTACTGAGCTCCTCACCAAGTAACTTCAAGTGGAATATAAGGGTTCAGAAGCAGAGTACTTTTAAAAGCAGTCCAAAACTTCATCATCACCATTTTGATCACCCATGAAGAATATATAGCCTACCACAAACCTTATGGAAACCTTTTTTAAACATAAACATGTTACAGTCTGAATTCTTCACGTTAGAATCTTCATAAATAGTTAAGACTGTTTGCTGTGCTCCTCTGACGTATTTATGGAAGATGTTTGTGAAGTTTCACAAACAAGAGGGAAAAAGATATGTAAACAAACAAAACCAATTTTAAGATAAATCCTCAATCCCTCCACAACCATCGAACAAAAACAAAAACTGATGTAATGAGTAAAATGAAGGTAGTTGTAAAAGCAGGACATCACATGCCTCCCATAGGTAAAGGTGGGCCATTCTACTCTCACCTTTATCACGGTCATAGAGTAAATCTTCTGTTGAGCAAGGACTCCCATCCTGAGATTCAGGAGGGCAAAAGGGAGAGACACATGGTGAATGACTGCTGCAGCTGCTGCTGCGCTCCTGGACAGACGGAGTCTGAGTGTCAATGCTTCGTGTACTACTACTACGATAGTGAGCAGGTAATGGGGCCCTTCGACCATCAGGGATATCCAAAGGCTGCAAGAGAAACAAGCAATTCAGGTTACAGAGAAAAGATCAAACTCCTAAGCAGTGTCAGCCTGTAGCACTCATAACCGAAGTAATGAGGTGAGGCCTTAAGAACAGCAAACAAGCCACTTTTGAAAGAACCAATTTTACACAAGAAAATATTGCAATGTGTAATGGACACAACATACATTAATTACTCTGAATGGTGGGACAATGTGCAGATGTTCCAAGCCAACTATATCCTTTTAACGCAAAGTTAACACCAGAATGCACTTCAACACATGTTAGCATTACATTTTTACATTTCTTAATGATAGTTTAAAAAAGCAAACCTCCCCAACAAATAGGTCCCTAATTATACTTAGTAATACAATTTTCAATAAAGGTAACTGTTACTATGAAAGTAAAACAAGTACCCTGACAGAGATCACATTTGGATAAAAGGGAAAGTAGAAAACGTCAAATACAATGGCATACTATTGCCGTAACACCAACTGAATTACAATTATAACTGAAACCATCCAAGTTTTTGCCAGTAAGTTGTAATTTTCTAGCATACCTCTACATTCCATCCTTCACTTCTATAGGTGACCTCTGACAAAATGGCAACTAAGTAGATGATGCACAGGCTTATACAAGGTTCACAAGCTTTGTCTTGAACTAAAGCTAGTAAGCACTGCCTGCTCCTATCAGCCTAGTTGGCACTGGCCAGAGTGATCTTGCATTCCGTTCTGCAATATACTGCGTAGACATGTTCATAGTAGTAGACTGGCACGCTCTACTTACTTGTCCTTCCCAGTGGAAAATTAGTTTTATCATAAAGACAGCACTGCTTTAAATGTAAGAAATCAAATGAGGATTACAGTTTTGCTTAAAAGTGAAGGGGAAAAAAATGCCTGCAAGATTTAAATACCATTTTTTATCCTCACTTCAGTGAGGACTGTATTCAATCCATAGAGAACAGCTTAAATGTTCTAGCTACAAAAAAATAATGTCTTTTTCCTTCTCACTTCAAGTGAACATTTTTATTTGATTGCCGCCTTCTTCTTCATATATTCCAAAACTGTAACAGCTTGTTCCAGAGTCTAAAATTCAACCCAACACTTTTGCTAGCAATGAGGACATAAAACCTATTCACCGAGTATCGCATTCTCTCCTTTTCAGCAATAGTCTATCCAGAAAACCACCACATATTATACAAAAAGGCAGACATGGCAGAACAGGAAGATCCATTTCTTCTTATGAGCCTTCCAGTTAATACCATTTCACATTTCAATTAAGAGCAAAGAAACACACTATAAAGAGAACATTACAGTTGCTACATCAAATGCTGAAAAATTTGGACACAGCTGTGTGGTCTGTTCCAACAGCTCAGTTCACATTGCCTATGTGTTACAACATGACTACATGTTGCTATTCCCATCACCCCCAACAGGCCATGACTCATTCAATGCACAAGATAGACCTGAAGAATTATATCATTTGTTACACAGACAGAAGAGAGGTAGAAAACAAGACTGAAGCTGTAGAAAGAAAACAGTCTCACAATTAACATAACCAAAAAAATAACTGCCACACAGAACAGCATTTTTATTTTCCATCTCTGCCACAAAAATTCTATAAGATGCCAGGAAGTCATTTGAACCAACCTCTCTCTTTTATGATATCTTTTCTGGATGCTTAGTCACATAGGACTGATTTGCAAAGGTCTTCAATGTTCACAGATGCAGGAGGAGACTATGGGAGCTACACTTTAAACTCCTAAAATGGCATGCAGTATCCTGAGTTACCTGAAGAATCACATTATAGAAACCTGATGGATTTGTATTTCTCCATCCATAAAGTGTATATAATATCATCTTTCTTCTCACACAGGTGTGATAAAAAGAACAAAATTTCAGACACTCTCCTATTATATAGAAGCAAAAACCCAGGAAGAAATTCAGATTTCTGACTTCAAAGCAAGGTTTAATAGTGAGCATTAGGACACATATCTAATGAGGAGAAAACAAGAACACCAAACAGCTACTTGTTAAGTGCATATACTATGCTGTACGTTACAGGTAAAGCAAGGATTCCAGGGAGGGAAAAAAACAGTAAGTAATCACATAATTAAAGACTTCAGGATAACACAGATCTTCTTCCAGATCTGGAGGAACAATGTAATGTAGTCTTATGTAGTATATCCCAAATCATGTATTTCAACCTCCACTGAATTAAAATCTGAAGTACAAAAAGTTTTCCATATTTTTAGACGTGCCTCTAAATATACACACAAGTAGAAAAAGTTCAATATTTACCACTCTTTCCAAGTAAAATAACTTTTAAGGCATAGAAAATGCAGCAAATATTTCAGATTACTGTGCTTCTGTATTTATCTTTTCCTTACTATTGAATCCAAGTTTTGACAAGTGCAAAAAACTTCATGAAAATATCAACAGAAAGTATTCAATTTTTTGTATGTATTAAACCTGATCAACATAAACAAGTATTGTAGAAGTTACTTTCCATGAGCCATGCCTAAACTATTCTAAAAACTGAAGTCCTCACAACGTTACAACATAAGAAATAAGGTAACTAATTTGGTACAGCTGCTATTAGTTTTCGTAATCCTCAACGCATGGGAACCAACTAGAAATTACTGCATTCTATATGCTGGGTTTGGGGGTTGTTTGTTGTTGTTTGGTTTTTTTTCTCCAAGAGTATCCAGTCATGTACTAACCTTATGCCAAATGCATTTTGACGGGACACCTGCCAACCCCTATAGGACAGCATGTTCTTGGACACAGTTACATACTACCCTCATCTCCCTGCAAAGGTAGGGAAATGCTTAATTTGACAACAGCAAGCATTTCTCAATACACTGTTAAAATTCACCACATTGTTTTCAGTATCAATCTTTTTGTTGGAAAAAAACCACTACCACCCTACTTAGTATCATCAGGAATGCTACTATGGTAGAATATACCAATAGAAGCCTTAAAAATAATGTGTTCTTCACAAGCCTTACATCTATTTGGGAGGCAACATCTTGAGAGCAAAGCATTCCATGCTTTTGATTTTAAAACTGTTCTCTAGACTGGAACACAAAGGCAGACATAGGAAAGTGTTTCTTCCTTCTATCATCAATGAAGTCATCAATGCATTAGATAAGGTACAAGTGCAAAAAACCATAAAGTGTCCTGAGAAGGAACACTTGGAAAAAAACAGACTTTTCAGATGAAGGATATGAAGATTTAAGTAAGGATCACCTGCATCTGTGCAAATTTATTACAGGATTAAGTTTTCTGATAGGTACTTAAAACCATCGTGCTATCTACTTCCAGAAGCATTAGAAATCAAAGAAGAAACACTTTAATCATTTTACTTATATTGTTTGATAGTCCATCAAAATTGCTTCACTTCTAATGACTTATGGTATACTTGAAAGATAGCTACAGTAATATTTTTTCCTTAACAGAAGGCCCATGAACATGTCCATGTCCTGCTACAAGGCACTTTTCATTACTTTCAGAATGTATTCTGCAAGAATTCTTACCCCCCACTCCCTACAATAAGTCCATCATCTTATTGTACCAAAGTCTCCAACATTTGTGTTGTGAAGTCACAGTGGAACAAAGAACAGAAGCCTGTCACAACTTCACAAAAAGCTGATTCCCTCTTACAAGTTATAGTGGGAACAGAGACACACCATCACAACTTCCTGAAAAGCTAGTCAACAAGTTATAAAACAGGAAGGAAAATATATCCAGGATCTTTGAATAAATGCATTAGAAAATGAATTAAAGTTTATTAATAAATCTGAGGAAAAAGAGGTGATTAAGAAGTGACTCAAAAAAGCCAACTTTAACTTAGTTCTACGAAAGAAAAAAAGAGAACACCTTCATCTAAGCAAGCAAGATGAATGACCTGAAAAAATATACACATACATGGCTAAACTAAAAAGAATGAAATATTTGGAATGTTTTGACCACTTACAATGCAACCCCTCTAAGAGTTATGTTCAACTAGATTATTAAGTCAGTGACATAATGACATCACTGCATCATCAACTATCTTTGTGAAACGCAAAAATAACAAGACTTACGTCTACAGTAATTATTTTTACTTTTATAAGTAACTGTATTTCACAAGTACAATTTCTACTATCATTAAAATATTATTTAAAAAAGCAAAGAATAGCGTTTCAAAAAACTAACAGAACTAAGTCAGCATGAGAGAAGACAGAAGACGTATTCCAAATCAATTTATATATATTTTTTAAGAAGTAGGATAACAAAAATTCAAGTCAGCAAAAGGGAAAACAGAAAGTATGTAACATCATACCCTACAAAACCAAAAAACAAGTCTAAAAAATAATTTAAATTGATTTCTGTATCTGAAGACTAAGCAAGGAAGTATGAAACTGGGAGGAAAGTTTCACTGGTTACCCATTTTAACTGGGACCCAAATTTAAAAAGCAATTCAAGTAATATCCATAAAACTATCCATAAAACTGCTTTAACCTTAAGCTTATTTTTGTCCTATATATCACGTAGTCTGATTTCAATATATGAATTAAGAAGTAGTTTGTTAAAAAAAAAAATCCCAAGTTTATACTGAAGAGATGAGAGACTAATAGAAAAGAATTCAAGAACACTAGACTAAGATTTTAAAAGTTAACAAAACTAAAATGCATTTTATCTTACCTGGGACAGCCCAAACATGGTTATTGAAATGAAATGGAAGAAAACAGAAAGCTACTAATGTAGAACCTAAATTTGGAAAAAAAAATTTTTTTTTTTTTTAATTACATAGTGAGCTGCACCCAAAATAAAAGTAGTATTCCTTCTCAGTGTTGTCAGTAGGTTGTACGTTATTCCCCAAATCTTTCCTGGCAAATGAATAGTTTCACAATTGGGCACCAAGTGTTTTATGCAGCTGGATAGATTGATTCATATGAAAATTAAGGTTTGAACATGCACTGTTAAAACTGTGAAGTAAATGTGGAAACAGGTTAAAAGAAACCAGCTGAAAATCTAGATGCACACCAATCTTACAAGCAAGTCTATAGAGTAATTTATCCTTCACACATCACCCAAAGCAACCAACTACCTTTGACCACTATTTTAAAATACTTTCTAAAAATACAGAATGTTACAGCAAGAAAGAATGGCAGAAAAGTGAAAGAAAAACAAATTGTTTCACTAGCAGTGAAACTAATGAAGTTTGGTTTCCTATGGTTTATCTTTTGTTCAGTAATTCCTAACCCTTAACCTAACTGCCCCAACTCCCCCAGGCTAAAAAGAAGCTAAATTGTTGTATTAGGGTACAGTTCACCAGCAGTAAGATTGAGTAAATTACTGTTGTTATGATCTTCCATAAGTAAGCTATGAGATCTAGTAAGCTCAAAGACAGTACTAGGAGTCCCACTTTAGGTCCCACTAGACCAGACTTCACAGAAATTAACAGTTACATAGCAAGAAACAACCCTGTGCCCACAAAGATGGACTTGACTTCAAGGGCAATGTCTAATTTATGACTTTCTTTTGTGTCCGAAGACTCTCCCCAGCTAGATGTTTGGAGGAAGGGTTCACTATTGCCTTGGTTGTGTAAACTGCTGAGCACCTCTGGCCCCAATCCAACAATGCACTTAAGTATGTGCTTAACTGTTTTGCTGGATCAGAGCCAGTACATTCAGTAACTTAGGAGACCAACTTCTGCATCCCAAGTAATAAGCTGTTAAAGCCCAAGGACATTTGTGAAGATGATTTGTCTGATAAATAAATTAAATGTCCTCTAACCATAGGAGATTACAACCCTAGTCATAGCAATATCAATGGTGGCACTGCAATATGTACCTTTTTATACTCTCTTCGAGGTGGTGCAACAAGGTTTACTGATTTGGGCCTTCTGTTTCGTTCTGCATGTTTGGTTTTTTCCTTGTTCCCCTGTTATAACACACACCCCTTCTAAAGGGTTGAGACAGCCTTAGGGAAGCAAACTTAGCATACAACTTCTACTACTACAGTATTTCATTCTTAAGACTGCTCTGTCCTCACAACTAAGTCTCTGGAGAAGCCAAGACTATTCCAAAACTTTTTAAGTTTACTGCTGAAATGAACAACTACCAATATCAGGTTTTGGAATCTTAAACCCCTGACTAAAGTTTTATAGCTTGACTTGTACATTGAATTGCTATTACATGACCATTCACAAGAAAAGAACCTACATCTTAGAGCAGATTAGAAAAAACAGAGTAGTTTATTCCACAGCAGAAAATTTTCATTGGCTATTTAGGAAACTGGCTGTAAACCAAGTATTTCACATTTTAAGTGTCATCTGAGGACTCCAGTGCTCCTCAATGACAATTCCAATGCTCCAGTTCTCCCACATAAGTAAAGCTGCCCCGTTTGTCAGTATTTCCATACGGAGATCTCCCATGACAGAACACAGTGGTTTCATGGAAGTAAAACGGTCTTCCATTCAGTTTATGGAAGAAAAGCATTAAAACCAAAAAGCAGAGCATAGCACAGGAAACGTAAGTCTTGCCTAAGAAAAAGAATGCAAAATGAAGCAAATAAATTAATCTCCTGGGCTCTAATTACTTACTACTGTAGCCTGATGTATCTCAATTTTCAAGCACTTGCATTTCGCACAAAAACTTTCAAGTTCTCTACAGAAAGGGCATTCTAGACAAAGTATGTTTGGCCAGAAGCCCTTTAAAACAAACAAAAAAACCAACCCCAACAAACACCACCCTAAAACACTGAAACAAAATTTTCAAACAAACAGTTCTTTGAAGAAAATTATTTGTAATTTCAGCCACAAGGAAGGTTTCTCACGAGGAAGGTTTCCCATGAGTTTATAGATTACAAAGAAAAAACAACCATGAACACATTAATATAAGCTTACCTTGGATACTTCTTCTTTTCCACTGTTTTCCTTAATGAATACTTTTTCCAGTTCAGGGCTTATTCCTTCTACATTACACGGCACACGTGAAACAGTTGATTTTGGCACTGAAATGTTAGACAGTGGCATAGGGACTGATCTGGAAATAGAGGCCTAGAAGGTAGAGAGCAACATGATTTGAAGTTGGAAAATGGAATAAAGACAGAAGTCTGAGAACAGTACTAAAAAACCCTAGAAAGTAAGAAGCTGTGTATTAATTTTGCCACCTAGACCACCATCTTTACTTAGCAAATTTAAATAAAAAGAAATGCTTGCATAAATCAAAAGCCACTAAAATCACCTCTACTTAACTCACAGAAGTGTTCTATAATAAAAGCATTCTACTACTTCACTTATCAGTAAGTAGGCAGGTATAGGTACTTTCCAGATGTATAGACTACAGAATATGCAGTAAGGGGATGGGGAGTACACGGGGTGCTGATGCTGATGGTTTAACTGGGATCCAAAAGGCATTTTGTAATATTCCTAAAGCTTAACCACTCAACTGAAATATTCACTTAATGCACTTTTATTCTCTGTTGGTCGGTTTTAGTGAATGAAAAATAAAGCATTCGTTCTGAACCTTTAATTTCACTAGCTTATAGCTTTTCAGAACTTTACGTCAAAGGTCTTAAAAGAAATCATTTTGAGTTTAAGAATCAAGCACGTAAATAAATACAAGTATAGTTTTCAGAAAAACCTGCTGGAGTGAAGGTCTGTTACCAACAGGAACATTCACAAGAGTGCACATGCATCTTGCGCAGTCAACCTCAAAAGCTTTACCTTGGCAGCAGCTGCACAGCACAGATGCACCTATGCTGACAGCCATGAACAATGTTCAAATTCCCAATATATGTTCTCCTCTTGTTCATAGAATCACAGGATGCTTAAGAAAAAATGTAAAATATTTTTTTTCGAGTTCTTGCCCAATGAACCTTGCACAATGTGCAGCTCCAAAGGTACGTGTCACTTGTGTGGAGGCGTTCTCTGACAAAACACACTGCCTGCAGGATGGCTTCTCACAATGGTGCCAGAACCAAAAACTTCATTGGCCTTGTCAGAGAACACCTTCTTGAAAAATCAAAAAGTTGAACAAGCCATGACAAAGTGAGCTCCAAGTACTGAAGAATGTTCCTTCAAAGCATATGTCCCAGGTGGATTTCAGTCTGTGTCATGCTAACTGTAACTATAAATAGTGGCACAGGTACCTGCAACAGCTTGCTTTGAGATGGAAAGCAAACCCTTTTCTATGCAAAATGTAGTGGGACCCTTTGTTATAGAGACATAAAAGTTTCAGGAAGAACATCAATTTCCTGTATGTCTTTATCACAAGATTAGGTTTTAACCACAAGATTTTATCCAAACAGAAGAAGGAACATAAAGGATCAGCCATGGCTCAACCTCTTCTTTCTAAAACACTAGCTATTTAAAAAGGTAGTCAGGAAATACAATGACAGAACCAACATTTCAGGAGTTCAAATAGTGGCCTGTTAGTAACATGGGGTCCAAGTTAAAGATCCAAGGTGAAATTTAATCAGGACTCAAATGTCTGCACTGTCAAATGAGACATGATTAACTCCTTTCTACAAGTGGCTTAAGGTTCACGAAGTCATTGACTGATCGTTGCCTGAGCTTTAGAACTCATAATTAGGTTACAATTTCGCTGGCAGTTTTTAATGGCTAAAGCAGACACTGCATGGGGCATCCTCCATTGCACCCTGCTGAGAACCTGGTTCATGGTCAGGTAATTTGGCCAGGTAATTTGTCCGAAGCTATTCTTCATATGTGTCAGCATCTTTATAACAGGAGAAATATAGATATACTCAGAGCACGGGCAATTTTTTCTAACTTTGTGAAATAGGAAAATGACCTGAAAACAAAAATTGTCTTAGCCAGGCTAATGTTAAAAAGATCAGATATATGAGAATTTGTCTAAACTCACACATCAGTTTGAAAAATAGGTAAGTAATAAGACAACAGAAAACAGAAGCTGTCAGACTAGGAGCCTGAGCTTAACCTCTCAGAGAGGAGGATACCAAATGCATAGACCAATGGTTGGACAGACATCCTGTCATCACAATGCCCATTGGTATAGAACATAAGAATGGTCATCAACATAAACTGGACGTAATATCTTGCATCCTTAAGATTATGTCCAACTGAGGTTTTACAGTAAGTCACAGTGTCTGGAACAAGAACAAGCTGGTGATTGTAGCAATTCTTCCATTTAGTATGATGGAAACTCTCAAAATATACTGTTAATGACTGCACTGTAACATAGCCATTGCAACCACAAACTCTCATGCTAGAAGACAGGATCCTGTACTGACAATGATTCTGGACTACCATAACAACCAGTAGGTATGCCCTAGACAAAACCATGAAGAAAGAGACTTTCATCCTGTAGCATGACAGATCCTCTAGTCACCAGTCACGAGGGATGGGGTACTGCGGCAAGCATCATCTTGATTTCAGTTGAGTTTAAATTCAAGGTGAACTATCACTTTCTTTTTAGAAAGTAAACACCACAATATTGTTTTCCTCAATGTGATGTGGAAATTGCCTCTCTGGCCAGAACTGACTAATAAGCAAAGGTAGAAAGATTCTTAAAATGGGACAAGGAAATGAGATTTTCTCTCAAAGTTCTGGTGATACAGCATTGCTGTCTTTTACTGATGAATACATGGCAAGGTGAATTACAAGTCTGTTCGTAACAAGCCAGTTAAGTGTTCTGCTTGCTGCTCAAAGACTGATCTATTGTTTGGCTGCCAATCCAGACTACTTACCCTTGGTACTTTCTTTATTTTCTATTTTTATGGTTTTTTTAACCAGCTCAGATGAAATTGGGTTGTGAAACTGACAAGCAAATACCTTCCAGAGGAGCAGAGACTTTTGAAAGTGTACCACAGAAATTAGTCTTGGAAGCAAGTATGTATTCCTGTAATCACAGTCTTAGCTGGCCATGCTCAGAATTTTTACAGCATCTTAATATATTTTAGTTACTATCCTGCTGCAACCTTCTTTATTCTATTATATGACAACTATCAGATAAATTTCAGTGAAGATGCAATGGTATCAGGTTGTTAAGCATTTTAGCATACCACAGAAGAAAAAAACAAGACAGACAGGAAGAAACAGCAGGCTATTCACCCAACCCTGATAAGGTAGGAGGCTGTTAATATAAGCAACTATCTACTTACCTGAGTCTGACTGATTGCTATATGGTTGCCATGGAGAGGTGACTGACGTTCTTTCTCTTTACTGTGACGACTACTTTGCTTACTGCGCTGAAGCTGCTGTCTCAGTTTGGCAATCTGCTGGAAAGAAGTTCAGGTGACGTGATAGTGAGTTATCGAATGGATAACTGCTCAAATATTCACGTATAAAGTGAATCACAGACATTTTAAGTCCTTTTTGGAGGATTTTACAAGCATATGGGATTGCCTTCCCTTGAAGCATGAGCATTAAAGCTTCTTTCTATTTATTACTTTCTTCAAAGTATCTGCCCTATTCACCAACCTGAATATGACAGCAGGCTTAGTTTAATTACTAAACTTCCTCATTTACAAACAAGCACTGTAATAACTGATGCAAACAAAAGTAGTCAGAATGACAGTTCATAGCAATTTCTGGCCTAAAACTGTTTAAACTGAGGACTATGAAGCCTACAGTTTAATTTATTTGATCTTAAATCGAACCAAAGTTTTCCAGTGATAATTCATCATAAAAGCAAAGAGCCTTCACAAACAACTGGCAATCAATATGCATTGCTCATCTTTGAGAACTTATTTAATAGCATTTCCCTGCAGGCTAAATTATCACAGGTTTCTTCGGGCAGACAGAATTATCTTTTCTGCTGTCTGCTGCAAAGATGTCTAATCAAAAGTTACATATTTTAAAGGTCAAATGCAACTAAAGCCATTATGCATTTAACCTGCTCCTTAACAAGAAACCAAAGAATTTCATTTTGGGATTCCTTATTCCTCCTGGATAATTTGTACATGAAAGAGAGTATTTACATCTATAAGCATTATCTCAGAAGTTTAGACTATGTGCAAATTCACACAACAGGTACAGACACTTCTTAAAACTGGATAATTTTTTCCTTTGGGCTCATGCTCAGCGCACTGGCATATACGGCAAAGCATGCACGGCCCCATTTCATTTTTAACTCAGCTAGAGATAAAATTTTTAAAAACCTGAAGGGCAAGTAAGGAGAAGTGAATGCACATGAAATTCATATTTCAAAGAACTTCATCAGTCCATCAGAAAGTAACCTCTCCTTCTGAGTGACAGCTTACAAGTACACGCACTCTGTGGTTAACTCCAAGTAGCTAAATATATCACTAGCATTCTTGCAAAGCAACTCTGTGGTAGAGAATCACTTCACATCACTCTTCACAGTACCAGAGATGACACTGCTTAGTGAAGAGATTTGGATGCAGGTTTGCTCCAGGCTGTGGACTTTTCTTTGTGATGTTTCTGGTATCACTCACAAAAGAAGGATCCACCTTTAAGGCTTCGTATCAAGTCTTGCCACAGCTTGTTACCCACATTCAGAGAACTGCTACTCAGAAATGGCTGAATACTTTGATCTTTCAACAACAAACAGTTCAGACTTCCAAAAGGGTCTGTGTGTAGAATACATCAAGACAGACAGAGCCCTAATATGACTGAGTTTCTAATACAGATGAGCTAGATTTAGAGAACTGGGAGACTAATCTCTTGATGAAAGGTGCAAGTCAGGCACCACGCTGGAAGAAACTTTGACGGAGTCTGAAGAGATACTTCATGTCTACAAAAAAAAAATTGTCCAGAACTTCCACATTTTCCCTGTAGGAGTAATGGCAATTAGGAAACCTAGCTCCATAGAGAGATGAAAAAGCAAGCAGGTAACCAGTCTCGTCAGTATACATACATCTACAAAGATTTATGTCTTGCATCAGAATGTTGGAGAATGGGGAAAACAGGCAAATAATCTTCATCTTCCCCTTTAAAAACTTAAAAACAGAACAGAAAAAACAACACCCAGATCAGAAGACAGCTGTGGACTGAGATGGCTGGCTACAAGAATAATCAGAAAACAGGGAGACTACTGTATATAAATCTTTCATTTCTGCTGCCTCTCCTTGATGCTGTGTGCTTCCTCCTAGTTCCAAAGTTAAATACCTGGGTTTTTTTATTTAAATGAAATCTGGCTTTCTGAGCTTTCCTCAGGAGCATGCTAATTCCACCTCAAAGATCTGGCTGACTGATTTCTGTCACAAACAGCTTGCAAATCTTTGAGAACACAGCCTCTCACTGTAAAATATGGACAGTGAAAGCATTAAATGGGAGAGTGTCGATAGGCTGGTATGTCTCTAGGCTGACCAAAACCTTGAAGCTCTCATACCCTGAAAGGAATCATGGACCCCTAGAATCTGAGGTTCTCTCAGCTACCTCAAGAGTATGTATATTTTGGCAGTCAGTATGTTCTTGACAGTAACAGAAAGAAAAGGCTTCTTGGGTCAATGGGGAGAAAGAGAAAGATGAAAACTTGTTGAAGAATCTGACTGTGTATCTGGAGCTGGTATGATCACTTAAGCCAAACATGCAATGCAGTGAAGAAATAGATATGCCTTCTCAGATCATCTGTCCTTAGCCCTAAATTTGAAGGACCCTAGTTTTCCATGATGTGGTAGTTACCATCAGACAAAAAAAAGAAAAAAAAAAAAAAAAAAAAAAAAACAACAAAACAAAACTAAGGATGTGCATATAGAAAGGAATCTGCCACTTCTTACTCATCCTCCAGACATGGGAGACAGAGGCTTGCCAGCACAGACAATCTGGCTTCAGAGCAGTCACACTAATCAGGCAGTGGCACTGAGTACATGGACAGAAGAAACCTCCAAACTAAATGATGTTCCATGTCTTCACTAAGGGGACTCCACAGTGAATCTACCACTTGCTAAAGCTAATCCTGAAATCCCAATAGCTTCTTTTCTTCTACAAGACTATCTTTTCATTGCCAATTATTTTCCATCTCAAACTCAAATAAAGCCGCTACTATGAACAGGAGGTATCTGTGCTAGCTTCCTAGAAGTTTATCTTCATCTTCTTCCTAAGCAGCAAAGAAGCACAATCAAAGCATCAAACATAACCAAATGAGCTGTGGACAGGTATGAGGTACACGCATCCTAGGATCTAATTTGTGTAGTGAGGAAGGACTCTGAAACATATGTCTTGATGGCACTTGTTTTACCAAGTATCTCAAAGAGGCAGCAGATCCTGTCTCTTGGGCACTCAACTGATGCAACTAACATGAACTAGGGAATTTGCTGTGCAAAGAAAATAGCACCAAGCGATTGGTATCAGGAAAACATGTACTTGAAAATCCAGCCATTACACTGGTGTAAATACACTGATATTGAACTCCATTCAGGGCAGCAATACAGATATTTCAGTTAGGAAGATGAGGAAGAAAAGGAATAATGTGCTATGCTGGAGAAAAAACATGCAGTAGCAAAACACTCCATTTTAACAGGGCAGCTAAAAACAGAAAAGGTTTGGGACATTTCCCTCACATGCCCAAATACTGAGCATGAAGGTGAATGGGGCATACACAACCATATTAAGGAATACATGTAAATCGTCACAAAAACATCTAATGTGTATCCTTTAAAGCATTCAGTTGTTGAAGACATTAAAGCCTTAGCATTGCACATATGTGCACTTAGATCCATAAAATGTGACAATGATTTTAGTATACCAATTCAAACGCTCTCCTGTCTACCCAGCTTGAAGATGGGCAGAAAGTTCTCATTATACAACACAGGTATTTTCTGAAAAGATAGAGCTGAAAATAAAAAAACTAAAGAAAAAAATCAAGGAATTCCTCAAGGAATAAACGTAATCTGAATCCTACTTCCAATGTTCAGATACAATTATTCAAAATTATTTTGCTACTTTACAAGGTGTAAACACATACAGGAATAAATTTCAAAGTATATATTTTAATTCACATTTGGCAAGTACTCTCACATGACTGTATGGCAGGGGGGAACACAAAGCATATCTGTGAACATTTCAAAAAAATTAGTGAAGTTTTCAGCCTTTCCTCTTCCAGTGACTGTTCCCTGCAATATTGTTGATGTATCAGGAAGACTCTTTTCTTCACGTACTTTAAAGTCATTTATAAAAAAACCACCACCAACAAAAAAACCCCAAGAAAACACAAAGATCAGCACATCATATCTAGAACACAAACGTGCAGTTCAGCCTTGATGGTTTACTGTCATACAGCCAACTATAAGATGACCATCAAAGATTATTAAACAAACAAGAAGTTAAGAAAAAACCCTATAAATGTATTTTTTGCTGAGTATTTTTACAGCCAAAAGTGTACTTGAAATAAATATGAATCTTGTCTATACCACCTGTAATCTGCATGCAGTCTAATATAACTAATAGCACCAACCTGAGAAATAAGCACATTAGGTCAGTTCTTTACAACACTGAAATAATCGGAGTATCCTGATCATTTTTCATTTGAAGAGACCTAGATGCAGACTACTAATATGAAAGAACATGTTACATCTCACCATTTGTCTAAATGCTCATTAATATTTACCAGTCAATAGGCTGTATATCAGGCTACACAAGATGATAACTTCCTATTGCTGAACAAGCCACAGACTCCTTATTAATGAGAGCAAGCTCTAACTCATTCATGAACCATTTGTTAAGAAACAAGTTAACTAGTAGGTCAAAGAGCAAAACAAGCATTTGAAATTCACCTTAAACCTTTGAATACAATCTTTCGATTGGTATACGAAAGCACATAAAAAGTGCGAGCTCTCATATTTGATTCTCTTTTATTCCAAAGTCCTTTTCAAGTACTCTGTTAGAGCAAAAGGGACCTTCCAATAGAGGGTTGCTGGTGTCAGTGTAACAGATACAGCATACGGAGGTGCTTAAGGGAAGTGAAAAATCAGCTGTCTGAAATATGTCTGTAAAAGCCTACACAAACTGAAAACTATTTGTTTTAAATCCTGGGTTTTTCCAATTTTAAGTAAAATCCAGTTCAGGGTAAGCTATAAATAAAATTGTCACTACTCAACTTCAACAGAATTTCAAACTAACTATTCCCAGGTTGAAAGGGGAAAAAATACCAGTGGTTCAAACCACTACCTGGTTTGTGTCCAAATACAAAGACTGACAGCAATCTTTATCTCCCAGTCAAGACATGTATCTATTAAAATAATGTTAAAGCAGTCTGGCATTATCTTACAAGTTATATTCAAGACTTCATAAAAACAAGTAGAACCCTTCAGAATAAAAAAAAAAAAAGTAGTAATTTTTATTAGGAGGTGATAAAAAAGGTACACTCTATCATTACAAAGTTCATATTGAGATCTGGGGAGTTTTAAATTTTTTAACAGACACACTACAAGAAAACAAGCACTGCCTATTTCACTGCTAGACAGATTCAATCCTGACACCCATCTATTTCAATTCAAGGGCAAAATAATTTTCAACTACACAAAGTGAGAATTTTTTTTAATGTGGTAGTACAGAATTCATTTGCTTGCTTGAGACCTTAAGTCTATACACTCTTTTTTAGTTTTTTTTAAATGTCAGTCTTTTAAAAAGAGCTCCCAGTTGTGTTAAATAAATGCATTTAATTGTAATAGTTCTCAAACTAGCCAAGGAAAAAGCAATTTTTTTAAACTTGAAAGCACATTCAATCTTCTTTTACCAAAACCAATTAAAACTATGCATACAAGTATTTGGCTAGTTTACAGTACCATCATAATTAAAAATACACACTAGAAATCATTCCATTAATTGCTGGAACAAGAAAACATGACTCTAAACTGCTAAGACAAGCCAAGGAAACTGTAAACAGCTATCTACTTGTTTGCTGTCAAATGCTATGGGAAACAATTCAAAATGCTGATCAGAACCACTGTTACCTATGTTACTCATACCAAATGCAGTTGCCCAGGAGAGGCAGTACTTTTATTTCCATTACTTAAGCTCTTGCTTTCAGCTGCCTATAGCTTTGTCAAATTTTCTTTGAAGTCTATCATGCAACGTTCAGCTCTCCTATCCCCTTCCCATCAGAGATTTCAGTACAAGAATTAGAGTTGTTTTAAGAATGAGATTAAAATGAAAGGGAGGTGGAAATCGTGTTATCATTTTATGTGCTAAAACACATTACCGTAGCTTTTTACCTGGGAAGCTCTGTTGTCCAATGCTTTGGAAGAAAAAGCCGAACATTGGTCTGGGGGTCCTTTATGCTGGGAATGTGCCCCTCTATTCCCTTGGAAAAGTCTTTACATTTGGCAAAGCTTTAGCAAAAATTGCAATTTGCACGTGTTCAAGAAAGATATTTGGAACTGGCAGCTACATTTGCTAGTAGTTCTGTCTCTAGTGGGCTTTACAATTGAATAGAACTGCCACAGGGAATTTCTCCTTCCAGAAACTGCAGATTACTGTGGCACAAAGAAACTGTACTGATGGTATTGAACAAACTCTTAACACCCACCACGCAGGCATTAAGTAGCCAGACAGAGAAGCTGGAACAAGGACTTACAGGTGAGGGAAAGGAAAAAGAAAGGGATAAAATAGAAACCAAACAATGGAGACAGACCAGACAAGGAGCTGGAAGGTAACTGAGCAAGAGCCCAAGTAAGGGAAGATAGACAAGAACTTGCTGGATAACGCATGCAGAGTGACACTGGGACTATGAACCCACCGAACTAGAAAAGGCAAGAAAACTGGTCTGAGAAGCTGAAGAAAGGAAAACAGAGGAAGGGGAAGAACTATAAGCTAGAAAAGACAAGGGCAAGTTTTGGGGTGAACAACCATTGCAAAATTTGGATAGAAACAATTCCCTTCCACAGACTTCATTTTTTCCATTACTGTGTTCTATCAGAAAGAAACCATGAAACCCATTGGCCACATGTTTCTTATCTTTCTCTTGTGGTCAGTCCATAAAGAGGATGGCAACCTAGCACAATGGATCACTGTTATCAAATGGCAGAGACTTGCTTACATGCTGCAGGTTTCACTATCACTGACAGTCACAGCCCTGTGGTAAAGCTGCTTGTTGCAGAACTTGATAGGGAACTGCCAGAAGATGAAGGATGGTCTCTCAGTAAAAGCAAGCAAGCGTTATTCTGGCAATACAGATGCTTTTCCTGCCTCTGCTACAATTCCTTTGTGCTGGTGGGTAATGTTTAAGCCAAAACTTTTCAGACACAAAAATCCTTCTGCACTAATTTCTGGGCACTTAATCTGTGATTCCGAGTGCTTCCTCACAGCTGCAGATGAAGTCACCCAGGCAACTGAAGGCCCACGTACTAATAAATCAGTTGTGATGGGTTTCATAACAGGTACTCAAGGAGATGGGAACAGACAACCCTCACTGGACTGACCTCTCTTTGGTCCAGGTCCTCATCTTTAAAAATGAGGCTACTGTCACCACTGGAATGCAAGATTATTCCATATTTGTCAAATCTGATTTTAAAATTCAAGTAATTAAACTTACATCACTCCTTTTGACAACTATTCTTCCTATCAATGGCTCTCTGGAAGAGGGCTATATACTGCCAGTAACATCACCTCCTCAGATAACCTACACATTTCTTCTAATTTTTGAATGTTCTATTAAAAAGGGAGCCAGGAGAGAGGATGCAAAAAGCCAAGAGTATCAGGGAAAAGTCCCACCCCATGAGAATACACTGTAAGATTCACTTCCTAAAAAGAAAGGTGTAGCTCTTGAAAAGAGGCTGCACCCTTCCTGACAGGGGCATGAGGCTGACTGCAGGCCAGTTATTAGGTACTGGACAGAGCTGGAGTTACATGAACTCTGGACAGAACAGAGTTTACTGGAACAAAAACTTCGCATCACTTTCTCAAGATGCAAATCCACCTCATTTTTGGTGGGTTCTTTCTAGTTGCAATTGTAGTTTACAGCAAAATACATATGATTCAAGAGCATTTCAAGTAATCACACCATTACTGTATCAACACTTACCCTCCTTTTCCATTTGTGAAAGTGATGTCTTCTCTATCTCCACCCTAAAACTTGAATGAAATTTCTAAACAAGAATATGATACTGACTTACACTTTGTCTCTTTCAGGAGAGCAGCGTTAAAGAACAGAAAGCTAGTTAAGGTAACTCTGAACAGAAAAATCAGTAAGCAACAAGCAGCTGGTTCCTCAGAACTCACTCGGGCTACTCGTTCCCAGCCAACACTGTGTAGTAGGCAGGGAGGAAATCCAATAGGCATGAAGTAACCACCACTCTTGAAACAACTGTTACGTTGGGGGTAAAACCTGTTTCAAAAGCAACAGAGGGGAGGGAAAGGGTGCAGTTTCCTGGACTCCAGATAGGGATTAAAAAATACCTTGGGCATATCAAAACTTGAAAGGCTCCATTGTGCAAAACTTCTCACCTCTTTTAGTTGATCAGCACTTCCCCATGATGCTGAGCGCTGATGTGATCTCTTTTCTGCTCCTTCTTCAGCCCAACAGCTAGGTGTCTAGAGGGAAAAAAAAAAAAAAAATGTACTGTACTGAATTCTCCAGGTAAGAAAAACTTACGGCACAAATTAATGCTTTACTCCTTCTGCAGTGTCAGAGTTCAGGCATTATACATGAAAAACAAATTTCAGAATCTGACATGCAGCAGTAATAATCTCAATAAATAAGAAAACAATGTAGAAAACTAAGGCTTTGTAAACTTGCATTTACAAAGGATGAGACAACGCACATTACTGAAGAAGGAATCAGAGGCCTGACAATCACAAAAAAAGCCTTACCTGGCTACTCCCATCTGCGCTTTGACATCCATTTTTAGTTTTCACTCAGTGGACAGTTTAGAAAACCACAAGATTAAAAAAAAATACACAAACTCAGACACCAAAAGCCAGGATTCACTTCTCCCACCTGTCTTAATCATTGGGCCATGTAATCAATTCCTTCTTGCTAACTCTGACTTGATACAGAGTTTGATACACCTTTTATTATTTTTGGCACCGACCTACATGAGCAGAACAGTGAAGGGCAGGCCTTTTCCAGACTTGTCTGCAAGCCCAGAAGTTTGGGGACCGTCCTTGGATGTAGGAGCTATAAAGTTAAACCCCAAAGATTGAGAAGGGTCTGGAAGCCAGATCTCCCAACTCCTGTCCTTATTCACCACTAGACTATTATGAAAACTGAGGGTATCCACCAGCACTTCTGAACAAGGGAGTCAACGGGTGCCAGAGGAGCAATGGGGACATCTAAAATCCAGGGAGAGTTTGGGATATGAACCATATAAAACTCAGAGCTATAGGCACATATATAAATTTGAGAAAAGGCTTTTTTTCCCCAACAATTCCTACTAGTATTAGCTGAATCTTCCACAATAACGCCACAAGAAATAAAACTACACCACTGAAAACAATGAGAATTTCGCAGTGAGGTTTTTCAGGGAGGGGAACACTGCCAATACTTCTCCAAGGCAGATGGGACCCCAACCCAGCAGGACAGGTAGGATCTGGGATCCACCTCCCTGCCGGACTTCCTTCTCATGCATGGAAACCTTGCTCCTCCACAGCTTTCCTTGCTCTTGCCTCCTCTCTTGGGTCTAGAAACTTCTGTAGTACCCACACACATAGCAGACACTGTTCTGCTCAGGAAAGAGACTGGGCATCGCCTTGGAGACCACCACAAAACCAGCATCTGGAGCTCCTCACCCTTGCTGCCCTGCCAAGGGAGGTGGAAGCAGACCTCTGAGGCCAGGCCACTCAAGCCAAGCATGCCAGGCCAGGCCTGGTACCATTAAGCACTGAACTGTAGTTTCAGAGCACAGGCTATGCCTTCATAATCACTGCGCTGCCATAGTATTTCACGTCCTACAGCCCAGCACCTAACTCCTCAGTGTTAATATTTAAAGTGCTAAGTAATTTTGTGTGCACAGGCCTACATATCCCACTTGTGCTTTCCGCTAGCCCTGCACTTTCCATATTTTTTGGTGGGTTTTTTTCTCCATTATTTTTACACCACGAGGAATACTTCCACCAAAGGCCCAGCAAGCTGCGTGGATGATCAGAAAGCAAAATGGAAAAAATCAGTAACAAAGTTTTTGCTGCATGTTCCCAGGAAAGAAAAAACAAGTCTTTATAAAGGTTAGGGTTCTGTGTATTTATTATATGACTCTCTTTGTGTGGGTCTGGGGAAGAAGCCAGAAGATAATGTGGTTATGAAAAAAAAAAAAAATATCAAGAGTGAAAACAGCTATTTAAAACTATGAGAAAAACATGGGAGTCCCTCAGCCAGGCAACCCATCTCATCACCCAAACCAGAGCTTCTACCACACATGTGCTACCTGTGTGTGCATATACTCGCTCTGCATTTTAGCGGAGCCATGTTCTAAATAATTACTTGTTCTTGCAGACTGGGTACTTACCACCTCCCTGAAATTTGTGTGAAAGACATTGTATTGCTTTTAAATATTTTTTAAACACTGAAGTGGCTTGCAGATTTCTAAAGAACTACAGAAAACGGGGGGGGGGGGGGGGGGGGGG
>NW_010972582.1:567471-593306 GCF_000737465.1 Haliaeetus leucocephalus | reverse complement strand
GTACAAAGAACGAGAAGAACGGGGGGGGGGGGGGCAGCACGGAATTTGGTCCTTTTTCAAAATCATGGGCTTTCACAATCTATTACAATTTACTTTCCAATTTAAATTGCTCTTTTTTCAAAGTATTTTACTATATCTCAAGTACAGCTGGAACTATACCCTGATACAAAACCAGAAAAACATCAATGCAAAGGGAATTCTTGGAAAATTTATCTTCCAAAGAGTGTCTTCTGAATACAACACTGCTCCATAGTTTGGGGAACAACTCCAGGACGAGGCAGAAACAGGCATTTCAGGTGCTTAAATATTTACCTGTAGTGCAGGAGAGTGTACCAGGGATCACTACAAGCTCACAGCCTTCCAACTACAGCTTAATAAACAGAACAGAAAAGGCATCAACTGTCTAAAAAGCCAAAGTGAGTTTCTCAACAAAGTAAACTGTTAAAAAACAAAACAAAGCAAATATGTAGAAAGCAAGAGCTTGCCTGTACTTTTTAATAAGCACAGATACCAATCCAGATAGCAAGGACAAAAAACAAACTAATAGCAACACCCTGAAGAACTTCATCAACAACACTGGTGACTTAGCAGAGAGAGGTAGGAATCCTTATATTGCAGTTGATTTAATCAGAAATCAAAAGTAGCAAATACATAACATTAATTCACTTAATACTAAATTTTGTACTTTCTCAAATATGCTTTAACACTCTCTTCCACTCAAATACTATCTCCCTTGAGACAAGGATTACACAGTTGCTTTCAACCTCTGGTAAACTGAGTCAAGTCACAACCTTTCAAAATATACATGAACGTATCAGTATACAGGGGGCAGACTATTTGTGTCCCTCAATTTTATTTGCAGTGTTAGATTACAAATACTATATGATGTTCCTAGCACAGCACTGAAGTCAGGCAATGTTATATTAATGTGCTATTTATATTGAGATGGAAAAAAGAAAAAAAGTTAACAAAATAACACAACATAAGCAGTTACTAGAATATTATAGCAAGCTAGTCTTCTTCAAACCCTAGAAATTGCTGCTTATAATATACTGTAACCCACATTATATGAAGACATGTTTTGGGGTTATAACCCAAATTCCTTATGTTTAGGCAAAAGCTTGAATTACTTGAATGTTGTAATTTACATCACAAATAAGATGGGAGGTATACGGCACCCTTGATATTTCATGAAAATTGTTTTCACATCTTTATTTACAACTTCTACAAAACAGGCTTATCCATGGAAGCCTTCATTTGAAGCTGCAAGTGTAATTCCCGTATGTTAGAACATATTAAAAAAATAATGAAAGTAAAAAAAGTAACTCAAAACTGGATTTGAAGAAAAACTTCTGAATCACAATAAACCAAAGTTGCTGCCCCTCAAGTCAGAAACACAGTAAGAGAAGTCATAGGCACTATCTGTGAAACTGGTAGTATTTCAGAGTTGAAACAAATTTACAGCATCACTTAAGTATGAACTGAACTTCATGAAACTGAAGGATTATTCCTGAAAAAGTATATTCAGAAACTAAGATTAAAAACATTTTAGAAGGATAACCTTGAAAACATTAAGTAACGCATGCTGCAGCTTCAAGAGGGGAATCGCTGGTATTTCGAAATGTGAAGATTCGTGGTCCCAGTTTCAGTTGACAGAATGCTTAAAGCACGCGCATGGAATAGGACATGCTGAGACCACCACATCTGTTTGCTCTCTTCAGTCTTAACATAAATCACAATTACCATTGTTCCAACTCACCCAACCCTGTAGAGATTAGCATTTCTTCCAACACGCCTGGTAATTTTGCCTTGTTTTTCCACCCATGTCAGGGATATACACCTACATTCTTTCCACTTCATTTAGATCAGAATGGAGTACCAACCTACCTAAACCCAGACATAAGACTGAATTACTCTAAATATCTCACATTCTATTGCCAGCCTTTCAGTCAAATTACTATATCTAGCCTGCGTTCCAGATTAACTATGTTGGGGGATGGGTGTAAAGATTAAGAATACAAGTCTACGTTTTACAGGGGAAGCAATAATGTTTTCGCAGAACTTCCACATTCAAAAGAAATGCAACAGCGCTAGAAGATAAAGTCTTATGAGTCTCAGATGTTTCTAAAGCAAAGGCCCTCTAGAAATTTTACAGAAAGAAATGGCCTAAAGAGTTAGAAGTTAATTTGACTATAAATGATGACTCCCCTTAAACATCAGACAGGTTAAGAAAAGTTAGAATGATAAATTCATAGTTATATGACACATATCTCTTCCTCCTTGTCCCTTCCACCCAAAGTACATCATTAAAATATCCCATGAAAGCAATGATAACTAATACACCAATAAAAAAGCTTCATGTAGTTGAGCCTCCTGATGTTAATTTTTAAGCAACAAAATTTCTACCCAAAAGAAAACAAAACATTACTCAGGTGATTAATGAGAGGTAACGACATTAAAGCCTTGACCCACACACAAGAACAACAAAAATATATTTTAGCCAAGCATTCCAGTTTAATAACTCTGCATTATTCTTTAGATTAGAGAGTAGTAAAAATTCTGAAAGGCATTTTGCAAGCTTTCTTCATTTCTGTTTGTGTAATACGTAATTGCCATGTACAATGAAAAAGACATATCCAGGCATATTGGAATCATTTTAGTCGTCAGCTGGGGGGGGTGGGGGGGAAATCACTGAATCATATTCTGCTCAGTCATTTGCTCTTTTCTTTGTATTATTTAGATCGAGAAAGACTACACAGACGAACTTTAAGTGGCAATATCTTTTACATCAGTATCATGTTTATCCTTAATCTCTCCTCCTTTTTAATGTTATAAAAATCTTTTAAATTATTTAGCTACTGCCAAATAATTATATTAATAAACTATGATTATCCAAATGTTTCTGAAGATTCTGAGGTTAGGCATAACCATTTCAACATTGAATTATTCCTTACACTAGGAAGGGGGGAATACTTACATGTATAGCATGAAGGAGAAGTATACAAAATTGTTCCATCAGTGCTCCCAACAGAGACTGAAAAAATGGGGAAGGAAGCTATACTGAGTTTTAAATGGCCTTAATGAAAAGTTCAAATTTACTGAAAAGGAGAGGGGAGTAGGACAGTGGAGGCACTCGGGAAGGGGATCACAAAGTATATCAACACGTATAATAACTTCCTATAATAGTAAGTTTCCCTACATTTCTGAATAAAATGGTGTACCTTTGATTACCCAAAACTTGCTGCTCCTTAAAGATCAGCTAGTCATATGCATATGCACACATACACACATGAACATAAACGCATGCAGAATTCTGAGAAATATGAAACTGTATAAATGTCACAATATGTAGTGTCATAGTATATTTTTCCAAAAGCAAACATAACAACCTCACTTCTCTTCAGTGCTTTCAGTCAAAACACTTGAGGTGGGTAAGAGGGACACAGAAACATGAACTATAGTTACTATTCTCCAGGATGCAACAGAAACTAAAACAAAAAAACAAAACTGTTTCCTCTAAAGAATAAGGTATTCCTGAATTCCTTTTTAAAAATCCTGGTTTAATTTTGGAGAAAGAAGAAACATTTTATTCATGAGCACTACACAGGTTCAAAGAACTTAAGTGGGAAACAAGGACTTGGAATAACACTCATTAAAGGTTCACAGTGGAGACCAAAATCTGACTTTTTTTTTTTTGTACATACAATAATTCTAAGAAACCTGGAAGAGCCGTAATCACCGCCTTCATGAAACTGCACAAAATTTGGATTTTAAATTAATGTTTAATTAGGGACAAAAAGTACCCTTGAAAGAGAAATAATTATTCCACCTACAATGGAAGTTATACTGACAGTATTGTTCATGACTTCAGAATTAAAACAAGAGATAATTTATTCTCCAGTGAAACATGCTCATACAAAAAAAAATTACTTCTCGATTTTTGTTATCTTTTTATTTATTTTGTTTGTTACCATCTTCCACTCTGCTAAACTACCAAGCACTATTATTTTTAGCTACTGTAAACTATATGAACTCCCATGAGCTAAACTGTTACCTAGCCAACAGACATGAAGTAGTAGAAGTACTTGTGCTGGTACTCAGGCAAAGAGCAAGGTTTTAATTTAATTTAACTTAATTTGCCATGCATGCATCCTATCAACAACTTGGAACTCATCCTTAGTTCTTGAAATTAGATACACTTCAAACTACACAGAGCTCAAACAACAAAACAACCTCACACAACCAAAACATAACTAAGTCAGTATTTTACGATGATCTACAAGTCTCCCCAGTGAACATATTATTTAAAAAAAGAACACCTGGAATTCACTGGGCCAATCACTATGCTTATTATATTTTACATATTCAGATAGTCCTGAGTACTCAAGACACACATTTTTCAACCTAACTTAAACACTGCTAAATGCTTGATTTTTGCATAATTTGAATAAAAAGACAGTTAATATAATTCCTTGTTAGAAGATATCCACACAAATCCAAACCACAAAACCTCCCTGCCCTTATCCCTTTGAAGTAATACTACAGCTTGTAGCAACAACAGTACTGCTTTTCCTCCCTGTTACATTTGATTATGCTGAAAAGGTAAACCAACTTTTTTTCTTTTTTTTTTTTTCCTCCCTGAGCTTTGTTTCTGAATGAGGCAAAGGGTGGCAGCCAACAGGTCAAATAACCTAAACACTTACTTGAGCTCACTAGGAAAGCAATTCTACTGCCAAATGCTTGGAGCTCAAATATTTATAGAACAAGTTTGTTTCTCTTTTCTGTAACTAGTGAAAAGGTTTGTTTGTGAACGTTTAAATATTCTAAATTTTCTATTCAGAAGGGTATTTGCAAAGTTTGATATGGTTATATGTTTTAAAAGAGGGGTTAAGAAATACAGTAAGTACAAAGCATGCTATCAAAAACTCTCCTGAATGTAAATTATAGTTTCAAAACATAAAGACTTTCAAGGCATAGTATTGTGAAAGGAAGGCACCTTGGAAATCCAGGATGAAAAGCTTTTTAGGTAGATCTTTCATGACAGTAAAGATGACTGCTGCTGCTTCTTTTTTGCTAAAACTGGGTGGCTGGTTTCAAAATGAATGCATAGGACATAAGGACAGCATTTTCTTAAAGGTCCCACCACAGTCTGTGGAAGTTTCCTTAAACAATTTTAATCATCAGATTCCCTAATTAATTAAATAGGATTTCTGGAACATACAGACAGATCATTTTTCTTTTCTAAGCATTCTACACTTATCCTTCCCCCATCAGAGGACCTCCTGTGTTGCATGTGGAAAATTATTTTTACATTCTAACTTGTCCTAAGAAATTCAGTATTACACAAAAGACTAAAACCCAGAATCAATTTAAAGAGCTGCTGTGTTTGCTCTAAGCAATGGTGACAAGTATGTTGCAAGTCAGTAGAAACCAAAACCTATACACCTACAAGTGAAGTTATGACAGAAAAATCCTTGATATTTTAAAGGTATCATGCATTGTGACAACATAAGCTTCCATTAAAACCAATTCTTAATGGCAAAAGAGAGTTATAAGCAAAAGGTAGGATGTCAGAAGTACCATTTTGCTTTGCAGGACACCCATGATAACAATGGACCAGAATCATGGCACAAGAGATAGAAAACTGATTTAACTACACAGCGTGTAGATTGAAAATACAACCAAAGATAGATAGTTTCTTCTAGTTTCCAATTTAGTTCAGAACCCAAACTCAGATGACTTACTCCATACCCTAATAACACTACTGAAAAAACAATAAAGCAACTTCTTTGCTAGTAATTTGGGGGTTTTAGAATTTTATATATATTTTTACCCGTTTGATAGTGATCATCTTTGTGGGCAACAAGCTCCAGCATGAGGAGGAATCAGGCAAGAAACAATGTCCACTTTTCTAGCCAAAGAGCACCAGAGCACTATGAATGCCACAGCAGCCTACCTGCCAGAGGTTCCTGCTAAGGACAGAGCCCTGAGGAGGATCCAAGGGTATCAGGCCATAAATAACCTCAGTAGCCTTCCCTTTGTAGCTGGTGGTCAGGCTCTTGTTCTGATGTCTGGCTTCAAGAGACAACTCTTTCACAGAGCATTTTTACTTGTCTTTCTTACTACTAAGCAGCAGAGGGGACATCTCAAGACCATACTGCATGCTCACTCCCAGCTTCCTGATTTCCCCTCTAGTGACAAACTGATCAATTCTTCTTAACAGTAACCGCTCTCCTTCTCCTCCCCACCCCCCGCAAAATACACTTTTTGAGACCCACAGATTTATTAAAATCTCTAGTTTGTCAGCCACTACTATTATGAAATCTTTTTTCAAGTAACACTCAGCACAATTTTGCCTATAGCAGCTTCAAAATAAACCAGATACAAGGCTGAGATTGAAATCTGCTTATTTAGCCTGAATAGATCTGCCCACATACAGAAAATTATTTTTAACAACTGTTTTCTAAAAGCATAAAAATATTATCTGTCGCATACCCATGTTATTGAATTGACACTGGTTAAAAACACACCACTGTAACCCATTTTTAGGGCTTCAAATTTATAATAAATTAAGTGAATCCACATTTCTTCAGAATTAAGTTGAGCTAAGATTCCAGAGCAGGTGATAGAAGTATTACCAGGAAGACATCAATTACACGAAACATCTCTGTTGTCTTGTTTTACAGCTTTTACCTGAGTAGATTTATCTTTCATACATGAAGGGTAGTGTACGTGGGGATCACGTGGCCACTGTCCTGTGAGGTAAGGTCCTGTTATTGTGTCCAAAGAAGAAGTTCGCCTTATGGTACCAGAAGTTCTGATTTGCTGGGATTTTGGCCTGTCCACTGTAGAAAACCAGAACAAAATCAACAAAAAAGTCAGGCTAAATTTGATGTGAAATGTTAAAAGCTAGCTATGACACACAATGGCAAGGACACATCAGAAACCTTTGCCTAAATGCCAAGCTGAAAAGAATGCCATCACGTCAAAGCAAATAACATTAGACAAAGGAGAAAAAAAAACCACAAAAGGGGGAACTTAACAGTTACAAAAAACAACAACGCTTACAGTGTTCATATCCGCAAAGAAATGGGCTACTTATGTGACATATTTTCATCAACAAAAAAAATCAAGCAAATTTAAATACAGCACTGACACAACTCAGGAAAGCCAGACACATAGAAAATATAACATAGTATCAGTATTGGGTTACTGTGTTTTGTTTTTTAAGTCAGCTTGCTTAGCTTTCTAAATACTAGAACAGGTATCATGACAAAAATTATGATTCTTAAGAAGATGCATATCTGACTTCTTGCTCTCACGTATGTCATTCCATATTATTTACAAGATCCCAATACAGGCCTTAGCAAGCTGAAAGCATCTGACTGCGTATTTCCCTCTGACACAGCTCAGGTCAAGGCAGCTACCATGTTTGTCTTCACTCATCACAGTGCCTGCAATCTTTGACTCCTCCCTGTACTTCTCTCCCCATACACCTAGATCATGGAACACTTTCTCCTGCATTTCACTTGGAAAGCAGAGAGCAGGGTGATTCATGAGATTGATGTGGGAAAGAACAGTTTTACAGCATGCTCTCTGGATCATCTTGCTTTGTCCTCTAGGCGAAATTACTTCATATACTCGTTTTCTAGACTTCACATAAGCCAACCTAAGCCCTACGTTACAGCTACTGTCTATTTTGCTCACCCCTACTACAAGAATTTTGCAAGTGAGATTACTTTCAAGTTAGTCACATGCTATGCACTGATCTGACCCACCAAAACTCTACTCACTGCTCAGAACTTGAAAGCAGACCTGCTAGCACACTTCCGAGCCCAAACACGGCCACTGACCTCCACATGCATTTTCTCTTTGTGTATCATCTAGAATTGCTGGATCTCAAAAGGCAGACTCCATCATCAATGTTTTATATAGCATTCAGCACAATGATTAGGGTATAGCTTGCACTAATACAGCATGCTTATAGTATGATGTATGAACGTGATAATGTTAAAACAGACCATTTTAAAGAAATGTAGAGCTGCTGAAACACTTCATTAGCTACTTAGTTTAGGTGAAGACTTCTAAATAATGCTGTGAATTTAAAGCATGATAGTGTATCATGCTGCCTTTGTATAATATAGTTGTTTTGACTGCCTTATCTCTAAATCAAATCCCTACAATTTCAAACAGATCAATCCTCATAGGATTCCAATTGCGACAAATTTGCATTTTAAGAAAGATTTTCGAACTATTAAAAGTAAAGAAGCCTGAAATGCAAAATAAAGGTGACAAATTTTAAACATGAAACCAGTATTTACATTTGCGCTGAAACACAAGTGTACCTAAAGGGTGCATACCTTATAAAGCATTCTTCCAACCTTCACTGTCATGCTATGGCACTACACTACTCTCTCAAGTAGCCTGAGTTTTGAAAATTTCTCCAGAAGCTCTGTTCATTGATACATATTACATGCAAAAAACTATCAGGAATTTGTTAAATATATAAGTAGTTAAGTGTGTTCTAAAAAAAACTTTTAAAACAAGTTAGAGACCACGCAAAGACAAACTGGCAAGACAACGTCTGAAGATGAGGAAATAAGGACTAAGCATACCTTTGCAAACTTTACATTTAAAAGTCTTGCTGCAAAAAAACCAAGAAAACACAAGCCCAAAACACAACCAGAGAATGAACTCCAGTCTGTGTCTTATTCTACACCCAGAGGAAAGGCAACAGCAATCCCATCATTAATAACTCACATAATTGCATTACAACTGAACGGAAACAAACACCACCAAAAGTTACTACATTTATATTTTTCCATGGTAATCCTGGAAGTGGACTGCAGGACACTGTCAAACCCTAAAGCCAGGAGAAGCAAAGTTCAAGATGCAGTCTCGTAAGTCCCTACTACTCTTCAGTATTTCTTTGAATTACAGGAAACAAACTACTTCTCAACTGCATAAACCAATCCAAGTTAACACTAATTTAATGCCAACCCTATTCCATTGTTGTCTGCGTTCCTTCAATCTACTTTGAGATGGCATGCACAGATGTGTGAACCCACCTAGTGAAGTGATTCACTGAGTTAAACATCAAGAAAGCTAAAACGTACCCTCAAAAATTCATAAATACATGGGTTTCCCCGTTATAGGCAGAGTTGGCATAATATAATGGGCAGAAACAACCACAGGAGAGCCATAAGGAACAGGGCTGCAGCAGCGCTGAGGTCTGTTCAATAACAGTTTCAGCTCTCATCCTTTTATGATATATCCTTAGATCATAAAAAATAAAGAAGGGATCTGTAAGCATAAAATTTGAAGGAACTTCTACAACTTAGCATTTGACAAATTGTCTTGTACAGTAACGTACTTAAAGATGACAGGATACCGCGGAGAGCAGCGTTGAACTGGACCACAATAGTGGTGGCTCAGATCAGCTTAAATTGTTTTCTAAATATTAAAACTGTTCTCAGGATTCCTTTCTTAATTTTGCTTTTTCTCACCTCATTATAAGTCTGTCTTCCTGCTACTCTAGGGAGCTACTACAGAACTTTCACTTCTCCCCGAACTTTCATTAGCAATGGGATTCTGATGCTACTATCATGAATATCCTTCTCCAGTCCTAAGACTTTCTCCGGATGGAAACCTCATGCTCCAGCTTTCTCACAGAAGCCAAAAAGAAAAAAAAAAAGAAAAATCCAGCAAGTACCATCTGATACCCGAAGCACTTCAACAGCTCCTGAAGTTAGCCAACAGACTTCAGCATTCACAAAGGCTTCATCAATATTCAGAAATTTCTAAAATTACAGACTGAACAAGTAAAGTTAGGAACACAGCACTTAAGCAGCATGACATTACTTGAAAAAGTTAGCTCGAAATTACAAAAGCAAGATGTATGCTCATAGGAAGGCAAAATACCTCATGTGTTATTTAAAATATGCCACAGGTTTTAACGCCATGTATATAATGGCTATTGCTACACATCTCTAATTATAAATGATGTTACGCAAAATGACACAAGGGTCTACCTGAATACTACAGCTGGTGAAATTTGGCATGATCTTACCTCCCAGCAGAAATCAACTAAAATAAACTGCATGAAATCATGAAATTATGGTTCTGCATGCTGCATTGAGAGCCAAAAGAATTCTAGTTATACCACCTAGACTGACTGAAAAAAGGTTTCCATTTCTCTGCCAGCAAAATGTAATTTAGTAAGAGACTAACACGACAGCTCTTTTGAAAAGGACATAGGGCTCAAATAAAACCATCTGCTACAGCTCTAAAATGAAAAGATTGCCTTCCTGTCCAACACAGAGGCAGCTAACCTGCACATGTTCACAGTCCATTTTAGCTTAAATAATGCTTTCTGCCATGCGTGCAGTGAGGAAAATCACCTGCAGCAGAGGAGCAGGATTGACAGCTAGCATTGGTACCATTATAAAAACTCCTTCTGCTAAATCTACCAGAGCTCATCTGTCAGCATCTTTTCTTCCCATCTCTTTTTCAGCAATTAGCAGATGCAGTTCAAATTTGGCCAAAACTTTTTCGCTCACATCCTTACATGGATATATCCAGCTTAAAAAGACTAAAATTACCCTAAGAACTTCTCAGATGACACAGATTCCTCTCCAGTGAAAAACATGAAATAAAAATAAAATTAATTCTTCCCTAAAACTAGGAGTATTAATATTGTCATCTCATTATCGATGTCAGCTAACTGTGACACTTTCATGCCAAAATGCTAGACAACATTCTTGCCAGTAGTATCTTGATTTTTTGTTGCAAGTTCACCTACTAACTTAAACTATTTAGCTGAGACAGCCAAGTCATGACACCATGAAATATCAGTACTAAATACCACAATAAAGTTTCATGAAATGTTGCTTCTCTTCAGTTCAGTTACTAGCACTCTGCAGAACCTTCTGGTTCACCTTCAGAGCTACTAGGGAAATGAGTCCCAAGCTTAGGTCTTACCCATTCCTAAAGAATTTCAGATTTTACCATGGAAATTAATAACTTCAAAAGAATTTTTTCCAAAAATACTAAAGACTCTTGGAAGGACTCACTTTGGTCTGCTTAAGACTCTTCTCAAGAGCCCCAAAGTCAGAGTTCAAGTAGTCTGCTTCGAAGGAGATCCAGAGACTAGATATCACATTACAAAGGAGTATCAGCTATTTCGAAGATATTCCTACTACAGATGACAACAAATTTACAACAATCTACAAACCCAATGATTCAGAAGTGCCTGTGTGAATGAAGTACATGGGAACGCAGCATGAGAAATCATCAGCTAGAAATGGAAAGCTGAGTATTAAGGAATGCTGACCCACAGCGACCAAGAATGATGGCCCAACACTTAGGTCATGGTTACCACAGCAGCGGCTGCCCCACACAGGTCTACTCAAAAATCCCCTCTTCTGTTACACCTTCTACAAGCATGAAAAGGGATACCTCTGCTCTTGCTTGCTTCGAACAATGATTCCTAGAGTACTACAAAAGTAGACTTTCAGATACTAGAGGAGGCACAGTCTCTGAAGAGTCTGGTCAAGGGTTTTTTTGCCTCTTTGATTGTTTTTTAAGCGAGTATATAGTGATACTGTACTGATTCCTGAATGTATATTTGACTGGTCTTTCCTGCTCCAATTATGTAGGCAGATGGACAAATCAGTGCATGTTTATTTGCAGAATTTGTCTCTATGACTTTGTGAGGAAAAAGATTGAATAATGGGGATTTAGAGGCCACTCCAAAAAATATTTCCATCTTCATTCTCAAGAAGGCTTTTCTCTTGTAACTGGAGCCAAAATCTCTTAAGAAAAAGATTAATGAGGGATCTGGGGTCCCTAGAAGTTTTACTCCACAAGATAGATCTACTGGCTCAAAAGACATTTCCCAGTTGCCAGTGACTGATGGACTTTTGTTTCTGACCCAATCTGCAAACCAATGGAATGACTGCATTAACGGTTCAGAGTGATGCAGAACAACAAAGAGCATACTGTTTGACACGTACTGTTCATAGAAAGTAACAGAAAATAGGATTTTAAATAGCAACTTAAAACCCACAACACCATAATATGTAATTAAGCAGAAAAAATATGAAGTTATTGCACTTTCTTCTATAATTTCAAATCAAACAAACTTAATCTCTTTAGTAGCTTAAAACAAAGCAACATACTAGCTTTTTCAAACACTTAAAATGCAGTACAGTGTTTTGCTACCAAAAAGATATTTCTAAGAGGATATAGTAAGAGACAGTCATTTTAAGTTACCTTTTCATACATCTCTAAAAATACTGTATGTTCAGCTCCATAAAATGTCTGTCTTCATTATGTGCACCACACTGGTTTTGATTCAGTTGTACCAACTTCAGAAATTATTTCCAAGTTTCTATTTTTAGAAAGCAAGACAGAAGATGACTAAAAATGAAGGGGGATGACATTCTGAAGTAACTGTTCCAAACAGACTGACACAATCCACCCTAATTTCTTTTCATTATCCGTAACGTCAAACCAACCAAAGGCACAGAACAGCACCATAATCTAACCAAGGCTCCAACAACCAAACTGAACAAACAGAAAGCAGTCCACTTCATGAGATCTGAGATCTTTTCAGAGATCCAGGTCCATGAATGATGTGCTTTCTACATCCAAGATTCTTCAGGGGAGAAAGAAAGAAAAAAAGAAAGGAAAGAAAAAAAAAAGAGGGGAGCCAGTCTTCCACATAGGTCATTTTACAATTTGGTAGTCAGGGCAAATTCGGTTTTGTACCTGAGGAGGCTTAGGAGAATTCAAACTGAACTGCATGAAACAACAGGTCTATCAGTACAAGAGGTAGCCTATACTGGGAAAACAAAAGAAACAAAACCAGCTTGATCTTTCAAAGGAAAATTGTAGACAAAGACCCACAGTACAGGTTTTGGGAATCAACTATACTGAGTTATCTTTTATAGCCATGACAAAGCCACCTAGAAATGGAAGTGGTCTTCTGATTAGTCACTGAATCCAACAGGTAGATCAAGGCATTTCCTTCCATCAGGGAGGTTTTATACATGACTCTTCAAGGGCATACAGCTCTACTTGCCTAACTGCACAAGAAGGTGCAGTGCTCAGAGCTAGGCTATACATACCCAGAGGAAGAGGGACAGATGGATTAATCTGATTAGGCACATGAATTTCATTGGACCTACAGTTGACTCCCAAAATCTTGAGTTGCCTATGCATGTATGTTGAAACACAGTCTCTGCCTCATGTCCCTATTCCACCCAACTACAGGTCAAGTAAAATGTGACTGCGCATATCTTTCAGAAGTCAGACTTTGTTCACAGCAAAACTCCCGTTTAAAATCAACATTATCGTCAGAGATCAAGATAGAAAGAATGCTCTCATCTCAGTCAGAAAAGTAAACAAACTATAAGGAAGAAAGTTTCAGGTCTCTAAAACTAAGTTATTCTTCTAACAAAGAAGAATGTATGGCATGTATAGGACTTCAAAAGATGAAGCATTTAATAACATAAAAGCCTGCTTTGTTCAACAGATGTAACCTACACATTTGTACTCTAACAGGACACCAGGCAGGTAAAACACTAATTGCAAACCTTTCAGATTTTTAAGTATTTCACATTTTTAAAAGGTATTTTTCTTTGTAAGGTTATTACTTCAAACTTAAACTCTACACAAATACCTAAACTTAGTATCATTTAATAAAGTACCTAAAAAATGTTCCTACTGTTAGAAGTTAAAACAAAATCGATTTGAGATCAGAAGCTAAGTACTTGGGAAAAAGAGCACACTGAAACACACAACCAACCATTAACTGTTGTGCACTTCTGCAGGTACAGAGAATTTTCTTCATTTTAGTTTATTTAGATCTGTTGAATCATAATTTTATCCAATATTGAGAAATGAACTGGGAACCAAAAAGAGTACTAAAGCTGTTTGTTTTTTTCCTTCCAGTGTATTAATAATTAAAATTTGGAAGGAAATTATAAACATGTAGTTAATTCAGTAACTACAGATAATACCACCTTTGTTGAATAAACTTGATGACTCTGAAGAGGGTTTTTTTGTTGTTATAATGATAATACTTAAAATTTAACAAAATGTTGTAGAAAAGTAAGGGGTTTGTACACCTTTAATTCCACTTTCCATCAAAATGCAGCTGTACATAACTGTGAATAAAAAAAAATAAAAAATCAGAAGGCATGATTCACCATTTTCACAATCAAAATACACTAAGAACTGTAATCAATGCATGGTAGGCTATACAATGCTGTCATAATGATCACCAATGATTAGAGAGAAAAAGCATTCTCCTAGCCAGAGCTAATTATACTAAACAGGAATAATTTTTTTTTCTGAAAAAAATACTGAAAAATAGAAATGTAAAACAAGATTAAAACAGATTGCTTAAATCAGGCTGCCCAACTTTGCTGATTAAATAAATTATCTTTTCATTATCACTTAAGTCATGGAAACAAAGGACTAGAAACAACTTCCTACATCAGGAGCCCAGTTCTCAACAAAACACATGTAATCACTTAAAAAGAGATTACAAACTCAGTCTTACAGCACCTGCGTATTTTGCCCCCATGACTCCTACTGGAAAAATGATCCAGAAGGTTTTTTTTTTTTCCCCTGATGGTTTCAGGCCGCCTTATAGTTTTCCACATAAACATTTACATTGTCAAACCAATCTACCCATTCACATCCTAGCACTAACCTCCAGTTCTTCCTTCGCACCTCTCCATCCCTTTCACCGCACACTTGGATTCAGGGAAAGCAATTGTGGTTTTTATTCAGAATAGATTTTTTTATCATCACATGGTTAAACTCCTAACCTAGTAGTCCGTCTCTGAGTCTGTTCCAATTTGATTTTACCCTTCTTAAATTGCAGAGCACCAGAACCGTGTGCAGTATCCCAGATGATGTCTCAGCAGGTCCCTGTGCAGCAGGTTGCTCATTTGCGCAAGACCTGACTTTTTCAGTCTCTTCATGTTGGCAGTTTAGAGATCCCACCATCACCCAACTCCACCCTCCAGCATTTTCAAATTATATGCTCCCCCTTAGAGGAAAATATATTCTGCTCAAGTACAGCCTCACATACATAAATCAAGATTTTTTACTTTTAAATCTCACTTTTAAAAATTATTACTTCAATTTCCAGGGTCCTTCAACTCTTCTTGCATAATCTTCCTGTGTACTAATTAAGCCTCTCAAAATTCATCAACAGTTTCATCACTGTAATTTTAAAATTTGCCTAAGCAGATAAGATCTACTTCCTGTCTAGAAAATCAGTTCTCTTATCAAAACCACCAGGTTAGCATGACACAATTTGGAAAGCTCATTTTGCACTTTAACATTTCTCCTTGCTTTCCACCACCCCTTAGAATTTCTTCTGAAGTTTCACATATAGCTGAAGTTAGACCAACATATCTCTGTACTTTAGAGCTGGACTCAAACATTTTTCACATTCTGAAAACATCAGCATCGTATCTGCTAAACTCGGGTATCTGTTCTCAGATGGTGTCACCTCCTATTCAAAAGATTGCCTTAGAAAGTTGAAGGTAAGCATGAACTTCTTGAATCCTGCAATGGAGATCACTGAATTGACTTTATTAAAATATGCAATCTGTATTTATCAGAGTCTTGGTAATTCCTAATTCCAAATTACCCTCTCCCTTAAAATTTCATTTTTTTTGTATCTTCCTGGGTTAAAAATCACTGTCCTTATTGAGAGTTGATTACTTATACTTTGTCCTGGTGAGCACAAAGCATTGAATATCTGTGCTATTTCCTCTGAGATTTTTGCCACTGTTCCTTGGAGCTGATTTTGAAACCATACATTCCAGCAAATCAGTCTCAGATCACCCTTAATCTCTTTTTTCTTGGTACCAAATGGCTGCAACTACTTTTTCCTTATTTTTCTATTTGCATGTTTCTATTGTCTGTCTCCAAGCATGAAAAGTCCAAGTCCATTCGCGTTTTAACAATTCTCAGCCAAGATTCACTTTTTGATTGATAATAGGACATTCTTTTCTCGGTTCCTCCTCCTGTTTCTTGCAGGCTCTCTGCTTATTCCTAGCAGCCTTTTTGAGGTAAGTTTCCATGCAATCAGATCACATCCTT
This sequence comes from Haliaeetus leucocephalus, assembly GCF_000737465.1. NCBI lineage: Eukaryota > Metazoa > Chordata > Aves > Accipitriformes > Accipitridae > Haliaeetus > Haliaeetus leucocephalus. Next base: position 577,178 of record NW_010972582.1, on the reverse strand, counting down.
GAGTTTTTCTGACGTTTGAAAGATTCCAGTTGTGTTAACATTTTTCATTAAAAGAGATTCTCTCTGTATTCAAGTCAGAGCAATCCTGTTTAGCCAAATTTTCACATGACTTCCTTCTGAAATCTGAAATTTTACTCAGATTTATGAACTTTAGACCATACCTCCATGTAGAATTTTTTTTTTTTGCTGTATATGCATGTAAATTTGCATGATTAAAAAAGGCATAGCTGTAGAAAACAGGTAACATTTATTGTATATACAGTGCCAGCATACCCATTTCTTCTGCTTCTCAGAGATTTTGAGTTGTCAGACTTGGTAATTCCTATTCTCCAGGCTGCCAAACTGAGTTTCTACTGTAATTCTTGCAATCTAAAGTTCTCCCTGCATCCTCCAACTTCATATTAAAGGTTACACACACCACTAAATAAAATCATGAGACTCCAGTCATCTTAATAGGCTAGTGCCTTCTTTGGAAGAAATTAAGGTAGATGTACACAACGGCTTCACAAAATTAGTATTTTAAACAATATATAGACTGCACACTTCAATACATGACTTTGAAAGCATGAGTGTTTCTACAGTAATGCCCAAAAGTTATTTGGATCTTTCAGCGTGGACCACCTCTGAAGTTGACTATGTGTCTCTGGTCACTTCCTTGTACGGACGTTTCTCAAATACACGTTACTTTTAAACGAGCATGAGTTAATTATATTTCTGCCTGTGAGAAATTTTTCTCTTCCAGATTAGGACTTTTTCTTGTTCCCCTTGAAAAGAACATCAAGTATTTCAAATTTATTTTATGGTTTCTTTGTAGGGGAAGAAAACATTGCAAAGATGATTATTCAGGGCAAGGTATCAGGTACAACAAAGGAGCCACAAAAAGTGAAATATGAGAGAAAGCAGAGTATGAGAGAAAGGATGTGTAAGGGTATTTCACTATCAATTGCCACAATTAAGCAAACACAGCTATCAGTTAAGAATGAAAATTTTAAGACCTTGAACATAAATTTACTTCTGTGAAGACAGCTTCTCCTTTAACCTGGCAGCTTCCCAACTACTGTGTAAACCTAAGTTTTATTCTGCATTCTTCAGCAGTTAGCTGATATTTTTAGAGCCATACTGTTCAAAGTCTGTTCCAGGACACTCAGCATAAATCTGGGTTTAATTTTTAGTGAGCAAGCCAACTCTCCATTACTTTGAAAAACAGAAAGTTAAGATATCACGTATAACAGAAAGATTTTGAATAATATATGACATACTGGATATGGAGGTGTAACACCTAACTGCATAGAGTCAACACTGCAAAGCCACTTGGGTTTTGCAATGTACTTTCCAAGGCACCAGACTCCAGAAAGACTAATTAGCTGACATATGGCGCTGAATTTAAGCTGACTCCATGTGTGAGAACTGCACTCACCAAACCCTTCCAGAGCATAGACCGCATCACACTGATACCTGCTATAACCATCAGCATCTTCTAGTCCTACTGCGCTAGTGAGCTCTGCCGTGACGTGCAGAAGGAGCAGTAGTGAGACCATGTTAAATACCAACAGAGACCCACAGGTCTTGTAGAGCCACTCACTGCCTCCTCCACGCTGTGTGTCTCAGTGGCCTGAGTTCTGGAAACACAGTGCAAAATTTTCAAGGTTTATCCAGCACCATTTCTGATCCAGCATGGGTACAGCGCTTCATCTAATGAAAGCAACTGTATTGTTATGCCTGGAAGCTGTATGTTCACAAGCCTGCGTTTTTATATCTGCGCTTAGCTAATCCGCTCCCAAATAGCCAATGGCTGACTGCATGTCATACTTTGAAGAAGTGGTCTTTGTATTTACAGGCTAATTTCTGCAGACTAGGATTAACAGAATTAGCTAGTGATTGAGGATTGAATAACCAGAATTTGTTTTCTGGTAAAAACACAATATTTCCAAATCACAGTTTGATTTCCAAATGCTGACAGATGTCAACAAATTATTAGAGTTTTGATTATTTTTTTTTTAGTACTGCAGCTTAAGCACCTATATTAAAATGTATAGTTTTTTTTCTAACCATGAAGCCTTTTTTTAAAATGTAGATATACAGGTAATCCAGCTAGCCAACGTTCAGGAAGCATTTCTATCAGAACTCCAGAATAGGCACTGTACACCAAAACACCAGAGATTAAAAGGCACACAATATAACAATACCCATTCTGCCATACATTTAATTGGTTCACAACCGAGTGGTTACTGTTACAGAAAACATTCCCAAAAGACAGATTTATACTTACTAAAACAATATTAAAATTCATATAGCTACAGAAATGAGTTTCAAGTTTGTAGTATAAATGCCAGTGATCTTGCAATGATCAGTCAAGCCAGTTAGATATGAGTGTTAATTCCTGAAATTCAGAATTGTGTCTACAACTTATCTCCTTACTTAATGGCTGGTGGTGAGAGTAGGAAAGGAGGATGAAGCTAACCTTGTTCAAACAGGTGACTTGCACTGTTCAAAGGAATGGAACACTTAAATTATTATTCCAGTTTAGACTATCTCAAGGCAGAGTGAGAAGAAAATATTCTACAGTGGATTTTAAATTATTCAGAAACCATGATGAACTGCTATCGTTCTGGTTTTAGTAACCACTCTTATGAGCAAAATACGAGACACATTCTTCCTAAAGAGGAAACAAAATGTGTAGTTTGAATAAAACTAGTTTCAGGTTGTGCAAAACAAGTAGCACATAAGAGCCAGGTTAATCACTCATTTGTATTTGATTCAGAGAACAATATCCACTGCAAACAGCTACTCCTCAATTTAACACTAGCAGCAGTGAAAGTTAAATCCTTATAAACACCAACATCTCTGTAATTGTTTATCGTTAGGGCACATGCAACGCTGAATAAAAAAGTCTAACCAATACAGTATCTTGCATTAAGGTTTCAAAACCCAAGCTCATACCATTTCATGACCTCCTGGGAAGTATATATTGTCTCCAAAGCAGCAATATCTAATATGGAAAGCTAATTAAGAGATCTACTCTACCACTACAAAAAAATGAAAACTCTCCATCAAAACTATCTTCCATTGACTCAACATCAACTGGTTAGGTTAATCCCTAATTACAAATTGTACGTGCAGAAAACAGTTATCGCTTGAGTGTAGACACCCACATCTTCTGCGTTTTGTTTTGGGGTTTTTTTGCCCCCCTGTCAGAGAAAGCTAATCTGTTTTTAAAAGGGTGATAGTCAATAGTTTGGTAGCATACAGCAGCAGCAGCTACTAAGCAGTGCAGATACCAAAGGAGCAGGGAAGGTGCACGAGAGAAATGAAGAGGACCAGAGCAGAGGCAGTATTACAAGGCCAGAGAGCAGGCTGAGGGCACTCCCCAGCATGGCCCCACTTGGCCTTGCTGGGTTTGCTTCCCAAAGGTAAGACTTCCAGTAGCTACATGCCCTCTTCTGTCTTACTAACAGCAAAAGACATAGTCTGAGCAGCAGCATCACCAGACAGTCCAAGGGGACCCCGTTAAGGGAACAGCTCTGGTCCTAAGTCCACATCCACACAGCTGGGACAGCAGGAAAGGGTTCCTGAGAGAGCGTGTATTTCAGTTTCAACACTGGGTGAGTGTCTCTATTGATGAAATCCTAGCTTCAGAAAAATAGGAGTTGGAGAGACTGACTCGCCATTCAAAAGGATTGATATTACACACTGTATCATGATACTCTGTGTGGTAACCATACTGCAGAAGTCTCAACTGTGATCCCCTTCAGTACCCATCGGCTATTTTCAAGCTCTAGGATTTAATTTCCCATTCAAAAACAGTCATAAAACAAATTAGTGTTGGTGAACTTCAGAGTCAAATTTTTGAGAAGTAGTAAATACACACTCGAAATGTAAGAATTACATTAAGTACAAACCCCCATTTTCCTTCACTCTAACCTCCAATTCTTTTAATTTTGCAATTGCCTACACCCTAAAAATGGTGACACTAAGGAAAAGGGGATAATCACAGGCTGACAAGTTGCTGTGGATGTATCCCTTCTAATGATGAGATGTAAATATTATTTTACTTGCCTGAAAATGCCTTAAACCATTGTTTAGACACTACAGGTTTACATGGGAGGCAGCACTGAAAGAACTCAATGCATTTAAATATTAACATTAAAGCAAGATGATGATCATTAACACAGTTAACTATTTCAAGTCTTGAGCAAAGTCTTCCAATTATGTATCTTTACTACAGGGTCCTTTTCTTCATCAGCAGAACTTTTTAAAAAAATGCTAGTCAATGTTTAAAACCTACTATATTAACAACTTTTCCTGAAGTATGCTAAATCCACTGAGACCTAAGTATTGTGTCAAGTGTTGGCAACGTTTTTCTCTACTGAAGATATTGACAACTGATTTATACAGGAACTTTCATTTTTCACGGCAGGGGCGGGGGGGGAAACAAACTATTACCTTCTTCAGATGAAGATAATTACTCAACTGATGAAGTCCCATAAAAAAAGTATTTCAAATATTCACTTAAACTGAAACACTGAGGAGCAGAGACTTTATTTCCAATAGGTTATGCATTGTTACAACTAATGCTTTCAAGTCCAGGTTGAACTGAAATTTCAGAATTCCTGCATCAGTTCTCTTTTTTTTCCATGATGATATGTATACTAGTAGCATAAACCCCATTTTTAAAATAACTAGCTTTCCCCTGTGAATTTTAGCAATATAGCAAAGCTCAACAACTCATTATGTGTCAGTCTATACTTGGCAAACACTGACTTTTTTGTAGGATTCTAAGATATATTCCATTTATCTACCCTCCCTGCATTTTAAGACAGATTTTAAGAACTGCCGTTCACCCCACACCATGGGAAAGAAAAGGACAAAATGCAGGAATCATGAATTTCAGAAACCAAATTCCCGTATTAGCCACTGTTTTACTATGCATGGATGCTGGCAAGTAACTTCAGTTTGGCCATATGTAACACACTAACACTTGCTTATGTCCAAAGAATAAGAATTAAAGGTCAGGTAGTGATTTAAAATAGATATATACATATACTTTGTAAGCTATTTTTTCCACGGGGCGGGGGGGGTGCTTTCTTAATAGCTAATGCCTTGCTACAATACCATTCAAGTCAATGGAGAAAATACCTTTCTATTTTTCTTTCCTGCAGTTGTTTTAACACCCAAAAGAAGCTTAATTAATTTGTCTTATGAAACATATTTATTAAGGGCATCTAATATACTATTCTCATTTAAAGTGATGTTAAAACATGTAACTAAAAAGCCTCTGAGTTCAAGGCAACTGGTTCAAATTTAGCCAGTGTCTTTTTATTTCACCATATTATATTCCAATGAAAGCTATTTTGGGAAGAGAGAGGGACAAAGCTGGAGCAAAACTGTTTTGGCCATACAATTATGGGAATACTGCTATTATTCAGGCATCAGGAAATAGGAAGCGTCACAAAAATTACTTCCTTACCTACATTTGTTAGAAATAAAGGAAAGATCTTCTTGATCTCTGGTATAAATGCTTGTGATGCCAAAATATTGGATGGCTTGAATCCAGGATATTAAAACAGTCCCTGCCTTTTGAAGTCTGAATTTTGTTTTTTTAAATACTGATATCCCTTACAAGTCTAGAGATCAGCAATATTGTCCATCTTACTCCACTCCTCACTCCACTAGCCTTTTATCTACTAGCATAACAACGGATATACATACTTATTACTCAGAACTGGGTTACGCAGTTGTTTTGCATCTTTTTTAATTCCCTTCTCTTACTAATGTTGGCAACGCTTCAGGAGTTATTTGGGGAAGTAAAAGATATTGGGAGCCCTTAACAAGTGATTACAATATTTTTCAGATGTCCTTAAAACTAACCTTTACCTCCAAAATTTGATACAGAAAAAGGTTTGTACTATAAACAATACAAGTGAAAGTTAGAAAAACATGAAGCATAATATTACAGTACCACCAGAGTTAACACTAAACAAAGCATTTGAGGAAAGCAATATTGAGCTTGAATCGTATACAAGTCATTTACACCCTCCATGTATACATGTGAAAAAAACAAACTAAACAGGAAACCCACTCTCATATTTGTACAAGCCACTTTACATAATAACAGAAACTACTGATTTTATCCAGGTAAGGTGAGGAAGAAAACAACTTGCTTTTTTTCTGTAAAACATAAGTGTTCACAAGCAAGTAATACATTTTGTTTGACTCATCCAAGGGTTTTTGGGGGATTATTATTGGAATGTCCTTTGTCATGAACCACGCAGCTTCATATTCTGTTGACGTTGCGTTTATATGATCAGAGATGTATCAGATATATTCCCCCTAAGAAAACCATGTCTTGTTACATTCAACCAGGCACTTTTTACATTGCCAGCTCTCCAAAACACGAATACAGACTATAAAAACGTATCTACTAGTAAGGAATAAACATGTTTAAAAATAGAGGAAAGGAGTAGACTCACACATTGCAGGCTTATCCTACGATATCAGAAGTTTTTTCCCCTCTTTCTTCCTTTTTTAGCACCTTGAAATTAGTACATAGCATCCATGACTTCTCATCCATTCAGTATCAATACTAACCAAACACAAATACTGGCATCAATTCTTTCCTACCAACTACAAATCCCCAAATTTGCCTAAAGAAAATAGCAAATTCTTAAAGTTTCAGTTCTAAACACACAGGGTTTTGCTGCAGAACAAAAACATTTACGGCATCCTAGAAACAAGGGAGAGAAAAGATGATGATGCTTTCATTCATGTAGTAGTGATGTCAACGCCTGCAATGGTAGTTGCTCTGACCTGTAGAGGCTCAAAGCTGGAGTGTTTTCACAAAAATCTCCTTTATAAAAAGAACCTGTGGCAAATCACTGAAATATCCACAACAAAATGGCTTAGTAGCATAGCCAATTCAAGGAATCTATACTGGAAAATGCTGAAAGGAGGTGGGGAAGGGGCTGGTGTCTTAAGAAGAGAAAAACATCTATCCATCAGAATCATAAGCAGTCTCCAGCACGAGCATATTCGCGAAACAATCCAAGTCAGACTGCAGAGCCAAAGACAAACAGACCTCCTGCACTGGTGAGAAAAACAACAGGATTATACCTAGAGCCTAAGCTCACATTTTACAGCAGTGGGAAATGGTTTTGAAAAACTGACAAAAAAACTTAATCAAGTCACTTCCCCAAGACCTGCATACTGATAACAACTATAAATAGCTGGAGTAGCACATTGTTTAACAAGCTGCAGCAAGATGGTCTCTGTTTGAAAACAGAACATTTTTTCCCCCCCCCCCCCCCCCCCAAGTCCTCCATTATTACTGCAGCAGTCCTCCGGTTCAGCAATCAATTTTCTATATACTACTATCACTGTATAGACTACAAACATCATTTTTAGTATCCATACATCATGTACTAAAATGCTGAGAACAAGCAGGGAAACAAAGACAAAATCCTGCCCCACAGCATGCAACTATATTCCAAATTGTGTAAAAACAGCTCTAGGTTGCGGGGCTTTTTTTGGTAACCTTTTTTCATTTGCAAGACTGAAGAAATAGGGTATCTTATTACCCTCGCCTGCTAGAAAATGGTGCCTGTATTTCGGTAAAATAAAGCTGTTGACGTGTGCAATTGTGGTCATTATTAGGGCGATCACGTTGTTTTCATTCATTCATTCAGGATTTGCTAGAGGATGTCAGCTTCTGCAGCAGCAGCTGGCTTGACCCGGAGGAGGGGGAACAAATTCCTTGCAGCGCATACAGATTACAGGGTGCATTTCTGGACGGACCATTTATGATTTTATACATTGCACTCATTAAACCGAACCAAGCCATGTATGCTGCTAACATGGTTCACCATGAGGCAAGCTCAAACAAGTTTAATGATGGAAAAGTCATTCAGTACTAATTTATTACGGTTAAAATAGCCCACAGATGAAGAAGACTGAAACCACTTTCTAAAATTAAAATTTCCCCTCCAACAAAAAATTCATACATAGTAACGAAACACTTCACTGCTTTGCAGTGTTTTTCCTTGCTTGCAGGTAACTGCCCACATTCCTCCCTCTTCAATACACCTTAAGCGTAGACCTTTATACACTGCACCACTACAGTGTTTTGCTCCGGGTTCACATAATTAATTTACAATATTCAGCAGCAGCAGCATCACTATTCATATGCACCCATTTTTTTTTTGTTTTGCCTAGTTTCCCATTAGCATTTCCCAAAGGTTAAAGAAGGAGGAAAAAAGGAAATTACATTTAGTGTATCATACAGTGGGAAAAATAGGATCCTTAAAATTGTAAATAGAGCTTGAATGAAGCAAAACCACTGAAGCTCAGCTCCATTTTCAAGCATGCAAAAACTTCTGCATAAATAAATGATCTTCTTGAGAAATAAGTTACGAAGCATCTCTGTTCAGATTATGACACAACCAATTTGGTCATCTGCATAAGCACAAATACTGTATAGGGTAAATTAACTCCATGTGTAACTGGCAGTGACATTTTGCTCATTTGCAAAATGCTGCCCGTGTCCTAGGACCATTCTGATGACAGAGATTTGCCGAAGTTACAAATACTACAGATCGTAAGGTTTTACTACACATTAAAACTGAAAAGGGGGGGTGGGGAGAAGGTAACAGATTCCACTGCTACAAAACACGTTGGCAAACAACACAGACCACAATTTGCCACAGAAATGAAACACGGCAAGACTTAAGGAAGGAAGAGAACAAGTGAGGGGTATTGAACCACATAAAACGTTCCCAGAAAGAGATGATGTGTGATACCTGATAGCTACAGCAGGATAACATAAAAAGTGCATTTAGTCTGATTCATTCAACTGCTAAAGTGATGGGGGAAGGGGGGAGGAGGTAAGATGGCCACTGCCACTTTAACACGTTCAATAATTTAACAGACAACCTGACGCAGGTTAAGTTGGACTTGCTGGGAATCAATTTTACATTTTAAACTTTACAGGCCCATTTTGGCTACACTGGGGTTGTTTCGTTTTGGTTTTTGTTGTTGGTTTTTTTTCTTACAGTCTCAAGGATTCAGTCCTGAATCTCACAAGGAGACTGTGTTATTTGTTTTTAAGCATCTCAATATGGGAATTTCCTTTTTGTTTTGGAGACTATGCTTGAAAACATTATATATTTTAAGCTAAGATGTTATAAAAATGCAAGTCTTTAAGAAAGCAAGCTCTGCAGAGAGGAAGGACGTTTGAGGCTTGGTTTTAACACACACTTACGAACTGGCCTGTGATACCCCAGATATACATCTAACCCACTAAGAACCCTACTAAATAACTACACCTGTAGACGGGGAAGAGGGTTAATTTCAGACTCGCTCCCCTATTACACACCTCCACTTCCAGAGCCCGTGCGCCAGGGCAGGAAGGAGCAGGAGCACTGTCGTCGGAGCCCCCGGCTGCTCCCCTCCGCAGAGGAGAGGGACCGGGCCGGGCCGGGTGGGGGGGGGCCGCCGCCGGCGGCCCCCCGAGGGCGGCGGGGCTCGCCTCGGCTCCGCCGGGGAGGCACTTCCTCCCGAGGCCGGCGCTGGCAGGCGGCGCGGGGGGAGGACGGGGCTGTTTTCCCCGGCTGGCTCTCCCCCTCGCCCGAGGAGGAGAAGCACGGCATTGAAGGGCTCGCCCCCCTCCCCGGGGGGGGGGGGGGGGCGGGCGGCGGGGGCCTCCCCCCCCCCGC
>NW_010972582.1:514340-566688 GCF_000737465.1 Haliaeetus leucocephalus | reverse complement strand
GGGGGGCGAGAGGAGCCGTCCCGCGGCCCGGCCCCCGGCGTTCCCGGCCGTCGGAGGCGGGCCGGCCCGGGGCCGCTGCGCTCGTCAGGCTTTTCCCTCAGGGGAGCGGCCGGGTTCTCCCCGCAAAGCCTGCCTCCGCCCGGGCCGCCCAGCGCGGGGGTGCGCCAGCGGCCGGTAAAGATGGCCTCCGCCGGCCGGGGGGGCCTCCGGGAGACGCTGCGGTGGGCCGCGCGACCCTGCGGGGCCGAGTAAATGGGGAGTACTGGGCGGCGTTGGGAATCGGTGGAGAGAGAGGGCAGCAGCCCCCCGCTCGGTGAGGTACCGAGGTACGCTCTTGGGTTTAAAGTTGGCCTTGGGAGGTGCCGACTTAATACTAAGTAAAGAGAGCAGGCGCTCGGAACCAAGTCTGGCAGCACCCCTAATCCCAGAAGACTCCCTTCGTCTCCCCGCCGCCTCCACTGCCGTGCAGGGAAGGCTCAGAAACAGCCAGGACTACCTGCAGCGAAGTTTGTTCATGCCCGTTGTATGTGACCGCCAGGCCTTCACAATGCGTTTTTCTTTTGCTGAAAGATCAAGATGTTCTCCAGATTCTAATGAAGTGCAGTTTCATCACTTCGTACAAGTGTATATGGGATTTATATTAATATTTTCCTAACGTACATCCAGAGATACTTCTCAGAGAATGTCAAGAGGAAAATAAAAAGTTTTACAGTGATATTAAGGAAAGTGCTTTTGTTCAAGGAGAAAGAGCTCCCGCTAGATGAATTGATAACACGAGACAATGGGACAGAAGGAAAATTAAGATGAGTAGCTTAATAGCTAAGAAAACAAATGGCTATAAGATCAGAAAGATAAGTTGAGCTGAGTCCATCAAGAGAGCAGTGTTTATGTTGGATCTGACGCAAATGGGATGCTAACGGAGGTGAAGGAACAATTCAGTGAGTCTTGCTTCATGGAGGAAGCCAGCTCTGTGTGATGGCCTCTCAGACTCAAAGCACAGGCTTTAAGAGAACAAAAAGGACATAGACTATAGGTAGAAGTAGAATGGTTGGTGTTTAACAAGCTGTATTCTACTATATAAGGTACTGCCTTCCAGTCAATCAGTAATCAAGCAAAAGTGTCACAGAATTAAGTATATCCCTTGTACTCTTTTTGATTATATGATAAACATTCATAATTGTCTTGTAGCACACTTCAGGTTACTACACTTACTCTCTAGTTCCCAAGCTGTCCATACCTATCCTTGTGGTTGGACTCGATGATCCTGAAGGTCTTTTCCAACCTAAATGATTCTATGATTCTATGATTTATTCCTTGGTAGCCCAGGAACCAGTTGATAGTCCCAACGAGAAACTGTATTCTAGGAAAATGCATCTATTCATGGGCTGTTAACGAGACTTTGTTTGCACTAGCACCATGTGATGCAGTCATCGTGGTTATGTTACAGAAAGGGTTGGAATAATACACCGCACATCCACATGAACGTGTGCTTGGTCAACAAAGCCACTCATATAAATTAATTCTTTAAAAAAACAGCAACCATGTACTTTTCCATTAGTCCAGTCTTTTTTTTTTTTTTTTTTTTTCCTTTTAGCATGAGCCAAATTTGTTTGTATAACTGTGGTGTAGAGACTTTTTCCTCCAAGGATTTTGCACTGTGCTTAATCACAGCTTATGAAGTCTAGCTAGTTTATTTTTTCTGCTTCACTGCACTGGGATCAAAATGGCTGGAAAGCATTCACCTGTAGAAGTAGTCTGCCACAGTAATACCAGTAGTGTTTTAAACAGTAAGCACATTTTCCTATATCTGTAACTTTGTCAGATAACATCACTGATACAGTAATGTCTTATGGACCAAAAATCATTCGGTGTCAGCTGAGAGAGAAGGTGCATCTTTGACTAGGACGATAGCTTATAAATTGCAGGTATTGCCAGTGCTCAGGGTTACGTCAGATTAAAATAAGGTGAACTAGTATAACTCTTGAACTTAGCTGTTAGACACTATTCTACAATCCCTGCAAATACTTCCGTCATGTTCTTCCCCATCAAAACAAGTGAGATACTTGAATAGGAAAAATAGATGCATAAAGACAAGGTAAACGTGACACAAAGAAAATCCCACAAGTCCCAACACAAAAACAACCTCCCCCAAACCATAGGACACGGCGGTGTAAAATATCAGTAGCAAGTCTTCCTTTCCAAACAAATCGAGGACCATGCTGCAACCTTACAGACCGAACTGAACTGACACATCGCCTGCATAGCCTTCAAAGCAAGCAAAGAAGAAAAGACCCCCTGGAGCTGCTTCCAGTCACGCTGTTACCAGACACATCAACAGCTGTACGGGGGACACTTTGCTCCCCAAAAGTTATTTCCATCTTCGTCCCTTTCTTAACTACAATTAGCATACATAGTATAACAACACCATGTCATGTGCCCAGGAAACAGTGATTTTGGGAGTGAAGAAAGTATTCTTCCTTATTTTAAAGTGGTATGCCAACTGCTGAATTTTTCATTATGTTTTTGGTCTAGGTTTCAGAGTACTTCCCTCAGGGAATACCATTGCTCTCTAATATTCAGAAGATCTAACAGGGAAAGTGAAGCAAAAACTGAGCTCCTATCAGAATCTTCGTATCTTTCAAAAACCCATGTTTGCATTAAATACCTTGAGACGACTTTTCAAAAGCCACATAAGAGGCATTTCTTGCTTCTCGTTTCCATTTTAAGAAACTACCTTGTCAGATGACATGTGCTTAAGGGAGTGTACACTGGAGGTAACGGGTATTTCTGAAACTTAAATCCTTTCGGGAGACACAGGCATCCTTAGTGCAGCTTCTGGGAGAGGCATCCTGAAAGCAGTGGAAATTATACATCCCAGCAAGAGTGTGGGAGCAAAGGAGTAAACTCAAGGAGTGGGGCAGTGACACACAAGTGTGTAGCAAAGCTACGCACATCTCTCCTACTGTTATCAATTACTAATGGGTTCATCTCTCGAGGGCAGAAGCAGGTTTACTTGAGTGCCATGAGCCATGGAAACCGAGGTTTAAGCAGTCATTAGACACTGTGCAATCCTAATCCTTATTTTGTTCCTACTTGAAGGTTTTAGAGAGGAAAAACTCTTCAAATCTGGACATATCTCTCATTCCTAGGCACTTACCTGGGCATAAGGCCATCAATACTCGGCTCCCAGTGTATCTACCTGCTTCTTTCATTACTTTTATGTCTCTCTTATCTCCCTCTGTCTACGTTTTCTTTGCTGCCCTTCGCCCACTCCACTTAGAATCAAGTCCTTCGTGACTGTCTCCGAGGTTTTCAGACAGCGCCTAACACAAAATAGTAATGAGAAAGGGCGCATTTATCTTCACATATCTTCAGATCCATTCCCTGTATTTCACTTATTTGTAATGAATATACAGTTGGGAATATTACATTTGGGAAGACAGAAATAACAAGATGAACTACTTACATCCCAGTAATATTCTGGAAGAGACAGGAAAGCATTAGCTGTGGCCAAAGACTGGAACAACCCCAAACAACCCAAGGTGCAGCTCTCAAATGATAAAACTGGGTCTAAAATAACCTTGCCACTGCACACTTGCAGCATCCCTAGGCAGGAATGGGAGCACCACCTGTATTTAGGGCTCCCGTGTGAAGTGCTGCTTTCTGGTGCTGAGTAACACTGCTGAAGCAGGAGTGGCAAATTTTCCTAGAAAATGTCTGTCTCAAGCTGTGGAGTTGTTGGTTTAGTTTTTGGCCTGTTTTGCCTTTAAAAAAAGTTCTAGCTAGAACAAGCCAGTCATGGGAAAAACAAAATATATGGAATTATTTTTACTACAAGATTTTTTGACAGCTGAACTTCATCAGCCTTCATCAGCCACGCTCCATCTTCTCAGCTCCCAAGTGTTCAATGGCACAGATATGATCTCCTCAGATCAGCTCAGCATTCTCTGTCCACAGGCTTCTTGGGACTTAACCTTGCTATTGTGCCATTGAATTCTTCAGGGCTGCTGATACAGAGTCATTATCCCCACTGCTGGTTTTGTTGACCCTCTCCAGGGAAGAGGTTGGAGTTGAGAAGTCTGGGTGAAATGCAGAGGAGCGAGAAATGGGACAAGACATTTTAAAAAAATATATAAAAATGAAGGAAAGTATTTGGGAATGGGGTAGGAGGGCCCGGATTCAGGCACAGAGAGTAAGGGAGAGCAGGAGCCAAAATGGGGCAGGTGGAGGCAGGAAAAACCTCTGTCTCCCCATTCAGTGCCACTTACAGCACTTCCAACTCAAGATGACTTTCAAGTCTCTACATGCTCAAGTTGTCTTCCAACAACAAGGAAACCCACTACTGAGGACCTACCGTCATGTTGCTGATCATCCAATTTAGGGCCAAACACGTGGTCAAGTGTTAGATTTCCTTTCCTCATGTCTTTGTTTTCCTGGAGATGGGGAAAAGGCATTAAGTAAAGTAAAGGAATGTTGGACCTATGGCGTCAAACAGTATTTATACTAGGTCAAATTAGTATTTGTGAATACTCACAAACTGGCAAATTTCAGAATTAATTTTAGCATCAAATTTCAGCAAAAAGCTATTATAGGGCTGTCTTTTCAGTCAAATGGTGCTTGTTGCTGTATTTCATTCAGTGCACAGGATTGTCACTATGAGTAAGGACTGCATAATGAACAAGCCAGGAAGCTACAGAATAAGAACCGTAAGATATCCTCTTAAGAAAATTTAATACTATTGTGGATAATTGTCTTTTTTCCCTGTCTGCCAGAAGCTTTTTTGTGATACTGAATAACTCACTTAAACCAGAACCTGCCCATTAACCATTACTTTTGTTATAACAAAATCTTATCTCATCTGGAATCAGACCTGCTGCTACATCCTCTCCTCTTCTTCAGGAAAATAGGCCAGCCGCTTGGGACTTTTGAATTATGTATTCCTTAGGCATTTGGTTTAACATAAAGGCAAACATTCAACTCAGAGCTAAAATCACCGATCCTTCTTCTTTCCAGGCTCCTCATTCAGTCTGAAGTTTTTCTTTCTATCCGTTGGTACAGGTAATTCCATTCAACACTTTCCTTTAGCTAACAAGTCAACCATGTCAGACTGTACCCCGCGAGAAGCTGAGTTTTCCCCAGCCAGCAACCCTGCCCTGCATTACTGTTCCGAGTTTGGTCACTTGACTCAATCACTGTCTCCATCCCCTCTCCCCACTTCATCATCTGCGAAAAAAAATCCGATTGGCACAGCTGGCACTAAGGCCGAGTCCTTCCACAGGAGTAGCTGAGGGCTTTTGCAGGTTTGTTTTCCCTTTATTCCATTTCCAGGCAATCGGTATGGGGATACTTGCGGCCAAGTTTATGTGGTTGCTGAACACCAAAGTGAAGCTGGTTGAAACAGTGTAGAAGTATTCTGATAACCTGATGTGTCAAATGTAATGGACACTTTTTGCGGGTTTTACCTTAATTTCTCTTGCCAGTGTCTTATCTGTAAAATATCAACAATAATAGCTAAATAATGCAACACTTCATGTTGCATGGACATAATGAAAATAATTCTTCCTGTTTGTAAAACACCCTCAGGCTACATCATAGAACCATCTGTGAGGAAACAAATTATCTTTTCAGAGTCGCTTAGGTACTCTACCTTAAGTAGGTACAGCAACAGTAACTTGAATGGAAAAGGTAGAAACAGTAAGCAAATACCAGTAGCAACTTGAATATATTTATATTGTTATATTTATTACTAATCATACCAAATATAATAAATGAAAGGAAAGGCAACATTTCATGTGAGCAGTTACCTTGCTAAGGATATTAGGAAAGCACAGATGTGCTGTATAGTACTTTGATTTATATGGCATTTTACTTTTTAAATGAGCAGCATCCCCTTAACAGGAGAGATTTGAAGCCATTATGATCCATTAAAACAGTTATAAGTGTCTGATAGTAGAGTCCCTGGCATCTTTCCATTAGGATGTCTTGATTTGGTCTATATCTGTTTTTTTGTTGTTCTTTTTTGAACTGCATTAACTGTGAAAGCCCCTACCACACCAGTGCCCTAGCTGTTCGGTTTGTGCTGGTGTTAATAAGGGTACATTTTGACAATACTGATTTAAAAGGCAAATCTGAGGGTTTGGAAACTCCAACCTCAATTTCGGAGAGTCCTTCTCTGGATTTCTTCTACCTCTCTGTTTATCCTACTTTACTTTTTCTCACAAATAAAGCCTTGTTCACCACCATCTTTCTTCTTAGGCACAACAAACAGCACCGAACTTTATTTGGAGCTTGTCACCACTGTTCCTTTACCAGCCAAATGGGATGCTGTTGAGTGACACAGTGGACTCCACAACCACTACTGGGAAGTAAACATGCTGTCTCTACATCTTCAAAGCAGGAGAACATTCTCTTGTTAAATAGGTTTTGCAGCCTGGTAAGAAGAAGAATAAAATGTATTAGAGAGCCACTTTGTTTAAAGAATTTTAGGGTTTGCTACTCCTTAAGTGACATACACTTAATAAGGATGTTCCATTTTGAGAGCTTCTGTGCATACAACAGGTTATGGTGCCAGAGCAGACTCACAGCACTAAGGTGAAATGCTGGAAATAATTATTATTATTTCCAGGCAGGTAATATATTCGCCAGTAGAACAAATATTTACTTGTAAATGTGGTTTGTTGGTGTGACAGCTATAAAACAGGCTTTAACAGTTTGCCTAATGCTAATTTACATACAATAAAAGTGCATTTACATAACACTACGGAACAAACCTGTAAAAACAAGGAAGCCTGCAGTTAGCTTAAAAGTGTGCCGTTTAGGTGGCACGGTATTTAAGTGAAATATATGATGCATTTCTGTTTTAACTGCATGTTTCATTGGGTTTGTGAGTTCATGTCACGGCCTTAATTGCATTTAAAAGCAGGTTTGGGGATGTGAATTTCCTTTGTAGCTTTTACATCCCAAACTAAAATAGAATGCAAAACTTAGGCATCATTAAAAGAGAGACAAAGGAAAGGGAACTGCTGGTAGGTCTCAGCAGCTGGGATAATCTCCCACAGGGAGAGGTGGAAACCTTATTCCATGAGTCATTTAATACCGAATAAACAAAGCACTGGAGAATAAATTGTAAGGCATGATTTTTTTTGTTGTTGTTCATTGACAGAGGGAGGGCTACTTGACTTAATGGAGCTTTTCCTTTTTTAAGTTCTGTATTAGTAGAAAGCATGGACAATGTTACAGATCTACTTTTCCTTTATTTCTCATTGTCATTTTGGTTCTTGCTGTAACTGTAATCTAGTAAAGGCATGAGTAACTTTAGCCCCTGCGCTGTGAAGTAAAACTTTATTTGCGAGATTGAGCCCTCAAGAGTTGCTGAAATTCAGGATCCTCTTAGAAAGTGGCCATCACTGATGTAGTTACATAGTGTTTTAACTACAGTTCCATAAAAGGTTTTGCACACCTGACTATCACAGGTCCTGCTATTAAATGCTATGCTTTAGTGACAAGGCTCTGAGGAAGGTAGCTGAGTAAGCTGTGTATGTTGGCATGGCATGCTCTTGGTCTCCAGTGGAATCCAGGAGACTGACAGAAGGCAACAAATAACCCCTTTGCATCAGTACAGTAGGAGCATGTCTGTAATCAAACGTAATTATGGAAACACTACCAGTCAGAGCTGTTACAGTCTTGCCTGTAATCAAGAACAGCATTATTGCAACATTTATTACTCTCAAAAGTAATCTGAGATTTACGGGTCCTTGGAAAGAAAAGCATTATTTGGCAAATCTATCTATATGTGTTATTCGTCCATGAAGAGAGTTCTTTCTTTGAGAGATCAGAGCAGTTCCAATGAAGTACATCTTTTGGATAATTTCTTCAGATTCTTCATAGTCTTAAATGACAAAAAGCCACACGTTACTTGAAGAAATTCTTTCCGAGCTTGTTATATGCAAACTTGGACTGCCCAGCCAGGTAGATGTAGGCACACATAATTTCCCTGATGCTTGAGATATAATGTAACCACAACTGGTGGAGATAGAACTACTACATTCAAATAAAGAGCTGAAATTAGTGTCATCGTGCAGAAATTGAACTCTTTGATGTAATTGTTCAGTTATTTTAAGTTCAGGATGAAATGTCTCAAGGGGAAGACCTGCTGCTATAGTACAGAGTTATGGCTTTGGCTCTTCCAGCAGACAGTGTCTCTGTTACATGAGAGGGAATGTTAAACAGAAAACGTATTTGGAAAAAGGACGATATGTGAGATAACTCATCATAAGAAGCATAGAGAAAGGGAGTAAGAAGTGCGGTTGATGCTGCAAGGTAGAAGAAGCTGTATCTCAATTTTTGAAAGAAGAGGGGAAAAAAGAAATTTTTTGTGACTTCTTAGCTCACAAGGGGACAGAAGAGAGCTCTGAATTCAGAAGTGAATGGGATGTGGGTGGGAAAGAAATGGAAGAAGAAAAACCTTGTTACCTTAAAAATGCTACTTCAAAAGGTTTGGAAACCAATTAATAAAACCACCTCAAAGCTCCCCAAGGAAATTGTGTGTTTTGTTCTACAAGTTACATAGGTGATCTGTAGAGTTGATGTGGAGGGCACAAAAGCTGTTACAGACTACTCCCCATACCAAGCCTCTGAGGTTAGGAGAGTCAGCTCCTCTGTTTGTGTATATGGTGACAGTTCTGCCAAATACTTCTCAGACACAGCAGCTTTATCAGTGAGAAGGATCTAGGCTGCCATGCAAAGATAATCCTCCCCGTGGTGTGTCAGGCTTGAGGAAGGGTGTGATTATCATTCCAGAGAAGTGTAACGTGAACCTGTGCCTCCCGTTCAGCCCAGTGGTGGCTAGGTCAAGGAGGCTTCTGCTCTTTTCTCACTCTGTCTTTCTTTTCTTCTCTTTCTTTCTTCTTCCTTTCTTTCAGCAAACAACTTATCTTCATGCTAACTTCTTTTATCATGTACATTTAAGATGCCCAAAGTGTGAACCAATGCCCCAAGGCACAGTGCTCCTTGGAAATGGATCTCCAACTAGACCATTAGCAGAGTACTAGGTAGATGGGAGTTTCCCATCTTGGGGTGTTTGGATGGCTGCTGGCTCTGATTAGCATCTTACAATGACAAGTTTTCTCTGAAAACAGCCTAGTGGAGTCTTTCACAGGACTGAATCAGCTCTGCTAAGCCTGGTGTTTCAAGACTTCTCTACCAGCCACAGCCTGGGACACAGAAAGCTCCGGTCCCCACATAAGGGTGACATGGCACTTCCACACCTTTGATTGAACAGGTCTTAAAGATGGTTGTTGCCTGTTCTGTCAATTCAAGGAAGCAGGCCCTCATCTAATGAAATCAGGTGTCTAATCCCCCAGGTCTCCTGAACTCCTGTGTGTCCTTTTTTTTTTTTTTTTTCCACAGGAAGGACAAGCACATCAAATGCCAGATGGGAGAATGGTGATCCTCTAGCCACATGGGGCTGTTCTTATTTATGGGTCATAATCCAGAAACAAAATATTTGTGTGTGTTTGGGGTTTTGTTCTGGTCTTGCAGGTCCAGCAGCAATGATGGAGTTGAGCCTGGAATTCAGTACACAAAAAATACAGAAAAGTAAGGCCGACAAAACTCAAGATTAAACAAATAACTAACTAGTGCATGACAACAGCAAGTGAGCTTGATCTTTTAAAACCAGACAAATTTCTGCACCAAAACCCCTTTCCTCTCTGTGGGCTTCATAAAGGAAGGAACAGAGGCAGCTGCAACCACTTCAGCTTCAGAGATGGGGCTCCCAGTAGTCAGTCCTGCGAGAAAGCACCTGGCTGGCCTTAACGAGCATTATTTTCTAGAATGTTCCCCAAGCCCTGCTGGCAGGGAAATATACCCGCCTTATAAGGGAGAACATAAAGAGGCAGTTCTCAAACAGCACATGGTTTGACTTAAAAGCTTTCCTTAAGGGCAGAATTAATTATATATCATACAAATCTATTCTATATTCTGTTTATACAATTATAAAGCATTATGGTTAATTAGTTGTGGTACAGACTCCTGAAGCAGAATCTGGTTAGAGAATAAACAAAAAACTCAGTCAGCTGCAACAGTGGTTAACAACTTGCACTTTCATATCACCTTTCACACTGAACTCTCCTGGAGCGTTATATAAAAGTTATGCAATCCAGTGGGCTTGAGTTTTATATTTTTTGGAGGTTTTTGATTTTATATAAAACTGGAATATGCTGATCTGAAATGGCCTGACATTCTCACACCCTTAAGAAATTAAATTCAAAATATTCCCTAAACTGTTTTTCCCATTTACTGCCATAGCACCTGAGTGACCTAGTGGTTAATCATGATCCTATTATGTCTGGCATTGAATATACACAGAACATAAGTACTTCTCCATCCCCTTTTCCTCTCCTGATATATACAGCTCTGACTGGCAGCCGTGGGAATCTCTATCTGTCTGCCTCACTATCCTAAAAATAGGGGTGAAATCCTGATTGTGAAAAGATTTTGATTGGACTGAAGTGTGCAATACTGCATAGGTTTTGTTTTCAAACTATGTTTTTACATTATTTTTATGCGATGAAGTGGGCTGACATGCCACAATATTAATGCCTCAAACTGTCAGATATCTTTGAACTTAATTACCTTTTTGCCATCACATTATTTAATGCTGAGTCTTATTGTTGTGTATATGCTGCTACAGGTGTCCAGAGAGAATAAGTGTTTTTGGACATCTCATCAGTGTCATGTGAGTAGAGCTAAAAACCCCATAAATTAGTATTATTTGTTGTGTCATGGCATATTGTACTGCTTAATGTGCACACCCAAAAAGGCAGTTCTTAAAGCAAAAAAGCTTGTAATATTTGTAAGATAAATTGAAGTAAAAAACAAGAAGGGAGCAAGAGTGAAGTTAGAGTATGTATGTAGTATAGACTAGATATCTATACTGTGAAATGCAGCACACAACATATTTACAAATCTACAAATAAGTTAAAAAGAGCACTCCCCACTGAAAATGCTACAGACTGATATCAGTTCTCAGTTTCCTGAATGCATCACGAAGGTAGTGGGATTTGAGATAACTTTGAAGGAATGCTGTGTAGGTTTTTTTACGGTCTATTTTGGGGTATAGTTCTCTAGAAGAAAGCCTGAAAGATGTGTATGAAAGAACTTCTGAGAGAAAGAGATGTATGGGCAACTGAAAAAGGCATTGTCAGCTTGGAACAAAGAACTGCACAGTAAGATACAAGATAACATTATAGATGAGTGCCCAATGGATGCCCCTAACTTGTATTCAAAATAGCAGTAAAGGGGAATGCCAGGAAAGGATACAAAGACAGGCTGATAAAATCATAGAAAGAATTCACGAAGGTCATCTTGACTTCAATGTTTTAGGCTCAAGGGGAAAACAGGTATGTGTAATGAAAAGTGGAGAACTCTCATTGTAGAGACGACAGTTGCATTGATGCAATCACAAGAAATCACCTAAGAAAACATATGAGTAGAATATTAAGAGGTAAAAATAGAGCCTGGTGAGATATCTGTTGAAAGAGAAAGCTAGGATGGAGATCTCCCATGGCTGAAAGAAAGGTTAAGGAATTGGCAATGATTTGGAAAAGAAAACAAGGCAAGACAGAGAGTCAAGAGAGGACAAGATTTCAGATTCACAGTATGATCAGTAGTGTCACAGGCTCTGGAGACGGAAGGAGTCTGGAGATTTGGTCACATCATTAACAGTGACCTCAGAAGAGCTGAGTGGAGTGTACCAGCCAAAATTAAAGATGACTTGGGAAAAGGTGAAGAAGGCAGAAAGCCATCTGAGGTAATTGTTTCGGGCAATGCATTATTTTATTTTAGAAGTTATGGACAGGAGGAAAACTTAGCAGAAATGTGAGAGCAAAGGAGGTCAAATGTAGGATTTTAAAAAATATGGATGAGGCAGACATACTTCTGTGTATGTTGGGATGGCCATGGAGAGTTAAGAAAAACAAAGAACAAGGGAAAAAAACCCCAAACAAACAGAAAATTACAGGATTACTGGCAAAGGAGGAGGGGTAAAATGAAAATCTGATAAGAATTGCCATGATAAGGGATTGGGGGAGAGAGGAAAAAGTGGGAGAGTGGATGAAAGGAGAAAGAACATATATTTGTTGATTAGATCTTCTCTTGAAAAAGAAAGAACTGATAACATGGATAAGAAGATGGCGGAGGTGTGTGAAGTTGATTTCAGGAAACCATTATTTAAATTAAATGTTTGTATTTTCCAAAGCAAATATATTTTTAGATTATAAACATGGAGAAGTCATTACTTAATTTGAATCAATGTGACAAATATGTAAAAAGTAAAAAACTTTTTCCAATCTCATGTCTGAAGTATAAATAATACTAAGATCCTCGGACGGTGAGAAAAAGTTTAAATATTATCACGAATTTGTGTGGGAACTGATTATTTTCCAAGCAACTATCAGAGATCCAATTTTCGTCTTCTGCCACTCAGGAAATATGTGTCTGTGTAGGTGAAAACAAGATGACATTTTCAAAAAAGTTACTCCCTACTATATATAACATTAGAGTTAACACAAAGAGATTTAAAAAAAAAAATAGGAGTCCTATTGCTGTGTTTTATACATGGAAGCCCACTTTTGCTATTAGTGTTTTACCAGCTCCCAGGCATTTCCCTGCTTCCTCAGTAGCCCTGTGATAAATAGCCCGTAACTGCTCTGTAAACGTCATTTCTCGTATCTGCTTATTATTCTTACATATCTATAAATTAAGCTTCTTGCTGCTTAATTTTAGCAGTGACAGTGATCAGACACAGGCGGGTAGGAAAGATTTAGAAGCTCAGCTTGTCCATCCAATAGTCCAAAAAGCTGGAATATTGCATTCAGTGGAGGTTTTAAGTCCCCACATAAAACAGCTTTTCTTCCTTCAAATGGCAAACTTTCCAAAGAAGAGTTCTCATTTACAAATTCCCATCGATCAGTTTATTAAATTTAAATTTCAGTATTTTATTGCTATTTTCCATATATCCAAGTTAGCTATGCTAAGTAACACTAAAAAAAGCCCACTTTATTATATGCAAGTGAAGAATTTTAATTGGTGGTGGTTTCATAGAAACACTCAAGAACTTGAGTAGCTGTACAAGCCACTATGTAAAGAATAACTACAAAGTTTATGAACAAAGATCCCATTGGTTTAGCTTTTGCAATAGCGTTATAAGTAATGTATTTAGAAACTGTAATACATGCACTAGTGTGATGACTTTGATCCTTTGATCCAGGCATTGGGATGCATCGAATGGACATAGCTGTGACATCTGAGCACCATGTTAATAGACACCTCTCACTTTAAAAAGTTTATAATAGGCAGGTAGGCCTTTTGTATTTGTGTATGGGCTTTGTCAAGTGTGCCAGAGCTAGCACGGCCCTTGGCAGCCCAGCTGCATCCCTCAGCTGGTGTGGGCTCTTGGAGTCACTGGCAGCGATAACAGCTCCACAGCCACGGAAATCAAAACCAACTTCACTTCCCTTCCACCGCCTTTCTACCCTAGCACAGAGGGAAGGGAAGGATATTTAGTGCCGAAACTAGAGAGAGTTCAAGTAACAACAGCATTTTAGGAATAACTTAGGAAGATAGATACATGTTTCAGGAAGTTCCCACCTGCCCCTCAATTACAGCTTGTAGTGCATCACTGTGCGTAGCAGCCTTACACACTTGGTAGAAAAGTACTTGGCTGAACCTACGTATAAACTAAAATTTAACATGTTCAAAAAGTAGGATAAATTGAAAGTAAAGAACAAGCTTTTACAAGACATTTAGATTTGTCTTGAAACCACCATTTTCTTTCAAGAAGTGCAGCATACTCACGAGCACACAGCAGCAGCTCCAAAAAACCATCTTCCTTTAACATTTTTTACACTTTTGTGGGCGTGCTTTAGTTAGAAGGATTCTGCAGAACAAGGAAACCTGAATATTTAGGAGAAAAACATTGATTGTAAAAGTACATTATTATGAATTCATGTCGATTCAGAGAGAAAAGGAAGTGCTAATTTGTAACTACATGACAGAATTTTAAGAAAAACCAAGGAATTTAGTGGGTGTGCCAAATTCTGTTGTGTATCAGCAGTTTGGAAAGAGAAACCTTGATTTCAATCTACTGTTATCCTATCTCTAAATAATAATGGTACATCAATAGTATAACAACATAATAAGGGTGATTTGATACAGTCCATGGCTTATTTAAGGAAGAAACTTCTACAAGCAATTAATTGGATGATGAGAGTCAGAATTACCAGCTAAGTTTTATATCCACATATCTTATTTTCCTCCTGAGATACTGAGCAAATGATATATAGAGAGAAAATGTGTAGCTATTTGCACCAATAAAACATGTCAATGGATTTCCTATGAGATGCTTTTTCATGCTTTACCAAATCAATCCTAAGTGGTTCTAAATATGTATGATTTCTTAGAACATGCCTTTGGTACTGGTTACAGTACATTTATTCTGGAAAGGCAAAGAACTCCTACCTAAGGTAATTCTGCCCTTTTGAAGTGTTTATTTTTGAGTGTCCTTATTGCTGGTATTACGTAGTATGTAGTTGTCCTGTTGTCATATTTTTTTTTCTGAATGGATATTTCCTGTCTCTCAAGCTATACTGAGATCACCTTCCATTTCTTGTGTCAGACTAATACTGCTGTACACACAGTGGATTTGCACAGATTATCAATGGAAACACAGCATCTATGCACCTTGGAGTAATTCGTCTCTCTCTTCATTGGTCTTTTCACAATCACATCCAGAAGATCAGAGAGAGTTTTATCACAGTCCTTTTCTTGCCTAGGAAAAAATCCTTCAGAGGTCCACCCTCCTGGCCTCACTCCTGCACTACCTGTCCTGGAACACTGTTCCAGTCTCAAAACAAAACCCTTTTTACAACTACTTTTAGTCATGTTTATGTTTAATATTTTGAAAGGGTTCATGATACACAAAAATTGCAAAATGATAGCATGCGTTTGAGCAGCCTCTTCTGTTTTCATGTCAAGTGTTGACAGTTTTTATAGGAGATTCCGTGCTACAAATTGTTTTATCAGCCCAGTGAATACATAATACCACAGAATTTGAATTTTTTAACTATTCAGATTGACATGGAAGGTAAATGACCTTATGCAGGTGTCGTGGTTTAACCCCAGCCAGCAACTAGGCACCACACAGCTGCTCACTTACTCCCTCCACTCCCACTGGGATGGGGAGAGAATCGGAAAAAAAAAAAGTTAAACTCGTGGGTTGAAATAAGAACAATTTAATAACTAAAGTAACATAAAATGTAATACTAACTATAATAATAAAAATATAATAATAGTAATGAAAAGAAATATAACAAAATAAAATAAAAAACCACACACAAGAAAAGACAAGTGATGCACCATGCTCACCACCTGCTGACCAAGCAGCGATCCGCCCCTCCCGGCTAACTCCCCCCAGTTTATGTACTAAGCATGATGTTCTATGGTGTGGAATATCCCTTTGGCTAGTTCAGGTCAGCTCTCCTGGTCATGCTCCCTCCCAGCTTCTTGTACACCTGCGCGCTGGCAGAGCATGGGAAACTGAAAAACCCTTAACTTAGGATAAGCGCTACTTAGCAACAACTAAAGCATTAGTGTGTTATCAACATTATTCTCACACTAAATCCAAAACACACTTACCGGATACTAAGAAAGTTAACTCTGTCCCAGATGAAACCAGGACAGCATGAAATTATTTGCTTAAAACATACATGGCATATATGTGTGTTAACACACTTGGATCCACAGCTGCAAGCTGAGGTCAGCCCTCACTCCACCGAAACTATCAAGGTTGATTTCAAAGGACTGTTGTAAGAGGCAAAAGCTTGCTTTTCTAATGTAGGAAAGTCAGAACTAAATTAATCTTTGCAATGGGCGACACTTCATAAATACTTGTTAAGATTGAGATGGCCTTTTTCTAATCACTTTCTTGATGAAGCTGTATCTCCTTTTCACCACTAGAAATCTCTCAAATAGGTTGGATAGATCATAAATACAGAATATATACATTGTAAGTGAAAAAATAATCTATGACACTACCTAACAGAGTGGAGGTGAAAGACTAACCTGATTCATGGTTTCTGGGAAATATGTCACTGGCGTGAAATTCAAGCACAGTACGGGCTCTTTGCACAGCATGTAAGCACACGCACAGCTGCGGTCCAGCTCACTACTAGATTCCGGTGATGGATTCCTGGAGGACAAACAAGGGGAGCAAGAGTGTGAGCCCCTCTCTCTTCCCGCTGGAGGACATGGTCCCCCCTCACCAACCAAGGAACCATCTGGGCTGGCACGTAAGGGTGCACCACAATGGAAAGGACCATTTCTGGAAAAAGTTAGGAGCCAGAAGGGATTCGTCCCAGCAGCACGGCTCACCCAGCTGATACAGCACCAACCTGCCACCTTTTGCAAGGGGAATGAACCCGAAAATTCTTTCCTACTTGTCTGGCAGTAGCTTTTACCCTGACAAGAGCTGCTGCATGTCACCTGTTACCAAGGAAGTAGTTGCTGGCCAGGAGACCTGTGTTACTCCTGTCTGGTTTTAAGTTTTAATTTTCACCTGCTCTGGAGAGATAAAATGAATTCCAGTTTAGCTTGACGATCCTGCCTGCACAGGTGTGCTGTAAGAATAACACTGCGGTGTTCAGCTGGGTGAATGTTTTAGATGACTACAGTAATTATCAAAAGTACTGGGTTTAGTGTCGTCCCCCCCCCCTTTAATCTGTATCAGATTTGCCAAATAGTTTCAACTGGCTTTTTTCCCTAGAGAAATAAAGCTGGAGGAGGAAAAGGAAAGGCTCATGCCTCCTTTGATGCAATACCTGGTATTTGAATGATGCAGAACATGGGAGCTGTACAGCCAAGACCTTCCTCTTCATGAGATTCTTTGAATTCAGATTTTTAATTCCTACCTAAATTAGTCTTCTAATTATCATGTTATTAGCTTTTCCTGGGTGGGGTCCCCAGTCCCTGCTTCTGATACTGGTGTATTTTGTGTATGTAATTAAACATCCAGGGTGGAGTAGCACCTCTGCAAGCAGGGCAGGGGGAAGGTTAGGAGGAGCTCAAGGTTGTCACCCTGAAGGTGTCCAGCTGCAGGCTCTCTGCCCCCTTGGCCAGGAAAGGGAGGCAAGAGCCAGTGCCTCTCCCTTCTCTGCCATCCCTCTTTCCATCCCTTTGCTCCTTTGGTAGAGGAAAAAATATGTGAGGGCCAGAAGTAAGAAGTTTGTATTTTGCAGGGATGGGCTCCGACTGACCTAATATTTATTACACATTTTATATAGAAGTAGGATGGAAGAGTTGCAGCAGGAGAGACTGAGGGAGATTCAGCTCTGAGTATCCTGTCTCCTGAGGATGGAGGATCCCTCCAAATTTAACCCAGGTTCTTGCATCTCAGTGAGTGAAGTGGTGTGACCACACAGCTGTTCAGCAGGGGGAACCCCTGACTCCAAATTTCTGTGAACTGAGCTACTTCTAAATAAAATAGCTAATTTCCTGTCAAAGGGAACAACTTACTCAAATTGGGACTTCTTCAGTTCTTCTCTTCATCATGAAAAATGGAAAAAAATTTTGGGGTCAGTCTAAACAAATTTTATTTAATTTTTCAGCTTGACAACTGATCAAAAAAAAATCATTTGCACAGTTCTAGTTCCGCTGTTATCACTCAACAGTTTCTATAAATATAGCAATTAATTTGCACTCTAAAAAGAGTTAGCGCAGCAGAAAACCCTAGGATACAAAAGTACACCTCGATGATTTCTCTCTGTGTCAGTACCAGCTGTGTCAGTCAAATTAGGCCATCTGTAACATCCTTGTAATCTGCAATTTTTAAATTCCCATCCAGCTACACCTATGCCACTCCTTTGTTTTCAGTAGCATTAGATAGGATTAACTGAAGAAGGAATCAAGTCTTCAAAGTTAATTAAAATGTTGTTGATGATGACCAGGAAGGCGTACTTAGAAGCTATAGGTAAAGAGATTTAGATGCTCAACATGGGGCAGTTGTGCCCAGGCTTTCAAGCTCCTGATCCATGGAAGAAAAATGCCTCTGGTTTTTTTTGTGGTGGTGAAGCTGCCAGCTAAATGTGGACTGAAGTATAGCTGCTTCGGCTTCCCCCGGAGGCTTCTGTCTTCTCCTTCCTCTGGAGGCCCCGTCTTCTCAGTCTGGTGCTGTTACATCTTTAATAAGATCAATAATCTTTCTCGGGTTTAGCAGCTTCATGAATTCTGATTAAGCTCCATGACAGTGGCTGTGTATTAAGAATAATAGGCAAGAAGAAGACTTCAGTGTCTCAGTCCATGAGGCATGATAGTTTCTTCTTTAGGCAAACCATTATTGATTTGATCTTGGGTTTTCTCAGCGTGGCCTCTGTAAATAAAGTGCTAACACATGCTACACTTACTGTACGGCTCCTCTTCCCTGCAGACCAATTCTTTCTGATGAAGACTTGCTTTAATTGTTCCATGACTACTAATGTGTTTAATTAAGGCTCACGTAGCTAAGTCTTTGGTGAGAAAATTAGACGTGCTTACAAGAATTAATACAGTAGGAAATCACAAAGGTACAATCAGGAGCAAAAATTCAGAATGGTGTCTAGCACTGCTTTTCAACCAAACACCGGTGTGTGAGTTTCTGCGCGTCATTAAAATTCCATTAAGTATTTTGGGGAAAAAAGCCTGGCACTGACAGGATGTCATCTGACCACAGGAAACTGTACTGACAAAAATTCATAAAGTGGAAATTGGAAACCCATACTCTGAAGCTTTCCTGTATTAACAGTTTAATGTCCACCTATGTAATATATAATTTATGAGAATTCTCTAATGTGATCCAGCCTTGCATATTTTGCAATTTATTGTTCTTATTTAGAGAGAAGTGAAGACCAAACTACTCTCTCTCTGATTTCTGAAGCCATTTTTAATAATTTTTAATACATAAATCTCAGGGTAATTTTCCACAGACTCCACTTTGCAAACCCCTATTTCCACAAACCCTCTTTCCATACGCTGAATGTTTTGTTTTCTATAGTCTTGTATGTACTTCGCGTTTTAAATGCGGATTTCTTTGTTGCTTATGGTCCTTCTGTGACTACAGCAGTACCTAAGCATTTTGGTTTAACGACTTTATGGGTTTTGTGTATTTAAACCCTTTCATTTCTGCTATATTTTCTGAAATGGATTATGTGGAAGAACATTCTGTAAAACTTCTTTGTAAATCCCGTTTTTGTTTTTTAATATCTGCTACTAGTTGTGAGTATCCACTCCATTGGGAGCCTCAGGAGATACGATAGATGCCAGAAGTACCATATTTGGGAGCGAACCTACAGTGGAACAAGAAAAAAAAAAATCATCAACGTGCTTTATTTGGGAAGGAATCTGTGGCCTTTAAGAAATAGAAAGGGAGGAGAGAGGCTGCAGAGTATTAAAATATTGACAAGGCTAACAGGCAGTGCCTTACTGTTTGAAAATGTGCAGAAATGCAAGGAGAAGGAGCAGTCAGTGAGCCCTCTGGTAGCTGCCGTGGTAAAGGCGAGTGTGCCCTTCAGAGCAGTTACCTCTGCAGTCAGACTGGAAAGCAGGTATCCACAACCTCAGGGAACAGCTTGCGACAGGATAAATATGCCACAAAGATGAAGCTAGGGGAAATCAAATCCAGAAACTAAAATTAAATGGAAAACAGTCTGATAAGAAAAAGTGAAAGCATAATCAGTGTATGGAGACTAAAAGAAAGATTTTTTGAAAGTTATTGCAAGATGCAAAAGCTTCCTCCACTATTTCGTATTTGCATTCTAAAGTAGTTAGATAGCTTGGACTCAAGGTTATCTAGAAGAGGACTATCCTGCTTCAGGTCAGTTCAAAGGTGACATAGAAGAGTATTCAAAACATGTTTGTTAAAAAAGTAAACTTCACCGAAGTTTACTTTAAACTTTCCCATACTGTTGCTCCAAGAACTGTCCGAGATTACTGTAACTGAAAAATAGAGGCAGGGGAAAAAGCTCAGTTTTATGGTATTTAATATTGTAGGTATTTTCAGGTTGGTGGTGGTGGGGGGGGTTGTTTTGTTTTGTTTCATTTTTTTAAACAACAACAACATTCCCATTGATTACCTGGGTCTTTCATACAGCAAGAAGGAAGAAAAAAATGTTTAAAAAATTAACTGTACAAGCCTGAGTACTTACCACTACTTTCAAGTCATGTTAGAACAGAGCAACTCTCAAGCTGAGGGTATTCTTACAGATCCCAGTATGACAACAGGTGGGAAGTGCCAAAAAGGTCTATACAAATACCATGGGCAAAGATTGGGACCTAATCCAATCAGCACACCATTAACTTCAGTGCACTGTTACTCACAAGCACTCGGTTTCTGGTGTTTGAGCACAACATTGCTTTTGTTTCACCAGTTCCATATGTAGAAGCAAAACAGCTTTGCCAGTTATGCCATGGTGCAAAATAAAGGAAATTTCCTTCTTTGTCCTTTGTAACAATTCCTCTGTTTCCAGCCTAATCTAGCTTGCACTGCCGTACATGTACAACAAGGTTTAATTACACAGAAGCCAAGATGAAACTGGAGGAGCCCAGTAACCATGGAGATTAGAGATCAATAATATAATACTGTTTGTTTATAAATTATCCATAGCCCATATATCCTTTTGTAAAAGGCAAATAGGCAAGTGAAATCCAGGCAGCATGCTCAATTTATTCTTATTTTCTAAAATTAAATGTGATTATGTTTTCTGTGGGTGACTACCTTCCAACTAATAATGTTATTTTCAAATTGTTCGATACAGTGTGGATTAGGTGAGATGACTGTGTTTGGAAAAGAAATATAAACCTCCTCAATACAGGAGTCATATAAATACAGAAGTCCTATAAAGCTGCATATATCTACATAGGAGTCATATAAAGCTACATCTGAAGGCTGTGTAGTGAAAAGTATACCCTTCGTAGGCACTACCAGGCCGTGTTACGTCTCATGGTGTGATTAGGAAAAAGTTATGAAAGCATGTGCACCACACGCAAAAGACAATTCACATTCCTAATTCTTTTTCCAGTTAAAAAATACTCACCACGAAGCTTACTAATGGTGGCAATCAAAATTTGAAGGCTATCTCAGATAATGATGGTAAAGAACCTGGAGGAGGTTTCAAAATCTTACAGTTGCTTTTCCTTTTGGATAGAGAAGACATTTTCTGACTAAGCCTTGTTTATCTTCCCCCTTACTTTTAAAGAGGCAACTAATCAGTTTTACTGAGAATATTTTCCACTGGAAAGTCAATAGTCATCAAAATTTAAACTCTTCACATGCTTTACTCTTCTGGGAACTTTCTACTTGGAAGGAAAAGAAGAGTTTTTCATTACTACCCATTTCAACGTTTTGTTCTAGCTTTCAAAATTACTTTGGCAAAAATGAATAGTAAAAGTAGAAAAGATTTTTTACATTATTTTACAGTTTTAAGTAATGCAAACCCAGAACTGACCTTTTTTATGTTTCACCCCATGATGAGTTTTTCTTTCAATTGAGAACAATCATTTAAAAGACTCTTCCACAAAAGACAAAATCTGCCTCCCCAACCATTATGTGTATAAAAGGCAAAGCATGGAGAACTAAGAGCTATTTCAGAATCATTTATTGCAGTGTATCTGGCCTATGACTTCACAAGAACATTCAGCATCTCTTTAGCTCAAGTCTGTGCTTGCCGAGTTCTTGCAGTGAAATCCTATTTAAACCCAAGGGATGCCTATATGTTAGCATTTCAGCTTGGGAGTCCGTCTGCAGAAAATTCCAACTTACCGTGTTTCCATTTGAATCATGGAGCCATCTTGGAGCATGCAAGCTGGTTTCCTTTTGAATTAAACTAAACTGAAAGATGTGCTTTGGAATCCAGGGGACATTCGGCCCATAGGGCAAGAGCAACAGTAGTCTAAACTAGAAATGCTTGTAAAAGCAGGTGTTAAGCCTTCAGCCTTGCTTTTTTTTACTCTGTGGACCCACTCCTCTTGGGCTGCATTACTTGCTGTAGCGTGGACATGGCTAATGAGAAGCGTTACTACTCTGAGTACTAACAAAGCATAGTACCCAGAGTATCATCTTAAACTGATGTCCATTTAAGAGGGTGGATAGGGCTCAGGATTTTCTGAAAACCTCCTGTCCACCACAGACGCAACCATCCTGTATGAATTTCAAACCCAGCTATTCCATTACCCGCTGCTCCCACTGCACCCTTGCTCAGCGGGTTAAGAAACTGCAGTTACACCGTGCCTGCCCTGAGACAGCTTGCAAGTTCCCCTAGTAAGCAGCAGATTGATTTTTTAAGTTGGCTCTGCTGGCTTTCGAAGTGCCTAATGGGGTCGGTCCTAGCGGGACGTGAAGGTTTGCCCACGTGCCTCCCGCCGAGGAGCAGCACTTCCACGGCCTGCAGAGACCGTGCCGGTCCGCCTGAGGCACGGAGGGAGCTGCGGAGTTGCTGTGGTGAAGCCAAGCGTGTAGGACTTGTTTGCCCATGACATCAGACTTAGTTCATCCTTCTCTCCAAGCAACACCTGGAAACATTTGGTTTCCAGTGGTATTTTATTTTGACTATGAACAGACTGTACTCGAATGATCCTTCTCGGATTGTTTTTCTTAAAGCCTTTTGTTCATTATAGCCAGCCTCTAAAGGTAGAACGCATACCCCTCTGCTTGAAACAGAGGAGGAAGGCAAGTCTTTAACCCTGAGGATCAAGAGCCCCTCCTGAAGGCCATCAGATTGCTGCTGAATGTGAACTTGGGGGAGGGATGCTGTGGGATGCGGGATGCTGTGTCCTGCAGGCCTGGATCTCTGATGGTCCAGATGGGGATCTGCTGAAATGCACCACAGCTCCTCCTCTACCCACACACATTCTTTCCAAATGAAGGCAACGTGGGGAAAAAATAGCAGACGCTACAGCCTTGTCTTGATGTGCACCCAGGATACAATTTGGGTGTGTATCTGAGGCAAGAAGTAGGTCTTTCTGACCCCTGAATTAGATGTATAATTACTAGCAACTGCGAAGTGGAAGTCTGTGTCCATGAGAAGCAGGATTCAGATCCAGCAGGAGCTTGGAAATGGGAGCGACAACCAGTCACAGAAGCAAAATTTTGCCTTCCTAAGAAAAAAAAGCTCCTGGCTCCCAATTGATCTCCTTGCTTCCACTGAGATCAATGATCACTCTGTCTCCAGGAACAGCAGGTGAACCCAGCGAGGGGCTGCAGGCTCCAATCTATGGCAGCGAGAGGCAATTAGCTGAATGTGCTGGCCTACGAAGCACAGCTCCTACGCCGGCCGCCTTTTAGGAACCCTGCGGTAACAGTCACTTTGCTGAGCTTCTGGAAATACTCCAGATGCAGACTGTTCCCCCCAAAGCAGCAGAACTCCCATGCTAAGCTTTGCAGTCTTAATGCTCTTTTAGATTAGAATTAAATGGCTGAAATTGTCTAGATTTAAAAAAGAAAAACAACCCTAGGACAACATGAACCCAGCTCTTGCCCCCAAATTCATCATGTTGGCTCGAACTGCCGCCCCACCTGGGCTATGACAGCACTGGGGTTCAGCTGCCTCACCAGCCTGATAGCTGAAACCATCATGAAAAAGGTACGGAAGACTATACTGGTGAATTTCTCAGATATTTGCTAAGAGCAGAGGAAAGGTGAGACAGAGTTGGCCCAAAATGGAGAGGAGATGCAATTGCAGGGTGTGCGCCCTTGGCTGGAACACACAAGATGCAGCCGGGCTCCTTGGCAGGCATTGCAGACACAAACAGCACATTTTGAAAAAGCGTGGAAGGCAGCCACATTTTAATAGACTTTCTCCCTGTCCTTTTTTTAATCTTACTTCAAAGAAGAGGTCACCACAGTTCCTCTTCCCCGAGCCTCATTCTTGGAAATATCTAAGTCACTTAGACTCAAAAAAAAAAAAAAAAAAAAAAGTGGACTACAAAAAATGAGCTGGATGTGATCCCCTACCAAGAAGGATCACTGTTCTTGACCAGATTCTGCCAGCTCTTTCATTATGAGGATTTTCTCCACATGTGACACTTAAAATCAGTCACTGGGAGAGGGATGGAGAAGGGCAGTGAAGAGACAGCAGCAATCAAAATAATAAACAATTTGGTGCCTGCTAGAGAATGTGTCCTTCTTTAAATAACAAGAAAAAGATGATATAATGTGTTTTCTTTTGTGTTCAAGAAATCAAGTATTTTCACACTAAGTCAGTATTAACATTTTTAAAAAGCTTTAAAACATACAAGCAGGTTCTGTAGTTAAGATGGGAAAACATTTTAAATTGGAAATGTGAATTTAATCCCCTCAATTAAATGTAAAATATTTAAATACTTAACCTGATTGCTGCCAACTGCAATTTCCTATAATAAGGAATTATGAGGATAGAGAGTAGTTCTTAAAGGCATATGGTTCCCATGATACCAGCAAAGATTCAGGTCTAGAAACTGCAACTTCATCTATGTATATAGCCACTTCACCCCTTCACACAAGTTACAACTGGGAAAATTTCAAGTACTATTTTTTACAGGGCATTAAAAAAAAAAAAAAAAATCTTTTTTTTTCTTCATGTGGACTAGCTGGTAACTGCGTTATTAACAGCAAATACAACAAAACAACACAGGTTTCCAGACAGTAGAGTCACAGGAAGCATCTGACGTCTGAATTAAAGGACATAAGAAAATTCTTCTGGAGAAACTGAAGACCAATCTCACACAATGTATCTCTTTGTGAATAATCAACTTGTATATCTATATATCTATACCTACATATATACACACATACATATCTACATTCTCTGTGTATGTGCCTGAGTTTATGACACATTTCTGTTGCCCTAACTTCTTACATTAATTTTGCTATAACCTTTAGGACAAATCCTGTGCTCAGTTATGATTATGTAAATTATAATAATTTTGCTGAAACCCAAGTTTGTGCAAAAATCTCTTTTTCCTTTCAGAACTGTTTTGTGTGTGTGTGCATAAAATATCTCTATGCTGAGGACAAGATATAGGCACCAACTGGCAACTGACCTTTGTGAAAGTTATGTGAACTCACAAGGCCATTTTCTCACACATTTGGAGAAAGCAGCAGATTGAAAAACACTGGTTGCTGGCCTACAACTCAGCAGTATATTCTGAATTCCACCTCGATCCATTTTAGGAAGTGGTCATTATAAATTAACTTCCTCTACATCTCTCTACTTTGAACTGCTGTTCACTTCATAACTAAAACGGTATCTACAGAATGAAGTTTTATTTTTATCTGACTTTTTGCTTAAAAGCTGCATATTCTAATTTCCTCCTCCTTCCTCCATGGCTGGCAACGGACCAGCTCTTTTATTATATTTGGAGCAAAGAAACAGCCCACTGAACCTTTCCCAGACCACATTGTTGGGACTTAAACACTTTGAACAAATCAAAATACTTATTTAAAAGTAAATGATTTCCCATTTGCAATACAGCCTTCCACTGTTAACGACAGGTCTGATCTCTGCAAAAATAACTCTTCAGGAGAGAAGTAGGACAAAAGGGCTGAGAGAGAGAGAGAAACTCGTTCCATTCCCAGGCACTTTGCTGGAGCCATCTCTGGCAGGAGCAGTCACACTTAGCTCCCTGCATAGATGGCCAAAGACAGACAAGCCAGAGGGTGACTCTCATCTTAACGTTGGGCAAAGAGCTCCTCTTGCCCTCCTCTCCTGCGAGCAGATGGAAACTAGGATGACTGGGATTGTAATTAAGCACATCGGCGTGGAGGAAGCAGAGAAGAGAGAAGATTTGTATCTGAGAAATTCCCCGCTTGGACCTTCTGTCCTGGCCCAAGCCAGCATACCATCAGGCACTTACAAAGGGCACCTACGAGTCC
Organism: Haliaeetus leucocephalus; assembly: GCF_000737465.1. Taxonomy (NCBI): domain Eukaryota; kingdom Metazoa; phylum Chordata; class Aves; order Accipitriformes; family Accipitridae; genus Haliaeetus; species Haliaeetus leucocephalus. The sequence continues at coordinate 540,752 of NW_010972582.1, read as the reverse complement.
AGGTTGGATGTATCTGGGACAAATTCAAGGGAGGAAACTGTCAGATAAGAATCGTCACTCTTCTCTGTTTACCCCAAATTTCACCATCTTAATAACGTAGTAAACACTGTAGAAGAGGCATTCGCTAGGTCAGAGCAGTTTAAGATCAATAGATAAATACAGAGGGAAAAAGTAAACAGAGTAAGCCAAGTGTTGCTGAGTTACTGTGTTCTCAAAAACATTTCTGTCAGTTATTACAAAGTAGACCCTCAGTATTTTTAAAAACAAGAGCAAAGTGCCAAGCTGCCACCTCTTTTTTTCCTTTTTTTTTTTTTCCCCTGAAGAAAAGCATAGGGTATTCTAACTTCTGATGTCACCAGGGCTCTACATTCAATCCCATTGTGGGGATGCCTTCTCTCATCTTCTAATGCTCCAGCAATGCCTACGCTGATCCAGTTTGCTGAGATGGTTTTGCACAGATTACCTGTTCTGATACCAGTTTCGGAGTAAGTCCTAAAAGAGAGTGGACTGTTCTCTTGGAGCCTGACAAATTACTGGGTCATGATTTCCAGACTAAAGTGATATATCAGAAGCGAATGGTGTTTCAAAGGAGAACTTTTTCAGCACTATCTTCATAGTTTGTTTCTTTGGTGAAGCAGAATATTAGTTTGTGTACGAGCCAAAATAACTCTTTGAAGCAAGATGAAGCAGTAGGTGCCAGAAAGGCCTTGTTCAGTTAACTGCAATTTATCTAAAACCAGAATAATCTATTTGCAAATTTCCAAGTAAGATTTTATCCTTCACTTAAATTACCTCATCTATTTAAGAAGGGTGTACTAGTTGGCTTTTTTTCTTCCTAAGTAACAGTTATTTTTATTTGGGAGAAAATAATCCTTGTACAGCTAGGTTGCTGTTGCAGTGGACACACTAGGAACACTTTTCTTCCTACTTTGTGCCAGGAAGACAAGGATATACAAACCCATCTAATACCAAAAAGTGATTTGTTTAGTTACTGTGCACATACTCTCACAAATAGCCAGAGACTTCCATTGCTACAGGAGATCCTCGCAGAGTAAGTCTCATCTGACTTCTTTTTGATGTCTGTGATGAACAGATCACTCTTGGGATGACTCTTTCTTCTAGGAGATAGTCTTCAGCATCTTGGCCTAAATCTCCCCTTTTGGTCTAAGCAGGGTGAAATGGCTCAGGCAACCTGCCAAGACTGGCGGATCACCAGAAGATGATCTTGCTCAGTTCAAAGTTTTTAAAGGTAAGTTGTTTTCCAAGAAGAGAGAGTGGGGCTTCAGCACCACCCTGCACGCTTAGAGGAATTGTGTCAGCTCTCCGTCATTGCATGGTTAGTCATGTAGAAGATAGGAACAGAAGTCGGTCAAGTCTGCATTGCTTTTACCCACACGGTATCGATGTGCAACATCCTTTTCTTTAAGGGCTATCACCCTTGAGATGCCTGTCTACCAGGATATGCCACAATCCCAGAAACAAACCATCTGTCCAAACCCAGCTGGATGGAGTAGAGTATCCCCCAGGAGGCATCGGACTGGTATTTCTAAAATTCGTGCAGCTTTCCTCTGAAGGAGAGACAGCCGCTGAAGGCGGTGGTGAAGAGGGTTAGTTTGAGAAGACTTAGAGGTCTTAAATATGAAGGCGAATGGTTTTGGACAAAACCTATCATCCTGGAAAATGGCTTTATTCCTAAATATTCTCTCAGATTTGTACAAATCGATAACTAGAACAACAGCCTGCCATACAAATTTTTTTATGGAAATAACTGCAACATGAATAGAGATAATTTCGCTAGCTAGCCTCTAAGTAAACAAAAATGCATCAGCCATCTTTGTTCATTCACTCTATTTTTTACAGCTGTCCTAAGATTTAAAATTTGTCTTCAATTTAATTTATGACATTAAGATTCAAGATGAATCTTAATACTGATTTCTGCTGTAAAGCATCTGAGAGATCTACAGCAAAACACTACGTTTCTATTTCTCAATCAACAGCCTCTTATTTGATGCCATTTAAAAACATGATGGCAACTTCTAGCTTTGAAGCAGTTACTTTATCATTGAGTGGATGCCTATACTGCACACTATATGCAGTAAACATAGAAAAAAGGAAGTAATTTAAAATCCCTCTATTAATCCAATATCAATTGCCTTCCTACTTTGCCTGCCCCCAAAACATGAGTTAAATTAGAACATGAGTTGAACTACATCAAAAAAGAGAGAATATGTTAACCCTGTGTGTCCAATTCTAGCCATAATTATACTAAGATTGATATGTACTATCTGCAAGTACTGTAATACTACTTGAAATAAAATCTGGCAGTCCTTTCCGGGATAAATTTAATGCATATGTTCTATTCCACCCTATCAAGCAGAGGGAGAAGTGTAAATGTTTTTTATTTGAGAGACCACTGAAGGAGAACTAGCCAAACTACAAAAGACATAAAAGTCAAGTAACAACAAAAAGATCCTTTGAATCAATTGGTAATATAAATATCAAGTCTTTGACAAAAGCCCTATCTAAACATATAATAGACAAAATCAAATCACAGGAATCTAAAAATGTCTTTAAGAGCAGAATAAGCCAAGCAGATGCACTAGTAGTTTCTAAAAACAGCTGAAAAAGGAAATTACAGTACAGTTTCCAAAACATCACACATTGCTTTATTTTCTTAAGGAGAAGAGACAAATAGCAGATCTCTTCTTAAAAAGGGTGACACAGTGATCACACTAAAGTCCCAAAGTCTTTTTCAGTTCTAACAAGTATCAGTTGCTTTAAGTAATTCCCTTCTCACCGTGATGGTCCATTTCACCTGAGTCTTTGTTTTCTGAGCCCATCTGCTTCAGACTTCTTTTCCAATGAGATTTAGATGGATGCCCAAAGCTGACCTCCCAGAACAGTTACATGAACATTTGGATGTGAGTGGCTACTCTAACCGTAATGCTGATATCCACAAACAGTTGGGTAAGGGATGTTTATAATTGAGGCTCATCTTTTTTTTTGTTTGCTTGTGAGCAGTTTCTTTTATGTTCTGTTATTGAAGTACATGTGTCGACTGACTTAAGAGGACAGCCTTGTAAATGAGATCTTTGATCTCAAGAGTTTATTTTATCTTTGCAGCAAGGAAAAGTGAATTGAATTGGCTGGCAGAACTAAGCCCTCTCTTGTCTCTGTTCTACAGCTGCTGCATCCTTCTGGGGTCGTCATAACTTCCACTTCCACTGCTAGATACTCTCTTTTGCTACAGAATTAAAAAAAGGCTTCTCCAACATCTCATCATAACCTGCAGTACAATGCTGAAAGCTTTACAACTCCTGGCTTATTACACGAATGATGCAGCGTGCTCAGACTGTTTTGCTTCTGTAGGAGGGATGTATTTGACAAACCACTGAGCTGCGATACAGCAAAGCTCTTTGAGCTACCCTGATACCTCATCAGAAAGTAAACTTTAATAGAACATTCAGTGACTTTTTTTGGAGTAAAACAGTTGAGAAAGACTACTACATGGAAGGCTGCAGAGTAGAAAGAAGTATCTGCTCTGAGATGTTGAAAGGAGTATGTGATCCATCATTACTCTCCCATTATTTATGTTAATGTACAGAGGCAATAGCGTTAGGGACTGTTGTGCTATCTACTACATGTACACCAAAAAAAAGACAACGGGGCATAATACTGATTTACTTCCCAGTTCAGATCACCAATATGATAGTGTCATCGTATTCTTACCACCCGCACTTCATTTAGTTTCCATACTTTCATTACAGCCAATGTTAGCTACTACAGAAATAACGTTTAATGAAAACTGCTTTATCTGTCCTTTCCCCCTCCCTTCCTTAGCTTGATGTAATTTTACTATGTATTTTTCCTTCTATACTACTAAAAGAAGTAACGAACACACGAGAACCTTGCCATTTTATAGTAGGTAGATATCTGTAAAAAACTAATAAATTTTAACAGCCTTGAAGTAATTGCATATAGAATAGCCAGGCTTAGTTGAGATCTATTGCACTCACCATAAAGGTAGAAAAGCTCTCCATTAATATGTTTCAGAAAATAAAATTTGAATTATTATTTTTTAGGAGTTCTACTGAATGCTTAAAACCGTTTATACATGGAGGAAAAAAAATTCTCCACACAGATTTGTCTTACGAGGGACTGCATCCACAGAGGTCAATGTAGTGCTTTAGATCTTACTGCTTTTTAGATCATTCAGCTGGCCCGGCAGCACAGGCAGGAGAATTCAAACAGTCTCACTCATTAGCATCATATTGTTGAAAGAAAAACTTTACATACCTGTACATAGAACCTAAAATGTGTGCTCCAGAACTAAACAGACAGTGAGATGCCATGCCTAGAAGATCAAGTTTACTTCTTACACTCCTGGCATCTGAAAATGATGAAATTCTGAATTGACAAAAATCTCAGTTTCACTCTATGGGCAGTAATGCTGTGAACTGACTGTCAACACAACGGGCACAAGGTAGCAACTTTTCTCCCCTTCCAGTAAGCATGAATACTTACATTTCTTCTTTCGGATGGCTGTGATTCAGACAGAAGGAAGGCTAAGAAAATGTCTATGGGAACAGATCCCTTTTGCAGAATGACGCCCAGGTCTCTTTTCAGAAAATGATCTCATCTCTGTGAAGGATGTTGAAAAAAAAGAGGTAGCTCTCTAGGAGACTCAAAGGATGTAAATATCTAACTGGTAAAGAAAGAATATGGTCTTAATGGAAGATACAGGGAGATCAATAATTTTCCTTAGTTTAAGGAATTTGACATAACAATAGGAATAAATCAGGCCTAACATACCCCTTTCTAACTTTGCAAGCTTGTTAAAGAATGCCAAGCTTAACACTGATGGAATGCTGCAGCACAAGCAGGTGGGCTGAACAAACCCAACCTGGACTTGTTAAACCTTCTTCTTGCTACAGCACCAAACAGGAGCCTACCTTTGGAATTTAAGGAGGATTTTCTGCCTCTTTGTTGCTGTAACAGACACTCTCCAGCTTCAAAAGGAAATCTGGTTAATCTGGAATTGCCCTGTCATCAGTAGAAGAGTTGCAGTTACCTAAGAAGGGAAGGACTTACCCCTAGGAGTTGCACTTCTGGTTCCTCTCCATACTCACTAGGCTGAGCAGAGAAAACCCAAAGCAAGATAAATTCTCATGTCATAACAAAAGGTTGGTTGTGGGGAGGACAGGAGAGCGGTTTCTCAAGCATAAGTTTTATGCTATTGTTCAGAACAACCCAATCATCTTGCCCAGGAGGCTGCTTTACTGCTTTTGTGAACACAACAGGTTCTCCAGCTAAAAATGCAATAAACTGTGTGTTATTTTGAGATTCTGTAATTACCATGGTGAATATGCTCTTTGCCTTTTTCCTTTATTTGCTCTAGGGTCAAAAACTCTCATCAGTGACTACACAAGTGTATATTTGCCAGCTGCAGTACTACAGTATCAGGGTTTGAATCACACTTCACAGAAAACTTCAGAAACCACCTCCTTGACTGACCTGCCCGACACAGCATTGTCTGGTTTCACTTCTGAGTTTGTCACCAAGGAGTTCTCTGTAGGGACCAGCTTCCAGTCAGCCTTCTGTGGGGCTGCTCTGGATGCAATTATTCTTTGATTTACCTTTGAACATGTGGGCTTCACTCCCCTTTTTCTACATTCAAAATTAGACTTTTCCAGAGCCTGTATTTACAACTTTTCCAGAGGAAATAAGAAGTGTCTTGTTATGTTTGATTTATTAGAAAGTTCCATAAGGAAGCTATCACACAGCGCAAAGTACATCTCTTGCAGGGAAAATGTAGAGAACTGCAAATGAAACTCAAAATCTCCCATGAACTAAAGTAACTCTAAATAAACTATTTAATAAAGGAGTGCAGGCCTAGTAATACGCCCGCTAATGGCAGTGACAAAGCTCCCATTTACAGCACTTCACTGGCCCAGGATCACACCTCCGTCTTTCATTACCAGTTCTGGAGTTGGCAACCTGTCATTAATGTCAGAATCAAGACATCAGCTATGAAATATCTTTCAGTTCTGTCTAAACAATTTACATATATATGCATACAATTCTGTTCAAGTTCTCATTATTATATACAGAAAGGACAGCCAGGATGGTTTACTATTTTAATACCAATGTTGATTATATTTTAATAGTTTTTAGATTTTTTTAAAAATTAACTATATTCCTTCATTGGTGGTCAAATGTTTGACAATATATAGAACCATCTGGTATTTGTTGCCAGTGACAGATATGCGTATATTCACATATATTCTATGCAATAATCACTTAGCGTATGACGTTAAACATATCTTACACAAGCAATTCACATTCTTTATGAACTAAGACTCTTTGAAATCTTTTATTTTCTGAAGATTGTGCCATCTTCATGTTGTTAGTGGGCAAATAGTAATATCCATAAATGTAACTAATTTATAACAGTTCAAGTGTATTTTTTTCTTATGAAGAAATTCACCTTTGCTGTCTGGATACCATTAGGCTTCAATCCACTTTTTATGGATGATCTCAAGCAAGGGAAAGGTTTGAGCCCCAGCCCTTGCTAAAGAGAGGGCAGTCAGGAGACACATTCCCAGTACCCTTGCTCATTACTAGTACTCTTGCTAGGTGTAAATTTTACCCTTTATGGAACATGATTAAGGATGAAGGCCAAATGTTTAACCTACCATCCACATTTCTCATCATGGGTGAGTACAACCTCCTCCCTACTCTCCGTTGCCTCTCCTTTTCTTTTGAAAGAATGCTTGTGAGTGTAACAGAGCACAATTCTGACAAGATGTAATTATTTTAGATAAATTATCTAACTGTAAGCAAAAAATGAATGCAAAAAATTATATGCTAAGTCAGCTAGCAAAGAAAGAACAAGTATTGTAAGTTTGTTCAGTCTTCAACAGTGTTTTGCAGTTCTGCTTCTAGACCGCCTGAGCTGCAGAAACATTTCAGATTCAAAATGGACAACTTGAATGGAAACACGCTATTTGCAGAATGATTAATTTTTTAATGATTAAATATAAAACAATCATGAAAATTAAGTTTAGTGCTATAGATGTGTTAACTAGAAAACTCAGCACACAAAAGAGTTCTAAACAATTTGATAAAATTAATTCTTCCTTCTAAGACTGAGTACTTCCCAGCTCACAGCCATACTATACTCAGAACAGCATCATAGATGCCACCTAAACCACTGCAAGTCACCAACATAGGACACAGAATATATCAGATGAAAGTGTGATACATTTGATTAAAAGGACCCCGATTTTTAAATGACACTGACAAGATTTCCAAATTGAATTTCCAAGTTCAAGCTCCCATGAAGTCTGAATGGTCACAGCTATAGTAAACAATACAGGTGAAGCCGAGTAATAACTCTCACACATAAATTTATTTATTATCACTATTATTTCGCATTTTTTTTTATTGGAGTGCAGCACAAATACTTTCCCTGAAACAATAACTTCAAAACATTTAGGAACATAGCTGTCAAAAATATCAAATACATACATTTAAAAAAATCTAAAACATGAATAACAACATAAGACGTATTCACAATGTAACTTCTCCATCATTTACAGTATTTATCTCAAATACTGTAAGAGGATGCAAGTCTGAAAATATAAGTATTTTAAGCTATCACAGAGCATAGAAAATATATGAAAATATCCACTAACATGTGGCACAATATAAATATTCTACCCCGAGAGAGAAAACAAGTGTAGTCTTTTGTGTGACACAGATCATTATTCATCACAAATCATGATGTTACATCAGAGAGCTGTTGCTCATGCAACAGCAGCTCTGGTTTTAGTTGGGAAAAACATGCTCAATGCTTGCGAGCAGGGGACATAGTGGTCTGCGAGAATGCATGTTTAGGTACTTAGCCATTTAATTTAGCTGGATAAGAAACAATGTAATGTTTTCCTGTTCTTAAACATTGCCATCTGTATCTCTGGCACACAAATTAAAAAAAGAAGGGTGTGACCATTAAAAGTACGTGTCCTGAGATTTCCTTCTTCAGGGGGCAAAGAGGTTAAAATGGAAAAGCTGATCTGTGTATAAATCAGGAACACATGTGGTAATGAGAACAAACAGCAGCCAACAGGCAGGCGGGGAGGACTTCTCCAGGCACAAAATGAGATGGGACAAAAATACCATCTACTGGAAAGGAAGTGCAGCAACTGATTTTCACTTTGAAATTGGTTTTAACCAATTCTATTAAATCTTCATAATTATTTAAGCACTCATAAATAACTCTGAGGTTTTAAAACTTGGTTTAACTGAAAAGCTGTCTGTCCAGTAGTGCAAAGCATCGTTGCTTTAGCGTTAATACTGGGTTCTATCTGTAGAAAATCAGAGGTGATCTTAACACCTGTAACAGGATCTATGTGTTTAGTATCTGAGTGAAACAACAAAACAGTGCAGACGTGCGCAGACTTCATCTTAAAGTTACGAAATATTTGTGTCTGCAGCCTACCTACTGGAAGTAGATACCAACAGCCACTCTCCTACTCAGGCTGAAACAGTTTTGCTTGATTTCTTTGGAGATAAACAGAATATTTAACATAGTAAGTTACAGTTCACTTAAAGCTAAGAAATATAACACAGTTGTGAATAACAATCCTTTTGATGCAATGCATCTGATATATCAGTGGCAGACCCCCAAAATATTAAGTTGATTAAAGTAAGTCTTTATCTTCACCTTAAGACTTGTTCCTTGACACAGACAGAAAAAAATAAAGAAAACATTACAGATCACAAAGCACTGAATTTTCAAGTGTAAAGTCATACCAAAATCTTGATAAATTATCATTGATGTCATAGGTGAGCAATCGGTCAGGAACGTCATTATGGGTGCCCTGTACTGCTAACACATGTGGTGCTAGGGCAAAGGGTACGTCATTCAGAAGATCTGACATGAAAGGGCTGCTTTCCAAATTTTGACTCCTTTCATTTCCCACCTCTGCACTTGACACAGTCAACTGTGATCGGTGCCCTGTATTTATCTAAAGAGAACAGAAGAACAGAAATTTAGACACTACAAGTCAGGCAGCTAAGGCTTTGTACTTAGAACCATCATGACCTACTAATAAATGAAAACAAAAAATACAATAATAAATAAAATCAGTTTCAGAGTTTGGTTCAGGTAGATCTAAAATAGCAGTTCTTGATACATGTCAATATAATTCTTTACATCAGGCTGACTGGAATTAAGGCTAAAACAATTGATTTCTTTGAATTATTAGGGATATTTCTCCACCTAATGTTACTCTGCATTTATGAAACCCATGAGGCTGGTGGGACTTTTTGTCATTATGTCCAGTCTTGTTTAGGGGAAGTTATTTCATATAATTCCTTTCATAAACTGATGAAGCTCCATCTTTTGTTCCCCCATTCCTTTTCAGAAGTTGTCTAACAAAGGCATGACTTTGATGATTAAAAAACACTCCCATCCCAGTTATTTTGAAGTATTAATGATGTTGTTTTTCAATTTGAAATGGAATTGCATGACTGGTTGGTGAGGTCTATTATATATGGCAATATATGCATTGCCAAATACGTGCTTTATAGAAAAATAGAGTTAACAAAACTTTAAAAACACCCAACAAAACCCCCTGAACCAAACCCAACAATAAATAAGTAGATAAACAAACCCCTGCCATATAGAAGTAGTCAATATCATTTACAGAAAATGTCAGCAGATGGGATGCTGGACCCAATAGACTTGCAAGCTTTGATATTGGCCTACCAATATGACTTTATTAAGTGCCTAAAACTTCTACTATTTTAAAAACAAAGAAAAGACTATTTACTCTGCCTCTAGAAATCAAATCTAACTTGTTTTACTACTTACAGCAATAAAATACTAAGCAAACTGATAGCTCTCACATCATCTCTAGGAGCAAGATGTTTGTTATATGGATTTCTATTTTGTATAAGGACATATACAGAAATATTCAGTAATTTGTTCAAAAGTGCTTAACAAGTCATGTCAGAGCCAAGAACATTAGACATGAATTTCTGACTGCAGTCCTGACTTCTTCCTTTCAACCCTCCATACTGAGCACACAGCAAGAAAAATCCAAAGCTTACACTGTTACTAGGGAAGGGAGAGCACTGAAAGCTTTAAACACTAATTTGGTGTTCAACTGATTGTAAGAGTTAAATGGATCTAGTTGTGTGGAGGTCGCTTTCATCCTAAATTATTCTATGATTTTTAGGGGAGTTGTGGTGCTCAGGCTCTGAACTCAGGCTGGAGTTGAATGTTAGAGATCATGGCTGTTACAGAACACCTGAGGTTGTGGCTGTTTGACAGAAGAACAGTTTGGGCAGTGGAGTGGCAGTGGGGTTGGTTGTTTTCCTGCTTGGGAGTATGTAACACAGCTAGGCATTTAGCCAGGTAAAAGACACTCCATCTCCTTCTCAAAGGAAGGACTGGATTTGACTTGAACGCAACCTGAGCACTAGTCATTCCTTATACAACCCAACATTTCATCTAGCAGGACAGATAAACAAACATTAAACTTTCTATTAAACCGTCAACAATGAAATAGATAATTGTCCTGGTTTCAGCTGGGAGAGAGTTAATTTTCTTCCTAGTAGCTGGCATAGGGTTATGTTTTGGATTCAGTATGAGAAGAATGTTGATAACACACTGACATTTTCAGTTGTTGCCAAGTAGTGTTTAGACTAAGTCAAGGATTTTTCAGCTTTTCATGCCCAGCCAGCAAGAAGGCTGGAGGGGCACAAGAAGTTGGGAGGGGACACAGCCAGGACAGCTGACCCAAACTGGCCACAGGGATATTCCATACCATGTGATGTCATGCCCAGTATATAAACTGGGGGGAGTTGGCCTGGCAGGGGGATCACTGCTCAGGAACTAATTGGGCATCGGTCGGCAACTGGTGAGCAATTGCATTGTGCATCACTTGTTTTGTATATTCCAATCCTTTTATTATTATTATTGTCATTTTATTATTGCTATTATTATCATTATTATTTTATTCCTTTCTGTCCTATTAAACTGTTCTTATCTCAACCCACGAGTTTTACCTTTTTTTCCCCAATTCTCTCCCCCACCCCATTGGGGGGGGGGGAAGTGAGTGAGCAGCTCCATGGTGCCTAGTTGCTGGCTGGGGTTAAACCACAACAATAACCTTGCCAATTTAAGTCAGTCCAGAGTCAGTACTTGTCTTAGATGACAGAGGAAGCTAGCTCTGCCATAAGCTACTGGGACAGAAGGGGTTAGTGGTGCTGCACACTCTGAAATGGACCCTCATTTAGAAGCTTTTGTTTATACTCACGATGACTAGAAACCTAAAGCTTAAGATAAACTTCCCAAGATCCATTACTATTACGACGCAGAATAATAATGTAAAATTTCTTAAGGTTAAGAAGTTTTATTAAAAACAATGACTGCTAGATATAACTACTAACGTTACTGGTTATGAACCAATACAAAAGAGGAGCGAATGAGCTCCAAAGGAGGCAAGTGAGGAAAGCACCTTCCTACTGAGCTGCTGGGATTCACTTCCCAGTAAAAATCCTATTTGATTTTTCCTCCTCTCTTTCAGACCACCTTCTGGCTAATTGCTGTAAAACATTTTATTTTATATCAAAAAGGAAAGAGTAGTCCCATCTTTGCCTATTCTTCTAGGCCACTTCAGAGCCTTCTGGAGATAGGGTATGTCGCTGGGTTTCTCCTGCTTTAACAATATTCTCTAAGCTACTGTAATACTGACATGTCTGTACTCCATAACTCCTACAGTTTCTTGTTCTTTATTTTCCCTAGCCTTCGTTTTCTCAGTTCTCTATTCTTATGAGTAGCTAACAGCTCTTCAGAAAGCTACATGCAACAGCACAGGCAAGAGTTGATAAAGATTTCTTTGGCTTTCCTTACTGATTCTGGTATCTTTAGAGGGCAGAGAAAATAGGAAAGCTAGCAGAGAAGTCACGAAGATAGCCCCCATAGTTCTCCTACTGCAGCTTTCCAAGCTCTGAGCAAAAAACCAAAGGCAATAGCACTGTAAGTCTGTAAGTTCAGGAAAACCCTAAAACCTCTTGTACTTGTCTGTTCTAATCAGCACAGTTATGTTCAAATCATAGATGAGCAGCTCTCACAGAATCATAGAATGGTTTGGGTCGGAAGAGACCTTAAAGATCATCTAATTCCCCCCCCCCTGCCACGGGCAGGGACACCTTCCACTAGACCAGGTTGCTCAAAGCCCCATCCAACCTGGCCTTGAACACTTCCAGGGATGGGGCATCCACAACTTCGCTGGGCAACCTGTTCCAGTGCCTCACCACCCTCACAGTAAAGAATTTCTTCCTAATATCTAATCTAAATCTACCCTCTTTCAGTTTAAAGCCGTTACCCCTCGTCCTATCACTACACTCCCTGTTAAAGAGTCCCTCCCCAACTTACCTGTAGGCCCCCTTTAAGTACTGGAAGGCTGCTGTAAGGTCTCCCTGGAGCCTTCCCTTCTCCAGGCTAACCACCTCAACTCTCTCAGCCTATCCCACTTTACAAGGGATCTTATCTTCTACTGCTAATTGATAACACTTAGAGGCAAGTCTTCCTTCTTGTCATGGCCAAATAGGCCTAAGGTGTGCGTCATAAAATTCATAAACATCTTCTGCTACAGACATATTCTCTTGCTAAGAACACTGCCAAACACACAGAACATTTATTTATGTTAATGGTATTTATCTGACACCCCCTCTCCCAATACTTCAAATAAGTACTTAAATTTGTAGCTGCTGTAAACTTAAACGCTTCCCTGAATTTCTACTCTGCACAAATTTGTTACATTCCCTCTTGAAAGAAATAACCTGTGGAACATTTATTGAGGTGCTGATATTCGCTTGTATTACATCAATCTCATATTCTGAAGGGGAAAGCAGAGCCAGAAAGCTCCAAATGAAAAACAGGAAAAAGTTATACCTAGGAATCAATTAAGCAAGATCTTCAAAGACCCTTCTGCCTCCCCCCACTCCCACATTCCAGGTAAAAATGATCCCTCACTCGCTGTCCTATTCCCATAGCTCAGATGATAATCAGAAATCCCTAGAATCTAATGTGGGGTTTTTTTGGCAAATTATACTTTTATGAACACCTGTTTATATCTTAATTGTCCCACAAGCTGGATGAACTCAATTTACATTGCAAATTAGACTATCACATGGCAAAACTAACTTCAAAGAGGAAAAAAAAAAAAAAAAATCGGAGCGAGCACAAAGCATCTTGGATCTTCTTTTTTCCTCCAGAAACCTTACATTTGTTAGAGGGGTGCCAAATGGGCAGCCCCAGAAATTAAAACCCTTTCTGCACAGAGAACATACCATGTATTGACAATGATAGACAAAGAACCAGCTTTTCTTACTCTCAAGTCCCACTCCACATTTCAAAGCAAGACTGCAGTAAGGAAGGATGAATTACACTAGAATTGTTTTACTGTTAAACATCATTTTACCATACTCAATCTCTGCATACTGTCAGCAAGGTTCGTAATAGTCTATAGATTCTGATACTATTTGAACAGCCAAATCAGTTTCATAAATAAAGCCCAAAATGGCTGGGAGCAACATAGTACAGATAAGCCAGGAACAAAGAAAAGCATCAGGTCAGTATAACGAATGCCATAATCTGATCTCAGATCCAACAGTCTTTGGGTCCCAGTCTACCCAACCCTTCATGAGAAGGTCTTGGGTCCAATACGACAAGATCAGTTTACAGCATAAATGAGAAAAGGATTTGAGATTTCCTATTTCAGTTTCACACATAAACCATTACTGTCTCCCCCATGAAAATGGCTATTTTTCACTATTTTAAAATGTTCACATTCACTTTTTCATTTATAGCAAATCACATTTTATGTTACTATTATTGAACTGACATCCGAACAAATTATACAATGGGAAAAATACAAAACCTGGGGAGGACGATTCTTTAATGCAGTATGCAAAACACGAACATGGTAGAAAAACACTGGCCAAAGTTAACCTGGAAAGTTAACTGAAGATAGGCTGTGGTAAAACTGTCACGGTTGCAGTTTAACTTCTTGAACGTTGTGGAGCCCATTCCTTTACCTAGTACACAATGTGTCATATGCATTATGGCATATATTATCTATTAGGCATCTACATACAAGGAAAAAAGTTCCTGTCCTCAACAATTCAGGTTGCAAGAAGTAATTTTTCAATTCTGCCTAGCACAGTCATTACAGGCAATCATTGCCCTTTGCTATGCAGAATTGTTTCTGAGCACTCTTGCAGTGATATTTAGATATTGGCCTCATGCAAGATCTTACCAAGCTAGACATATTTTTGTGCTTCTAAATCATAAAGACATCCTTTAAATGGGCTAAGACATATTTCACTCATATGCTGGAGAATCCACATCAGTGAAAAGACCTTGATGAAGCCAACCTGACCAGCAGGCCTTTATAGCGACTGCAGTAACGTAATGAAGAACTGGACACTCTGGTAGAGAACATCAATCACACATCAGTGCTGAGATCACCCAAGCTGGTTACAATGCAAACACCAGCACAAAGCTATGTGATGCAATCAAAGTCAAGGTTATGAAATAGCTTATGTTTTCACGCATGCATTCTTCAAGCATATATAGAACTGCAAGTCCTAGAGAATTTGATATCCCACATTAGTCACACTGATTTCTACTTAAATGCCTAACTTATTTATCCAGAATACAATCTATTCAGAGCATATTCTCTGGACATTAGCTAAACAAAGCACTGCCAAATGCTATGACACACAATCCTGCTATGAGAAATATTAATTGAATACACTTAGAAGATCACCAAACAATTTACATTTCACCAAACACCAGGGAGTCAAAAAATCAGTTAAAATTAGAGAAGGTATGGTAATCAAATTTAATTCAACTAAGCAAGGTGTCTTCTTCATTCTTGGTTTGCAATCCAAATGAACAGGGATAAAAGAAAACAGTATGTAAACATATATGGTAGCTGGCCACCAGATACTAATTGCACTCTGACGGCAAGGGTGTTATATGTTATTTCAAAACTAACAAGGTATAGAATTATCCTCTAAAGTAAATTCTTCCTTTTTGCTCTTTTTCTTTTTTTAAATGTTTCTCAGCTGCATTTAAAAACATCTAATTTGCTGCATCTCTGTGCTAACCATAAGTCTGCCAAGAGTCTCGTAAGGAAGAAAAAATGCATAGTTTACAATGTACTGAGAAGCTGGATTTACAGTGCTCTGAAGCAGAATCAAAGATCATTGCTAGCATTATTATCATCTAAATTACTGAACAAGGTTTCCTAACAAAAATTGAGTGATTTAAAGAAATTTGTACTTTCTGTAAAGAGTTGTGGGTTTTTTTCCAGAAGCAGACCCATTTTCCTTAGAAAGATAGCCTTGAGAAACAAAAAGTACATTCGGTCTTCCAGAATATTTAGTAAATATCATAATGATGACAGACACCTACAACACTACTGGTGATACAGAAATATTATCTTTATTTCAGGCAATTTTGTAGTATTAGAGCAAATAGTGTATCATAATGTATCTCGGAATTTATTTAGCATGACGCAGTTATTTCTGATGTATCTAGAAATGGAAATTGTCTTAGGGGATTGTTCTTCCAGTTGTGTTTCAGCTGATGCTTTTTAGGGTATTCACTGGTCCTTTTTAGAAAATTTGTAGGAATTCCAGAGTGAGCATCTCCACTGAGGACAATTCACTTTGCAAATAAGAAGAGTAATGGCAAAGAGGAACAGCAGGGAAAAGAAAAATTATTCACAAGGCACTCTGAATGTTTAGCACTTTGTATTAAAAAATCTAAGCTAGAAAAAAAAGGATCAGTAAAGCCTTGTTGGAGGGGGAAAAGTGTACATGACATGACAGTTTTTAAATGTCACAAAAACCCCAACCCAAAACATCAACAACAAAACACCCCTACAACCAACACACCAATAAGTATGTGACCTATATCCTTACAGAACTGAAAGGAGGGAAGAACCCACCCGGACAAGCACAAAACAGATGCCCTTGAGATGGTTTGGAAAACCTCACGTGAATCATGAAAGCTGCTATTCTTTCAAGGCTCGCTCAAAAGTTTAGTCAGCATCCCCTTCAGGGACTCAAGAAAAAAGTTATTTCTATCTGGGAGAACAAAAGTAGATGGAAGAAGTAGAGCTGGAGACCTTGCAGTAGCTCGTTGCTGTACCCAAATGACTTCTGGTCGCTTTCTTTCTTTCTTAACAGAAATGCAATGAATGGGATTGTAATACTAGCTCAAGATCGGTGTTGTCAGTGGTTGCAATAGGCAGACTTTCATGCTGAAAGCTTTGGGCTAAGATCAAGTCCTTGGAGAGGCTTTTAGAAGCAAGAATGGCTGTCAATGGAAATCAGCTTTCCCATTTGCTTTGGGCTCTTGTTTCCCAGCTTCTTATGACTCTCATTCTGTAATACAGCAGTAATTTGTCTTTCTTACAGAAAGACTCCTGCTACCTGTACAAATTTTGTGTGATTAGTAGGCAGCATGTTTTTTCTCCATTTATCAATATTGCTGTTCAGAGGAAAACAGAACCAGCTTTTAAAATAAGCGTTTAAGAGTATTTTTACTTATTTGTGACATACATTTTAGATATTTTTCTTTTTCATTTTCCTCTTTAAGGCATGTTTTTCAGCTGTTTCCTAGACTAGAACAGAATCAAGGTCAGGTTAATGTTGCTGAAATCTTAAAGAAAAAAATTCTAAAGAAACAGTGAAAAGTACCTCTGACATTCTACAGTTTTTCATTATTATAGCAAAGCTCCCCAAAGAGTACCCTGGCCTGCAAAGAACAGTAGGGAAATGTTTGTTAAACCATGCTTTCAGTATCAATAATGATGTACATTTGTACATACTCATTGGCATTAAAGCAATTAGAAAAGTGTAATTATTCAGAACTAACTTCTTCTGTAATGTAGCAACAATTTGATATTTTAAATGCAGAATGAACTTTCTATAATTAGTACATGCTCCCTGCCCTCTCAAACAGCTAAAACTGTTAAACTCTGCAGAGGGGAGGAATTGCGAGGTTGCCATTTGAACTCTGGATACTCTGAATGTTCCACAGTTAAAGTGTTAGTTTAATTATCCTAGTAAATACTAGAGATGCCTGTGAATTTTATTTATGAAACACTTATAGAATGTAATTCTACCCTGAAAACTATTCTTAAGTACCACAAAAGACTGCGTATCTAGTGTCTAAACCAACCATCTCATTTGTTGATCCTAGAAGAAAAAAAATTGGTTTTCTTCATTAACAATTTTGCAGACTCAAACCAGAACAAGATTATGGTTCTGTTTTTACTCAATCCCCTATAATAACAATTGGGCATAGGAAATATCTGAGGGGGACTGGTGATAAATTTAGCAAATATATTGAACTTAATATAACCAAAATCGTATAAAGATATTTTTATTCCTAATTCCTACTTTTATTCCTTTACTCCTAATTCCTATTATTTATTTCATTCAATAATTGTTTAAAGACAGAGAACCATAACATCTCAAATGAGGACATCTGTAACGAGAAACTATAAAATTGTGAACAAACAGGGATAAGATGCAACATGAAGAATGACTGCAGAACTAAGAGAAAGCAGAAATAAGAAGGAAGCAGAAAAGGATTCTAAATATTTATTAAAAATGCTAAGTCTTAATTTCACACCATAAATAAAATAATTATACTCTTACCTTTCCTTCTATCCCAACCAATTTTAGCACTTTTGAATCTGATAATTGAAGAGCTGTATCAGCATTTATGCCCTTTCAGTAGCAGGGTTCCTGTTCTTGCTGCCTCCCTGTGCCTCTCTGGAGGACCCTGAGCTTAGGGCACTGTCCTAACAGGTAAATTTTGGACAACGTTCCCCTCTGCAACATGAATATTATGGTAAGAATAATCTTGGAAGAAAGAGAGCTGTGGGTTCAGTAAGAAACAGTTTATCTAGTTCCTCTGTTCCTTCGAAGTACTATGCAAGCTATTCATAGCAAAGATCTCATACATTATAATAAGCAACTTAAACAATATTCAGCATGTTGTGCTTCTGCCAGTGCCAGGAAATGTTACTAAGTAGGCCAGATTATTTTTTTTCTTTTTTCTGTAGCACGTATACTGAAAGATTAAAAAGTTCATGAAAATTACTGTAGTAAGTAAACTGCAAGCCAGAAATGCAGGCAGTTGTAGACATCCAGCAGTGCATTCCACAGCCACAAATCAGAAGTGAAGGACAAGTCAATATATTGCAAAATAAATAGAGAAGTCTGATAAATGCTGATAATGGATTTGTTCTATAACTTCAGTTAGAACATCGAAGCACAAAGTAGTCACATTTATTTTGCTGCTACCTTCATTCCTGATGTAATACAAAACTCAGATAACTTCAATATAGCCAGAGAATATAGTAAGAAATTACTTTTCTATAAAACTTTAATTGCATATTGAAATAAACAGTATTTAAATAATCCATTTAATTTAGCAGCTTCATTTTATCAATGTAGTTAGTGACAACAAGATTTTAGTTTCTCTCTACTGCTCCAAGCAAAAAAAACATCCTGAAGACTTTTTGGGAAGCTGATGTCCTGAATAGGAGGAGTTTAGACAAATGGGGTCTCTGCCTCCATGTCTCTACCTCTTGTTCCCAACCCCTGCTATTGTAGAAGCTCCAACATGGTAACCTGCTATGGCAGAAAAAAGATGACAGTTTTTCTGAGATGTTCACAGAGCAGAACCTCTGAAAAACAGGGATAATACCGCATTTTTTTCATTATTCTACTATGTGTATGAAAACCCAAAGACTTGAATAGGAAAGGAAGCTGTCTACATAAGAAAAGAACTTCGACAATTAAACATAAAAGACTAGTAAGAAAATATTTAGCAAACATGGTTTCATAAAAAGAAGTCAATAAATTTTTCAGCAAATTTGAACAACTGAGAAAAGCTGCGTATATCAGAAGTTATTGTTTTGAGAAGAAAAGGAAATCTCTCTTTGAGTAATTGAGGTCGTCAGCAACATCCGCGAAATGTCCCCCCAGAACGTTAATATCTGTGAGAGGAAAAAGACAGGGATAACAATTTCCATCTACAATAAGAGGAAAGGAAAAGGAAATGATCTTGGATTTGATTTTCACAAGAAAGCTAATTACGTAGAGTGAACTGAAAAGAATTACTACTCTGAACCCAGGTGAAGCTTCCTCCAGCGAAACCTGCAAACAACGTCCTCAGCTATGCTTTCAGAAGTTCTGTTAGGTGACTAAACCCCTGGATCTTCCTAACAGTCTCTCTCCTCAGTCTTGAAGATCGTAAATGGATTCTCAGGCAGATGTGTGAATAAAAATTGCTGTACTAAGTGCTTTGTTCTGAGGTTTTTATTGTGCTGCTTAAAATCCAAGCATGCAGCAAGACTAGCATTGTGTCCTATTTACAATTTTAAAATACTCTAATGCCAAAAAAGTGAATTAGGCGAGTATCTCCTAACACAACTTTCCACCTGCTCTCTCCATAAAGATTCAAGTCAGTAAGAGAAAGGAAGGATGGATATTTGACTTTAAGTTCCTCCATACACAGTCTGTAGCTGGAGCACTTGTCAACAGCACCTTCAGCAAACAAGTTACCGGGAGCCAGTTTGTAAAGCTTCAATCTACAAACAGTAACAAGACGGAGTTGTCCTCAGCACCTACTGCTTAGGCTTTTGAGATGCAGGAATAAAAGCATGATGACTCTCAAAGCAGTAAAGGACCAAATAATTAAATAAATAAACAAAAGGAAACAAATATTGGTCATCTCTTTCAATTAAGGTGGCCTCTTTCAGCCTCCTGGTTCACTGTGGAAGGAAGATAATTGGACCATAATGAAAAGGAAGCAGGGTACTTTTTTGGCTTTTAAAATAGATTTGGTTTTATCAAGCAGGACTACTAATTGCATTACAACACTAGAAAAGTATTCTTAAAATTTGTAATACTGGAAGCAAAGAAAAGAAATTTGCAAACAAATAATTTCCATTTTATCTTGTATTTTTTAAAAGTGTTTTAGAACAAAATTTGACTGTGCTATGCAACGCACGGTCTTTCACAAGTCTGATACGACTGAGGAGTGGTGAAGTTCTGGGGATTTCTTTAAGGCAGAAATTACAGCAGTAGCACATTGTGGTGAAAGGACCAAACCACACTAATGGAAAGTACAGGAAAACATATTTCTGTCTTATCCATATTAGCATTTTGGACTGAAATGAGGCAGTTTTCATGTCATATTTCCTTTCCATTAAAATGGACTGCCCACTGCTGTTTGTGGTGGGGTTTGTGTTGGGTTTTTTTTCCCCAGAAAGTGGCAGTGAAACTAACCTAAAGACATTGTTATTTTCCTTACTTGGTGTTTAAAGTAATTATTAATAAGCAGCCCTACTCTACAGTCTTTCAGCCACCATTTTACACTAATCCATCATGTTGTAAATATCACTGTACCATCAGGCTGTATTAGCACACAGTCTCACCAAGTGATGTATGATCTACATTGCATTTTAGATCAATTTTAATATTTGGAAAGCCCAGAAGGGTTGCTCCCACAGGCAGGATGACTGACCAATCAATTTGTTGACAGCAGCAAAATGAACCAGCATTACCGGCTTTTAGTCCGACCGCATGTGTTTGGGCAAGAGACAGAGGATAATCAGTAGTTTTATCTGGGGATTAAGCTAGTCAGAAGATCCCAAAATTAGAGAAAGGCTAAAAAATGTGATGGCAACATCTGAGCACCCAATTTGAGCATCTCCTGCTACAAATAAGCATCCAATGTAACTGAATAAGCACACAATTAAGTCCAGCATATAGTGAGTCTCTCCCAAACTAAATAGGGAGGTATGCAAACTGTGCTTCTGGATACATGTGCCTTGGTCACTATTTGGAGTATATGTTCCTTTCCTAAAGCCTAGCTCTCAAAATGAAGAGGCTGCCAATCAGGCCAATTTTACTATTTTATGAACTTTTTACATGTGGGTATGTACATTGCTATTTATAGGCACTAAATGATGAAAATATACCATGCTTGTGTGTCGTTCTTTCCCTACAGGAGGTGATTTTGTCTTCTGTTGCTCATACCTCACCAACTGTACAAATTGACCACAGCCCTAACTCCGGATTCCACAGGCAGGGCTGTAGAAGGGAGGGATGCTCCCATCAATTTGTTGTGTGTAAGTGTATTTGCTGGCCATACAGAATATTCAAGTCCCATTTTAAAAGACTGTAAGGCTTCCTCAGTTCCTGTCGTAATGAAATCTCAACTGATATTAAACAAAGGTATTTCATACCTGCAAAGTGCTATAGAAAAGTGCTTTGTAAGAGAGTGCTGCATTACTTGTTTGAAAATGAACTGTTTTCTAAGTTCAGAGAGGAAGTTGGTGACAGCCACATTAATTCACATCTCTCAATTCCCACTCTAGTTCCCTTTATCTAAAAATATAAAGTTTCCCTTTAAGAAAAAGACAACGGACATAGCATTCTTGACATTACTATGATTACTAAGTATCTGAAATAACCCCAGCTGTGTATCATGTTACACAGATAACAAGTCTAACTACTCACTTTAGAGCTGAGAAAAAGCCTACAAGGTGATAGTCTTACAAGACAGCCTCAGGTCTTACTGGTTGACCCTGGGTCAATAGACTCCACAAATCAGAGTTTATAATATGTTATTTCTGAGGCCATTGCAACTAATCCTTTGTGACATGCAGAAGCAGACTTTCTTATTGATGATCATGTTGCTTAAATTTTACATATGTATGTACATATACCTAATATATTTATATATAATATGTACATATACCCTCCCCTCCTGCTAAGTTGCCCAACTGTTGAGGGCAGACAGAAGTCCCCTGGTCCATACATTCTGGAGATCTTCCTAGTATGAAAAGACCTCTTAAATATTTCGGTCAATTAGCAAACAGATAGCAATATGAACATTACAATATAATGAATCCTTATAAAGCAAATATGCTATTGCATAGTAATAGTTGTAATATGTAGTAGTTGATTTTTTTAGCTGACTGGGCTATTCACCTTCCTTCTCAGTAAGATCACAACCATATGTTGTGCCTTTGTTATCATATGGCTGCTCTACTTCACATGCACTTTCAATCTGTGGCTGCACATGGATCCCCCAAAGAACTGCAAGCTATTCACTATACACGCAAAGGATGGAGGGAGCTAAGAAAGATGATGTCCATTGCAGCCACTAAGACTGAAAGGTAGTCATCCTTCTTTAAAGGTAATGTTAAAACTTCACTTCCTATAGCTTAAGATCACACACAATAATTGAGTAAAATGTAAGATCTTTTTTCTGATGGTACCAGCATTCAGAGAAAAGTACATGCTTGATGACTTGCTGCAGACAGCCTTATTCCAGTCCCTTCTAAGAGTGGATAAATTCATTAAGTGATTATTGCTTACATACCCAATTAAGAAGAGAGAAAATATGGACCAACATGCTTTAAGGGCTTTATATGTGAAAAAGATCTTGGAGTTAATATGACATATGACAAGCAATTAATCTAACCAGGCCATGACTAGAATTCTAGCTTATGAGAGCTTAAAAAAAAACCCAAACCCAAATACCACAACCAAACAACAACCAAAAAACCCCACACAATCTAAGCAGCAACATTTTCTACCGACACCATAATTCGTCAAAATGGAGCAAAGTGAACACAAACATTGGCCAATAATTTTGAAATATAAACCACCTTCTCTAAAGCACATGTAGGGAATTTAAAATGATGCAGTAAATCCAGCCCAGAACACCCTTCTTGAGATTTTAAATATGGGACCCTCTGAACCATAACCTAAGAGTTGGATGACTGAACAGAGACATGATCAGTAATAGCTCCTTTTCCAGTAACTTGTAAAAATAATCCAGACAGCCAAGCTTTAGCAAAAACTGGGCAATAATAGGTCTGGAAGAATAAATTAGTTTTAATTTTTTTTAATTTTTTTTTAAAGGAAAACAAGATAACATTAGCATTATTCACGACCTGGGATTATATCTGGCAATCTGCTTAAAAGGATATCTTAAAAGTCTATCAACTTCAGCAATACTTGCTAATTTTTCTAGAAGAGTAAAACAAAAGTTAAATTTATCTTTTCCCCTACTCTGTGCACTCACAACTCCCATTATCTCTTCCTTGGTATTTTATATCTCATAGTATTTCTGTCTTTCCAATTGACTAATATGACCCCTAACCAGATGCCTAGGAAACTGTTATTTACATCTATTCAGAATCCTACATAGCAGATTTACAAAGCATCAATTTAATGAGGATATTATCTGCCAATTCAGATATGAAAATATTTTTTCTAATTTATTTATATACTTGCCCAAAATGGTGCACACCAGTATCTATATGCAGAAAACCACAGATAATTTTAAATTTACTTCAGGAAACATGGGCTTTCTATCTGCTACGTTCTCAGTTTTTAGTAGCAAATTATGAAAACAAAAGGGCACAAGAACCATAACAGAACTATTGCAATTCATAAAACTATGTCCTATGACGATAAGTATCACAGCAAGGTATATAATTAAGAGTGGCTATAACAACAACATATAAATTAGGTAATTATGGATTAAGCAATCCCTTGGGGGATTCTCTCTTGCCCTAGAAAACGTATAACAAGCTCCTTAGATAGAAGGCAATATCTATTAAGTATTTGAGGGAGAAATAGGACTATAAAGAAAAACAAAACAAAAAAAAGAACACAGCAAGAGAAAAATCTTAATTTACAATCTAAAGACAGCTCTCATTTTTGGTAGTTTATTTTAATACCCTTTACTGGTATAGTTTTCACCCATTAAATCTGCTGACATCTGTTGGCTAAAGAGCGCCTGTCAGATTATCAAGAAGCACAATATCAAATAAACACGAGCTGTTTCTTAGGGTGACAATAGGGAGATACAAAACACTGCAGCTATTACCAGAAATGTAATTTTTGTTGTTGTTGTTTCTTACATCAATTTAATAATCCCAGGTGTCCTGGACGTCGGACATACAATAATCTTCATAAATCCTAATTCACAGTCATACCATCTGTCAAAAATATTTTTTATGTCTCCTAATAGATATGCTACATAATTGCTCTCACAGTAGGACAAAAATACATGGTTGCACTAATCTGCTTTACGAATGGAATAGCTCATTATGAAAAATAACCCCACCACATTACTAGGGTTTCTAGCACTCTTCATATATCAAAACTAACCTTTCCATTCTGTTATTTTCTACAACCTTAAATTCCCAGAAAGCAGATAAAGATTGAATTATCTGGAAATTGTACTGTAATAATGGAAAACTCACAAGCATGAAAAAATAAAACCGTAATATCTCTTTCTATTACGATGGTGTTGCAGTTAAAATTAGAAGCTTTGTATTACACAAAGAGACTAATTTAAGTTCTCAGCCCTGCAGAGCGCTAAGCATTTTGGCCCCAATCCAGAAAAGCACTTAAATGCACGTATGACTTTTAGTTCATGAGCCTGAAGCAACTTCAGCAGGATTGTACGTGTTTGATTAGGCCCAGAGCACTCATTACCCTGCATCTCCCTAGGACTGACTCGGCATCGGGAGATGACCCTCCCAAACTTCCATTCGTACTTGTGGAGATGGAGAGGATACTCCACACGCGACTGTTCAAAGCAGGAGTTTTGTTCCCACTCTCTGCAGCAGAAGATGAAATGTTTGCACTGAAGTTGGCCTGTGAGAACACTCTTCCTCCAAGAAGTTTCTAAATATCTGCAGTTCCTCTAACATGCATGCAATATCAAAACCTCTTAAAATTTAACACAGACTCCAGGTATGGCAGTTGTTACAAGAGGCTATGTTACATGTTGCTAGCTGCAGCAAGACGATCTTGGTGTAAGCTTTTATTTGTGCATTAGTTTAAATAATTTATGCAAGATTATACAAAAATATGTACTTGAGAATTCAGTAATTGTACAGCAAACAAATCCAATAGTACCTAAGTAAATGGGAAATTCCAAAGATGACGACAGTTTTCAAAAAATACTCCAGAAGGTAACTTTCTTCAAAAGATACTCCAGAAGATACTCCAAAAGGTACTCCAGAAGATACTTTCTTCACTCAACCTCATTTCCCTTTTGAATAAGGAAGTGACCCATGAACAAAGTATTACTTCATTCTTCTTTAAATCACATTTCTAGAAGCACTTTGATGTTCTACAAAGTCTACATCTAATAGGTTGTAAAATAGTTTATATTTAAAAATAAAAGCAAGTTTCCAGCAATTAAAGGATGCAGTTGAAGAACAAAACACTCTTCTGTTCAACTCTGCATGACAAATATCTGATACTACTTTGCAGTCTAACAAATGTTGTTTAGCATACTGTACTATGTTTATGAAGTATCCTTGTTTTAATGCTAACAAGTTTATTATTTCAATTAATGTCCTATGTCTCAATGACATATTGATTATGGAATACAACGCTTTTCCAATTTCACTAAATCAGTAGAGTTCTCCCACAAATTTATAAAAATATACTCACCACTGCAAATAGAAATATTGCTTTCCTAATGGCCAGAATTATCCATTTCTTTTCCATGATCCTCAGTCACTCTATTTAGTTTGAAAAATTGAGAATTCCTTCAAGTAAACGTGAAGTCCAAATACCAAAATCTAGACTGGAATTAATAACTTAGATACTACCAAATGCTGTATCTTAATTTAACTGATGTTGTTGCAAGCCAGTTCATACAAGTATTTTTGTGACATGTAAGTCTTTAATTGAAAGGTTAAAATAAATCTTTTTTTTATCTTCACTGTAATATCTGCTATTTTATTTTGAAAACTTTGCTTCTTTCCTCTAACTCATAAACACTTAAAATCTACACAAGTTCCTATTTTACTGAAATTCCACAGAACTGAACAAACCACTGATGCTACAATAACTGGCAGTTCACAATACCTAGCAAGAACATCGCATTAAGGGAAACTATGTCTGTGCAGTAGGTAACCACATCAGTGCATTATACTGCCTCAAAATTGCAGGACTTCAGCTGCAAAACACCCTGGCTCAGATGTGCATGGATCCAGAAGTCAGACTAAAATTTTGCAATTATTTGTAACTAATTCATACTTCTACATTATCAGAAGGTAAACCACTCATTACTTATGATGAATTAAAAATTTCTGTATCAGACAGAAATTAAAAAAAGGACACTACAGATCACACACACGTTGACCACTCTTAAAGATGCAACGTTATCACACACACCTCTGATATACCAAGGGACTTAGCAATGATAAATATTAAAATAGCATTGGGGGGGGGGGGGGGGGGGGGAGGAGGTTGTGA